>NC_134186.1:15558524-15903524 GCF_964188355.1 Buteo buteo | reverse complement strand
ACAGAGAAAAATCATTCAGGAAGAAGTGGATGTGCATAAATGGGAAGAACTAGAATGTAACTTCATACGTGGCTTCCTAATATAAACTACAGTCTTAAAGCAGTAAAGGCAAAGAAAGAACTGGATGTATCAGGCAATTGGTAGCATTCACATGTGCTGTCAGAGTGGGCAAACAAGCTAAAATGCAGAAAGCTATGAAATTTTTAGAGCCAAGAAAGCACTTTTATTGTTTGAGAGTCTCACAAAAGCTCATTCCAAGCATACGACTCTGTTCACTCACATGCAACAAAGATGACTTCACATTGCAAGAGGTGCAGAGAAGAACTACAGGATAATCAAACAGATGGAGACACAGGCAGACAAACACACAAAAAAAAACATTATAAACCAGATCACGTTAATTTGGAAACCTTCTGTCCATCAGAAGTAGAGTTCTGGAAATTTTCAAACTCCCAGTATGTGGAAAGGGGAGAAAAGCTTACCTGGTTTTGATATTAACCTCGATCAGCTCATAAACCTTTGTTTTACTACATGATCTTTCAAGTTTGTCCATAACATTGAAAGAAGTAGTAAAGACATGGAAGTAAATGGACAAAGAATTAATTAAAAAAAAATTTTAAGTCAAAGACAGCTCACATCCAATGTTTTATCTAACATTTTGATTACTGCTGTACCAGAAATCAGTTATGTAAGTAGAGTTAGTCAATATGCATTTAAATAAAATGTTTGATACTATCCCCCCCATTAAATTATTTAAAATAGAAATAATCCTTAGTAATACTTTAATTTCATTAAAGAAATAACACTTGAATAATATTTAAAATAGAAATAAGACTTACAAGATACATAAAGAAATTGACCAAAAAGGAACTACGATAGGTTGTATTAAAAGTGCAAATTATCACAAGAGAGAAGGGTTACTCATAGCATTCATCCTGAGACCCTTCAATAACTTAGTAGCCAAGGAGTGAGAACGTGCTCCTGAAATTTCTGTAGATTACACCACACTGAAAACTATCGCCAGTAAAAAGAGGACCGGGTAGTAATACAGAAGAGCCCATGGTTTTTGTGAGCTGGGATGCCAGAAAATGGAATTTAGTAGTACAACATGTGAAATCGTGTTTAGGGACCAGTAACCTTTTCTATAAGCTGAGAAGTCATCACATGGAAGCAACGTAGGAGGAATGAACAGAGCAGTGAGGTATGGAAATTCTTGTCTAGGGATGCTGATATTTACATGAGCACAAGGGGAGCGCAATATGTTCATGGAAGAAAAACTAAAAACTGGCTCAGGAAGCCTCTGAGCTGAAAATAGAGAGGCTAGAGCAGTGCTGGGGGAAGTATCATTGCTGAAGAGGATACTATATCAGGTGACTCTTTGGCATGAAGCAGTACAGCTGAACAGATTTATGTCAAAAAAATTGCTATTGCTCCTCACAAAACTTTGCTTGGCTAAAGATGGTTGAGTTTATCCAATTGCTCTGTAAAATACACACTCCATTGCATATTTCATTTCCTGCAGCAATTCCAGTTCAAGCTAAAGGATGCTATCAGCACAAGTTACGACAATGCACAACAAACAACTATAATTTAACAGATCAGAAATTAAAAGTTTTGTAATTGCCTGACAAACAAGACATGAGAATGGTCTTCCAAATAGAGCAGCTGGGAAAAGGAATCTAAGCTGTTCTAAAATTGCACCAATAAGCTTCTGGAAAGGACAGAAAAACAAATAGATACATTCCTACAAAGAAGAAAGAAGTTTGTGTTGATATATCTGTGTAAAGGATCTGTTTACGCTACATTTACAGACCGTACAGCTACCATATTTTAGAGTTCCACCAGTCACCTATGTAACCAGAAGAACTTTTATTCCTTTCTTTCAACGTACTGGTAACAGTGAAAGGGTGGCTGCTATAAGCAGTATTCAACCGCTCTCCAACACCTTGCTGCTATATTCTGTTCATGAGTTGAGGGCTAAACTAACTGCCCATTCCAGCACTGTAAGCAATTCTCTGGCTCAACCAAACAGGGACTGATGGGCTTTTTCCTCCTTTGTAGGGAAAAAAGGACGTTTTAGGATCATCTGGACATTTATTTAACAAACATTCTACCGTGCAAGGTACTTATGATGCGTTCAGTCAATCCCTCGTTCACCTGGCCCAGTATCATTCTAAAGTTTGATCTTTACTACAAACCTGAAGTTTGTCAAAGGTTTTGAGGTATACTCTGCAGGCATTTCAGAACTAGAGATCTGTGACACAGTTGTCAGCAGTTACCAGGGACTGTACTTAATGACCTGGGTTAACCAGTCCAGTCCAGCATAGGAGCAATAAGGTAGTCCGAGTGTTTTCCAATCCTTTTCTGTTAGTTTCACTGAATTTGTCATGCATTTAGATTTCCACAGGAAAATGCAAAGACATCGTAAGTGACACACAACTCTATAACCAGGATGTACCAGAGTTTTACTGATTTGATTAAATCTCTACTTGTACATCAGTGTTTACACTTGTAAAAGCCTTATATATGCAATGTTTGAAAGAAGCTGTCTTAATTGTCCTATTTTACTGCAACATGCTTGCATCTCATAGAATGAAAGGGCCTTAACAGGCAGCACATCTCAAGGTTTTAGCTGTTCTCTGACTAAGATATCCTACAGAAAAGATACAACAGCCACCACCAACCCAGGCAAGGCAAGTTCATCTGTTCAACCCCGTCTCTGGGAAGAAACGCTGAAAGCCTTTCACTTGCAAGACTTGCCAGCGCTGCATCCACAGCCACGAGTCATTTAAAAAAAAAAAAATTAAAAAAACCCAAACAAACAAAACACAAAAAAACCCACCCAATCCACCTTGAACCATGACCGGTGCTTAGCGATGCAACGCTCCACCTGCCGCGAACCGCACTTTAAATACCAGGAAGGGGGGGGGGGGGGAACCAACAAAAACTGAAGAGCCGCCTCCGGGGAAACCTGTTGCCAGCCACCGAGAGAGCGCGGCAGGCGAGGCGGGGGGGAGGGATCCCCGCATCCCGCCGCGCCCGGCTGCCAACTTTCCCCATCCGCCGCCGAAACCGCACACCTCGTTGTCACTTTCCCTCGCGCCGACCGTTAAGTAAAGCGGCGGACGTGCCGGGTTGGCGAAGGAGGGGGGAGGTGGAAGCGGCCCCTCACCCCCGCCTCCCGCCTCAGGCGTCCCCGCGGGCGGGCGGGCCGGGGCCGCCACCGCCCCCCGGCAAGGGCGGCGCGGGGCAGGGGAATACTCACTCGATGAAGTAGCTGGCGCCCTCCTCCGAGAAGCCCTCCTCCCATCCGCGGGGCAGGTCTGCGAGGGAGAGGGGCAGAGAGAGGGAAAGAAAAAGAAAGAAAGAAAGCGGGGAAGTAGGGGTGAGAACTTCGCCCGCGCCCCCGAGGTGCCTCACTGGCCGCGGCGGGGTGGGGGCGGGGGCGCTGTGAGGAGGGGGAGCGCAGCGGCCGTTGAGGCGGCGCGGCGGCAGCCTCCCCGCCGCCCCCGGGCACCCACCTGAGCGGATCATGTGGCCGGAGTTGACGGGCTCCCCGGTGCGAGGATGCAGCCAAGTGGTGGTGCGGGTCAGGTCGCTGGGAGGGGGGGGGGAAGAAGCGGAGAACATGCACCTGTTAGTGACTGCGTGCGGCCGGGCGGGGAGCGGGGCCACCCTCCGCCCCCGCACCCCCTCCCCCGGCGCCCCCGCCCGCCGGCGCCCCCTTACTCGATGAAGAAGACTCGCCCGTCCTTGCAGACGCCGTAGGACCAGTGCTCAGGTAGAGTGTCCCGCCCCACCGCCGCCGCCATGTTCGCCGTGCGCGCAGCCAGCCAGCCAGCCGGCCGGGGAGGGGGTGCGGGCGGGCGGGCGGCCGGCCCTCGGCGCCCAGCGCCCGGCTCTCTGCTCGGCAGCGCCACCGCGGCCGCCGGAGGCGCGGCGCCCTGGCGCGGGCGAGGGGCGACCCCTCCCGCCCCTCGGGAGGCCGGCGCCTTGCCCCGGGCTAAGCCGCGGAGAACCCGCGGGGGAAGGGGAGGGAGCCTGAGGTGGCGCCGGCCGCCTTTGTCCGCCGCTGCCCCGCGCCCGCCCCCTCGCCCCCAAGTCCCGCGTGGGCTGGTGGCCTCGTCCCCTCACGCCCCGGCGGAGCCGCCCGCCCCGGGGAGGCGCGGCAGTCCCCCCCCGGGGCCAGCCCCGAGGCGCAGGGCACCGAGGGGGACGGGGCCGCGGAAGCCGGCAGCGTACCGCGCGGGCAAGAGCGGCTCCGCGGCCTGACGGGGAGGGTGCACATCCTTAAAGGCGCTCCGGGAAGAGGCCGGATGAATCGGCTCCGGTCTCGGCGTCCTAGCTACCGTCCGGAACGTGTCAAAGGGGAGGATGAGTACAGGTGGGACGGCACTTGACTTCCACCGTGGCCCGGGATACACTCTCACGGGTGGTGGAAGGTGAGGAGAGAAAGGCCGCGGGGACTTTGAACCTCGGGTGCGAGGGACGATCGCTGCAAGGTTAAAAGATAGCAGAGAGCCAGTAACAGGCAGTTGGCGAAGTAGAGCTGTCGCCAGTACTGCAAGGGACCTGTGCCAATCCCTATGTTCACCGGTGACCTAGAAAAGGAGGGAGTGGTAACGTGAGGGAGCCTGCTAGGTGCATTTAAGTTACTCCCTCCCAGCCCAGACCTGTGACACTTAAGTTCTCTGCCGGTGCTGGCGCACGGGGAAGCTACAGCTAAGGACAGAGTTAAATGCTCCAGGCAAAGCTGCAGTCAGGTGAGAATGTGGTTTGGGACAGGCAAAGGGGTGCTGCGGCTGGGCTGCCACACAGCTGGGCCCTTGTGCTTCTTCCTCTGCGCCAGCCAGCACAGCGATGGTGGGTCCCAGGTGAGGAGTCCCAGCCTGTGCCTCCCAGCATCGGCTCAACAGGGATCATAAGTGCAGCAGAAAAGGGGGACTGAGAAAGCCAAGGTGGTGGTCAGGGTGGGGAAATCTGCACTCGCCTCTCTCCATGAGGGCAGCAGTGGTAGTAGAGCCAAGTGCGGCTCTGTGGGGTTTCTGCTGTTCTGATACTGGGGAGAGCGAAGGATCAAAAAGCCAGGAAATAGTATGTTTGCTAGCTCAGCATAGAAGGATAGTGTTAAATAGGGGAAAGACAGGCTGCAAAGGCAGATGGGCTTGACTGGGAGCAGGTGAGTAAATGAAAACAGAGAACAACTGAGGGCATGGCTGTGGGGGAGGAGAACCCATGTGATAGGGTGGGTGTAAGAGGGGCAAGTGCTGCACTACAGGGAAAATGATATATGTGTGCTTGCTTGTTCTTCCTCTAAATAACCAAAAGGCATCATCAGAAGAAAATAGGAGGCAAGAAAAGCAGCAGCAATGGGAAGAGAGAGGACTTTGCTCTATTTCATAGGAGTTTCAGACAACATGCAGGTATGGTGCCTCAGGATAGCATTGTGTAGGCTCCCTTTTTGGCCACTGCTGGAGAAGATGACACAATACAAGACCAAGAATGGTCATTACTGTGGGGCACATTACAGGCTAAATGTTGGAAAGTGGTTTGATTTCAGTTGCACATGAGAAAGCATAGGCTTGAAATCAAGAGTTTGGTGGGGGTTTTGTGAAAGCCTAGCAGAGTCTGATACCTGCAGAGTTATTGCTAACTTTAATTTCCCTGACATGACACCATCAAAAATTCTTCCTTGATATTGTCATCTTCCAACAACTCACAGAATTTTAGTTTATGCACAATTAAAAAGCAGGAGAGAGTGTCTTCTACCCTTTTATCCGAAGTCAGAATTTTGACTAAAACTTCTAAAACAAAAATTTCTGTGCTGCTTTTCTTTGAAACCCTAACAATTTTGAGTCATTCTGGTAATGTGATTAGGTGTAAGTTATCACAGAACCCACAGTAAGGTCAGTTCTCATGCAATTACAAAGTCAGTCAAATACAAGTTGCTTAGTGTCATTGCATGTTTAGATCTGCGTCGGCACAGAGATAGGACAAACTCTTGCTCTGGAGAGATTAATTTACCTTGGTGGTATGAAGCAAGTCTTTCATGCTGGTAGCTGCATGAACTCATTGAAGTTAGCTTGCACCTCCACCACGCTTTAGCTACTAGGCTGCTGTGACGAGATAAGCTTTTCCACTTACAGTGAGTAATAACTTAATTGAATAAACATTATTGTCATGGATTTCAGGTCCTAAAAGCATCCGTACTGGGTCAAACTAAATGTCTGTTTAGCCTAGTATTCTGTCAGATCTCACAAGAGCAGGTGTCTGGAAAGAGTGCAAGAGCCAATCATATGCAACTCCCCAGCTTCTTACCCTAACTCTAGTATCTACATCTAGTGCTTGCCTTCAGAAGCTGTGAGCTCAGAAGGCTCTTGAGCAAGATGTTGTGTCCATATGTAACTCCTAATGGATGTCTTCCATTAACCTGTCTAGGCCAGAGCCCACATAACTTCTATCATCCAAAACAGCCAGTAGCAAAGCGTGCCTAATGCTCATCTTAACTGAACTATGTATGAAGAATCACCTCCTTTTGTTTGTTTTGAACCCAGCTCCTATTTTATTGATTCTCCTCAGTTCTTGCAATGAAAGAGACAGTGGTCATCTAGTGCAACCGCCTGCAGGGTCAGCATTGAATTTAGCCCAGGCAGCTCAGGCCTTTGTCCAGGTGGGATCTGAAAAATTCCAAGGATGGAAATCTCACAGCCTCTTTTATCATCTCATTTCCATGTTCTTTTGGTGAAAATGCTTTCATTACATCAAGTTAGAAGCTCACTGTTTCAATTTATCACCCTTGTCACATGACCAAATCTTGAGTTGATGCATCATGGTGCCTGTGGCACCTGTTAATTTCAGATAAATGCATTATTGAAAAAAACATTTTTTATTAGAGTAACTTGCAGAGCTCTATTCTAAAATTAAGATCAAGAGGAAAACTTACTCTAAATTCATTAAAGTTCACAAGCTGACTTGCGTTGGGCTCATCAGGAGGCAGTTTGTGATTTAGAGCCCTGGAGGAAGAATGCCTCCAGGCATTATTCATTAATAAGGTTACCAGGTTCTTCTGATTTACTTTTCTTTCTGCACACAGCTGGAGCTCAAGCTCTGGTACCAGTCCTCCCTGGCTGATCTCAGCCACTTTTATTTTCTATTACATATCACTCCTTGCTCTCTAGAGGCACTATCTGGAAGAAGATATTTGGGGTTAAACTAGGAGTTTCAAGCCATAATACCAGGAACTCAACTAAAGGAAGTAAAATATGGTATTCAACAAGATTAAGGGTCTAATAAAAGCTAAGAGATTCAAGCCTCCCTTTGTTGATAACTGAGTAATGCAAGGAGACATACTGAGGTCCCTGAATGCTGCAAGTTTGAACCCACATTTGGCAGCTTTATATGAATGCATTACTAGTGTTACTTGCTCTATCTGCATCCCCTGGGAGCACTTTTTTGGATGACTTTGTTAAGTTTCTTCTGCCTTGGGAGAACAGTGATACATTTTAAAGTATGCCAAAATCTGTATCTACACTTTGCTATTTCCAGAATAAAATCAAACAACTGAACATGAACATCCTTTCTACCTCATCCCTTTCTTTTCAGCTCTTGCCCGTACAGCCCAGCTTCACCCTGTCAGTGCCAACATCCAAATCTTCTCATTTCCTTTTTTTCCACTTTTATTACATGCACCACCACCCCATGCCCCATTGAGGTCTGCATGTTGCCCTGCACTTTTTCAATCCTTCATGTGCTATAACTTTTCAACAAAACATGGAGTAGGAATCTGCAAATAATACTGGAGATACTATATAATAATCTCCAACCAAAAAAAATTTATAATTTCCATCAGTCACAATTAGATCCAGTGTCTGGGAGGTTACAGAATCACAGCTGGATTTCAGGCTGCTGTGTACTCTAATGATCTATTTCCTATTTTTTCTGAGAATTGAATATAATTGAATTTGATGGTCTTAAAGGTCAAAAGCTGCTGCTGTTTCAGGAAACTTAACTGAAGTGAGATATAATGCATAGAAAAGCCTGCTAGTTATGACTTTTTCATCATGGCCTGTACATTTTTTAAAGGACAAGCACAACCTATAAAAGGTGCAAGGCCAGACAGAGGCAGAGTGTTTGAGAAGCAATGAATCTGAATTATTAAATTGTGGTTAAGAAAGCTCATAAGCGATAATGCAAAATGTGTAACATCTTTTAGCGTGATTTACCAGCTCTGCTCAGAACAGCTGAGAATTAAAATCACAAAAGGTTTCACGGTGAGACAGATTAATTTGCAAGACAATTTCGGAGCAGTGTGCCCAATTCTTTTTCTGATTACTCAGATATAGGTTGTGCAATGGAATTGTTCTTCAAGATTGTGCAGTGAGATTTCCCTCTAGCAGTGGCAAGTGCTTAAGGGACCAGAAATCAAAACACTGATTCTTAGAGGTAGAAGAATATGTTAATCATACTATAGGGGAAATATGAAAGAGCTCTTGGAGAAATTGGGCAAATCCACATTCCAGGAAAATTTCTCATGCCATTTCTCCAAAACCGCAACACTTTTTCAGATGATGGAGGAACTTCACTAAGGAATAGATACGGTATTTGTTCAAATTAGGGAAAACAACTTTCACTGTTGAACTCTCAAACAGCATGGGAAAAAGCCATCTTGAGAACAGTATTAATGATTCCAAAAATAGCACAATAAGAATAATAGATTCCAGTGTCCCTGGGTAACTCAAAGAGACATGCCGAGGTCTCTAATTGCTGCAACTTTGAACATACAAAAATGGTACCACTTCAGAGACTTAGGACACTTCTGGGTGTCCTATAATCAAAAGGAATTATGAAGAAAAAAAGAGAATGTATGTAATTGATTACCTAATGTCAGTTTCTCAGTGCAGAATAAAAATATTAGTGACATCAACAGGACTCTTTAATAACCTGAAAAACAAAAAATGGCCATGCACAGCTAGAGCCAGTGTCATGCTGTAGGTTAAAGGAACCCTCTAAAGAAATAGATCAAACATGCAGAGAGTTTTGGTTTTTTAACTCTGAGGTCCAAAAATTGTTTACAACAGGAAGAGGACAAATTAAAAATATTCAAGTCCAAGAAAGACCAAATATTACCTTACTGGATAGAGAAAGCAAACAAGATAATGAAAAGATCATTATTGTATTCTTTCAAAATGAAAATATAGTTGTTGGTTTTTAACACATATCAATCAATTTTATTCCATGTTCATCTAGTTCAGGGCTAGTAGAAATCAGCTTGATTTATGCCAAGATAAATTTAAAGATGGATACTACATAGAAAATTTCCCAAATGTAATTAACAGTAAAACAGACTAAGTAGGAATGTCATGGTATTCCCTTCATCACCAATTTCTAAAGGCTGGTCCAGACAAAACTTCTGTCAGAGAGATTCTAAGCATACTTATTTTGTCTAAGATAAGGAGTTATGAACAGATGATCTCACAAGATCCCTTTTAGCCTAGGTTTCTATGAAAACAGAAGCTGATTCAAAATGTTAAGATTTTTAGAAATAGGTGGACATCAAAAATTGTCATCACCTGATATCTGCTAAAGAGCACCATTACTGAGTGGCTATCATCTAGCTCACAGAAAGAATACATGGCAACCATTTGAACTTAAAGATCTCTGTTATTTACAAGAAGAGGAAGGACAATCCCTGATGTAGTTAAGAAAGATAAGCAACTTGCACAATGGTACTACTGATGACATGACTAAATATAGAGCACATGCTCATTTCTGATCTGGAATGTTTTCAGTTGAACCACACAATCCACAGAAGTCAGGAGAGCTAGACACAAGGAAGGGTGGCAAGAGTCACAAGATACATATAAAAGTTAGGCAAACCATCTGCAAGATATTACCCATTTCCAGCCTAAGTACTTTCCAGGACAGGATTAATATATATTGCTTGCAATGCCAAATAAATCTTGAATGGAACAGGACAGGTATTGTCACCAAGATTGTGTGTTTTCTTTTTATAAGCATTGACGTTAAATGAAATATCTTTTGAATTTTGTGCACAGTGCAATTCATGCTGTGGGGAAGTGATGGCAAATTTTAGACAAAGATTTTTAGAGCCTGTTTCCCTTGCACTAGATCGAGAAGTTCCCCTAAATTTCCACTGGACAGTGTCAGGCAATAGAATTCTATGAGTACCAGAAGATAAATATAGCTCATAAAGTAAGAAAGATTAAATAATGGTAAATCTATTGCTGAGGGAATTCCAAATATGGAAAAAGGAATTATTCATTTTCCTGGCCACTGGAAAGAATATAAACAAGTTCAAATTATATCCACAGTTCCTTTGAGGAAGATATGGAGCATGGCAGACATTGTACAAGAATAATTCTCAGCCTCACTGTATCACTATGCAGTATGATCTGACTGATGACTGCACACATGGATCAGCCGAGACTGTAACACTGCTGAGCAAGACAGATGGGAAAATGACATTGAGAAGGCAACACTCATGCTGCATAACAAATTCAAACTTCTTCTTCCAAAACATGCTGAACTCTCCTAGGAGTAAGAAAAATGGTAATTATCTTTAGTTAAAAGGTTTTCTTTTCCAAAACACTGTCAGTATTTAAAAGCGTGTTCATGCTGAAAGTACCTTTTGTGGAATCCAGAAGATATCTTCAAAACAATTCTATTTTCCTTACAAATCTCCTTCATTTTTCAAGCCACCCTACTCATTTACCATTTAGATGCCAATATCTAAGTATGTCCAATTACCTCTGTCACCTGAATATCCTATTGCCCAAAAGATTTATATTTCAGGAATCAAGTTAAGCTTGTCCCCTCAAATGCACAAAAATGCATGCAAAATCAGAAATTAATGAATACATTTCCTAATGACTATGTCAATTTACAAATTTCTGTCACACAAGCTTTTATGATTACTATATTTAACACAGTCCTATCGCCGCTTCTCCTCGTTTTCTCTCCTTTGCATTTCACAAAGTCCCAATAATTTACATACCTAACACCTAGAATCCTTGTACTAAGTTATATTTGGTAATCAATAATTAAACTAAATAACAAATAGTCATAATTTTGTCATTGCATATGTCTTATCATTCTAAACAGAAGTGGCAATAGTTAAATGGCTGCACAGTGTTCAAGTTACTTGTAGAAGGGAGAGATACAAAAGAACAATTACAAGCCAAAGTCAGTTACAGGATAATTTCCAGAAATTTAACTAAGATTTTTATAATGAACAGTTGAGGATCTTTTTCTTACTTTTTTTGGCAAAGGGTACTGTAGGCCTGAGCACTGAGAGACCCTTAGTTCTTTAAAATTCATGTACCTGTGACTATCAACATTTGGTTTGTTTTAAAGCAGACACTTGAAGTCAGTTCTGTGTTTATGAACACAAATAGGCTCACTGTCTTCCCATAGCTGTGGGCACCTGAGTATGAAGAGGAGATCCTTTTGTAAGAAATGGGACAAATGGAAAGATGGACATCTCTGACCTTTAAGGCTAAAAGTGTTAAAATTTTTTAAAAAACTGTTGGATTCTCTGAGGTTTCCTCAGTGATTATGCACTTTACTCCTTTCCCCAACTTGAGATGCCTCACTTCTGTATTCCCATCAAAGCTCTTTTCCCCAGCTTTGAGTCCACTATCCTATGTAGTAGCCCATGACTGGAATTACCCTTTTTCAGCACCTCTGGCAACTGCCATTACCATATTTGCCTTTTTTTGCAACTACATACTGCACTCGGGACAAGCAGAATGTCACATATTCCCAGTAATCTTCACTAAGACATTTTTTCTAAAGAAATTAAAGACCCCTGAGAATTCACTATCCAGGCTTCTCCTGAAGTTTGCTCCTCGCTTGCTTTGCAAGACCCAAAACTTCACCCTGGATCCCCTTAATAACAATCCCCCCACAAAACTCCAGACAAGATTCCATTTTAGCGTCTTCTGCCCTGTCTTTCCAGAGATATTTTCTCAGCAGGCTTATAATTCTCTGAGGTCTCGGCCCTCTTCCTAAATAACCTTTTGCCAGGCAGAGCACTCTCCTCCCACTGTGGTCTCCCATTTCCTCTTTCAAAGACTCCTTTGCAGGAGAGTCTAATATTATGGTTATCTGCTTGTCCCCAGAAGGAGATAATTGAGGGTTAACCAGGCTTCTTGATTTTTCTGGTAACATGAATTGTACATACCTCATCACAGGTTCTCCAATATCCTCCTTTCCTGTTTCTTCATGCTTTCTGTTACAATCCTAGCAAGTGTGCCTTCTTGCCAATCCTCCACATCTGTTTTTGCCTCTTCCTGTGCTGGACTCGGATCCTTCTGTGGTTTTCCAGTCTCCTTTTACACGTCTGTATCTCCTCCACTCCTGGCTTTGATGGTTTGCAACAGCAGTCAGTCAGTTTCTAAAGACAATGTGATAAAGCAGCTGTATGTGAGCATGACACAGCCAGTAGCTATAGTAACGGAAAAGCGTACTTTAAACAAAAACGAAACAAGAAAAATCTGAGTGGTATCTCTCATCTTTTCCCCCATCCCCAAATATTGCAGGGTTCCATAAATATCCTCCTGCAAATCCTCACCTGATTGTATATCCCCCTAACCCAAGACAGGGTGAGATAGAAATAAAACTTTCTTTTGCCTGGCTTAAGGAGGAAAATAAATAAGTAATCACACACAACAAAACTAGAAAGAAAAGATCATCTCTTTCCTGGAAAAAGAAAAAAATAAATCTGTAAGTTGCAGATCCGGGATAGGCAAAATTGTCACTATCCCAGTTCTGCCTTAATTTCTGATACAGATTCAGCCATAGGACCCTTGCGGGCTGTGAAATTAATTTCCACTGTTCCCTTTTTATTGTCTTGTTCTCTCGGTAATCTTCCCTTCCTGCAATAAACCATCAGCATGACCAATGCCTCTCAGTTTGCAAGTCAGTTCAATCTCAGATGTAATGGTGCTGAATAATTAACGCTTATTCCTCAAAAAGATAGATGGGATGCAGATGCATGGCTATTACTTTTGGGTTACAAATTGGTCTTCGGGGCAGCACCTCCCAAAGGCTTCACCCAGGACGAAGGCTGGCATCATTGCCTGGCTGCACCATCCTCCACCTGCAATCCCCAAATCCCAGGGGTGCAGATGGACTCACAGGGCCATGGCACCCAGCTGGCCATGGGAATGAGAATTGCAGCTGAGCCTCCCTGGCTCGCTGGGTGCACACACAACAATCTCCTGTAACGGAGCTCGCCACCTCAGGCTGCTCTGCTGGGACTGCCAGGGTGCAGGTGCCTGGGGAGTCCCAGGAGCAGCTTCAGAGGTTAGCAAGGGTTTGAGAGAGGACGTTTCCCCCAGTGTGGTCCTGTGCTGCCTAAAGACGTCTGTTCAGATCCCGAAGCAGTAAGGCCACACTCTGATGCTTGCAACCCAGCTCACTTGCATAAACCTGGTGAGCAATTTCTAATAATTCAAAATAGCATAGGTAACTTTTAAAACACAGATACAAAAAGAAGAGCCTTCTGCAAGTTCTTGAGAAGAGCTCTTGAATCTCAGTGGACTGAGTCAACGTATTAAAGAAAAGATGCTTTTTTTAACCGTTATATATTCTTCATTCCTCTAGAGCCTGTGTAGGTGGACTTCCGCAGAATAGACCAAAATAGACTCAGTGCCTCAGCTTACTTTACCACTAAAAAGGTCAGCAGGGTGCAAAACATTATTCAGTAATTTAATGCACTTACACGTGTGTCACACCTTTTCATTCCTGCTTTTTGAAATATGCATGTTGAAATAGATAAACAGTACAGACTCAATTCATACAGAAAAGATGTCTAGTGAACTTCATTATTTTATATAAATTAAAAGAAAAGAAATCTTCATTTACTGCAGTATTACCTTTCAAAAATTTCTTCTTTCTTATCTGAGACTTCCTTTCTTGAGGGAGAACTATTCCATATATCTTTTAAATATCTACAAATTTGTTACTATTCACAATAAAACCCACCTGAAACATTTCCTTTTAATCAGTGAAGTAAGTAACCGTGCAATTAAGGAGAGAGAATTATGTATTTCAGCAAGCTATATCCTGATATTTATCAAACTGGAATATTGATATACCTGATTCAGTTTTATACACTGACATCTCTCCATTGTTATTGATTAAAGGTTAAAACTCTCTGAGGTTGTTCTAAAACACTGTCATAAATAACTTTTAATATTTAGATACCTAATGGATGTGATGTCTACAAATGATTAATTATATCCCACTTCTTAATTACAGTCCTCTGAAATCTAATTTAAATAGTAGCTAAGCAGTTTAAATACAAAAAAAAGATAAAAAGCAAGGCGATTTGCAAAATGGTAGATTTATGTTTTTTTCTCAGCACTGTATAGTTTTTCCACAGACTGTTTTGTAAAGTATCATCTTTCTCAATACCTTATTAGATCACTGTAAACTGGCTTTATATATTGATTCATTCAGTTTCAATGTCAATCATAATGTGAAAATTTAATAAAAAACAACTCTAATTGTTCTTCAGAGACTTAGCAATAATTACTCCCACATTATCTCAGTCAAGGAGATGTCTTTCACATGTTCTGATTTTCAAGCATAACAATTGTACATTTCTTTTGGGCACTGCATACTTCTCGAATCAGTATTTCATTCACTGAGATGTTGATGGCTGTCTTAACAACATATCACATAGGGGTTACACTTGATAAAATTGGAACTGTATTCTGTCAACAATAATTATGTGGGTGTTTTGCTCATTTCCTGCTATAGCTGTCCCATGGCAACAGTGTAAAAGCAGTACGCATTTTTAAATACATAAATGACTCTTTAGATGACACATTTCTGGCTCAGGTTTGGCAAAGGCACAGTGAAAACAAAGACTTTTTTGAGAAACCATCATAACTACTTCCATTATATGCAAATCTGTAGGGAATGTGCTAATTCCAGAGTGGAGGGTGCAGCTTTGCTGTAGTAGTAGCAGTGGTGGCCTGAGGCATTTCCAGAGATTGATAATAAACTAGCATTTTCACTTCAGGCCATTCTCTCCACTTTCTGGTGAATTTCCCAAGAAATGCCTCAACTGAAGGTCATTATTCCAATTAACCCTGCTTTTGGGGTTGTTGCTGCTAAAGCAAATCAGATAAAATAACGTTAAAAATTCCTCATTTTATCAGCATTACATCCTTCTGGAGTGCTGAAAGAACAGCTGATGGTATTGATGATACTGTCATATAAATTTTGGAGAATAATTAGTTTGGTACATGGGAAATCAGCTTTGCAATTTTCAGTTGTAGCTGTTTTGAGAATATTTACTTTTCTAAGATTATTTTGTTGCTTGTGAATCAAGATGAAGATAAACAGGCATTGTACATACAGTTCATAAAGCAGTTACACGATGAGTTAGGATATTGCAGGCTTTTACCCTTGGCTCTGTGAACATCTAAGTTTGATGTAATAAGACCCGATGGCAGGATTAAGCGCACCTACAACTCCAGCCCTTCAAATATTAGCCTCGCTGAGAAAACTAGCAAAATTGATACCATTATGGCTATTTTTTTTTCTTAATATGAGCACCCTGACTAAACTTGTTTCACTTAAGCTGATGCTAATGTAATGAGAAACATCTGGACATTAGCAAAGTGGATCAGATTCAGGCTGGATTTTTAGAAGAAACCATTTAATAACCCACCATATGTCCCTGGAAGCATCCTTTCTTTTGGTTTTAATATTCTAAAAGGATTTTCAGAACAAAATGTAGCACTAGCCAAGTGTAGGATACATAGATATATGCAAGATATATGTATATCTTAGATATATATAAGATATATATCTTAGGTATATATAAGATATATGTATTTAAGATATGTCTATAATAGAATTCAGTGCACAACCGTTTTGCAGTAGGGGAAAGAAATACAACTCAGACTAAGGCAACATATAATGATAAGCTGTATATTGACAAAGCCCAATGTGCCTGGAATGTTGAGAGTGAATCTTACGCTAGCCACATATCCACTGTCTTTTGTATTGTCACATGGATGTAAAGGAAACCGTGAGTGTTTGCTATCAGCATCTGATTAACCACTGAATTCTAACCATAGTTTTGGAACAAAGAACAATTTTATTTGATGCCAACCATTGTCTGTAACAGTGAAACAGCACAGTTTCCACTAGAGAAGGAAGAATTTTAATTCTGATAAGATGTGGGGATGAAATGTTAACTTAAGCCAAATGAATATTCATATAGGAAAGTGAAAATAAGTGTCAAGGACTTGCTGCACTTACATCCTTGGTTACATGAAAACTGTACACTATTCAACAAAACAACACGGTTTCTAATGATTACTTTCCCTATATAATTTATTCATCTATTCCAGAGCAGTGGTTCGGGGCTTAATGAGTATTTGTAAAGCTCTGGCTGAAATGCACTCTCTAAATGCAAAACATTATACCATTTACAATGAATGAAGTAGTGTAGATTACTGGTTCAAAAAAGCCACTAAAGCTCATCAACATGTGCATTTGAAGGGTGTATTACTTCACCAGCTAGGAAAGCTCCCTGTTAACGTCGTATCCAGTTGAAAGGCTAAGTGTGCTTCCTTCCCACTGAATCCACTCTGAAGTGCAGAGAGAAAGGAAAAGTCATGTAAATTTGTCTCTTCTCTTATTTTCAGCCCATTTCACCCTTATTTTCCCCATATGGGGCAATTCTGTATCATATCTCAAAGAACTTCTCAGAGAATAAACCAACAAGATTAAGTAGCAATAGCGCTCCCTTTGGAAACAGCTTTTCTTCATTTCTAAAAAATGATAGCTGTCTTACTGACATAGTCCAAATCTCTTCTCTATGTCCTATGAGTACAAGCACTTTTGTCACTGTCACTAACATCAAGAAGAGAGTGCTGGAGCACCAGGAAAGTTGAGCCCTCTCAGCCCATCTCTACCATCTTGGCACCCTATTGAAGTCAACTGTTGTTCCTTGCATGGCCATGTTTCTCCTTGGAAGATCAGCTTTCTGAAATAGAGATTTCTGAAAGTGTATGACGTACAACTGACTTCTATCAGCAGAAGTGGCAAACAAGATGATCTCGTGTTTCCATGTGCTATCTGCTTGATAATGTGATTCTCTTGCCCATTGTTGCAATACCATTGCATCTGTTAAAGATGCTGTATGTTCTTTTAACTAGTTAAGTGTCCATTTGAAAAAATGAGATTTCCAAAATGGTAATTTTCTCGAACTCTTAAATTTTTTTCATTCTTTGTACCTTATTGTAGCATTCGCTACATATCAAGGTGCCACGCTTAGATCACTGGTCGGCCCGGACCAGGGAAAGAGACAGATAACACACACAGTGTGAGCGCCAACTTCCGCCTTTTATTGCGCAGTTAATTCCTTTTATACTAACAAGGGGAGGTGGGGTTACAGGTACATCACAAGGCTGCGACTAACCCTCTAACTTTCCGTGACAACGCGAGATCTTCCGAACGCCGACCCCTACACCTTATGATAGTTGCATTATCACTAATGATAAAAACTGATGTAACACTAGTGATGGTGAAGAATAGTTCCACTAATTTTAGAGGAAGTCCAAGACATTTTAAGACCAGGTTTTAGTATGAAGAGAGAAACATCAGGCATAATAAACATTGGGGAATTAAGCAGTCCTTCTTCTCATATTAACTAACTGTTGCCCAAACACTTTATTTCTACATCTTGCTGTGCACAATAAATGAGAAGTCGGGAAGGGCAAAACCTTGGTTTTTAACATCTCACACCTTTCTGCCCATTAGTTCATCTCTCCCACACCTGTAAATGGTGGCTTTCTCTACAGTGGCTCTTACTTTCCTCAGACGTGGATTCTACTGCATCTTGGGACACAATAGAGGGTACGGTTTCTATTATATGCATCAGTGCCAATGTACCAACAAAAAATAAAGCTGTCAATGGTTCATGGCAGCCTCACGGACAGAGAAGGATACAAATTAATGTTACATTCTTTTTATTAAATAGCAAACTTTGAAGTTAAATGTCATTTTTCCTCATTAGCCAGGCATAGTAACTAGTTTGGCTAAAATATAATCTAATAACCAGGGGTCCATGTGGAGACTGCATTCTGTTGGGAAGGAAAAATAAAAAATAGCAGTAAAATTGCCCAGGAGAAACATGACTGAAATTCAAGATTATACCAATTTCCTTAGCAGAACTGTATATGCAGATAATATTTATAGAAACTAGCATTTATCAGAAAGAGGCATTAAGTTAATTAAAATGTGTTGTAGCCTAAGATTACATTTTATTAATTCCTGTTTGCAAGAAGGTCATGTCTAATGATTTCCTCTTGGAGTTACTGTTTTTTGCAATTGGACCATTAAAGATTCTGATTCTTGTTCTACTTGTGAAGTTATTCAGATTCTTGCAAACACAAGTGCCAATTCCCTGATCTTTCAGTGTTCTTTTTAAGTTTTTGCTCCAATGGGTTCTCTTTTTTTCAAGGGAAAACAGCTGCACATACAACATCAGGAATTGTAATTAATTTTGCATCAGTCCAGAATAGAAGCCATACATCCAGATAACCAGTATATTCCAGCATTCCAAATACCCAGGATAAATTACTGTAACAGCCCGATACTGTTCTCAATTGCATCATTGCTGCTTTACCACATTGTGAATACTTAATGTTGAATCATCCTGTAAGTGCATATTAAAATATGTATGGCATTTTACAGAAAATCACGTATTCCAACTATTCTAGACGAACGAGATGTGAATTGAAAAATAACCACCACCATTACTTTAATTCCTTGGGGGGTGGGAATGTCCTGACCAGTGTCGAGAAAGTGTATTAAAATCTCACCTTTTAAAATATTTTGGAAGCATGCAGAAACACTGTGGAGAGCATCGGAGTGGTTAGATGGATAGGCAGAGACACAGAGACAGGCGACCAATTTATCTGTTTAAATAAAAGGCAATGGTTTGTCAGCAATCTGTTTGGAATACGTCTATGTCTGATACCACCAGTAGCAGCAGCACATAACACACAGCACATTCCACCCTTCTAAGTAATATTAATTAATCACATTACTGACCTGAGTTCACAGAGGGATCGAACCAAAGGGAGTTAGCCAATTAAACACAAGTAGTCAGTGCTGGGGCAGGGGGAAGCCCAGGTTTGCCTGAAGTTCTTTTCATCCTGACTTAAACAAGTCAGTGTGTAATCTCATCTGCTGTATAGACAGCATGATTAGTCTTTCTAAATTTACTGTTAGAACAACTAAAGTTACATCAAGTCCTGGAAACACTGAAGCGCATGTTTAACTTTACATAGATTCAGCCTTTGAAGCCAATGGGGGTGTTCACTCAGGCAACACAAGGTATGCATACAGATTCCTATTGCATTAGGGTCTCGCAGTCCCAGTTGTCTCCCGACATACACAAGGACTCTATGACTTACTTTCATTCTCCTACAAGAAAATCGGCGCTTTGCGTTTTCCAAAACATTTGGCCACGACTGGCTGAGGTACCGGGTACATGGGGGAGGAATTTTGGAACTTCACAGCTATTTTGCACACCTTAAAGACTACTCAAATTCGCCTGTGTATTTTGGCCGCCCCTAGCACCTATGGGGTTTGAAAACATCTTGTGGTACCAGCATGTGCTGTGGTTCTGTGTCCAGGGTTGATTCTTGTGGGTGCTTTTAAAGATGCAGCCTCTTCAAATTCAGACACAAGCTTAGCTGTCCCTAGCAATCAATGCAATATATGTTGGCACAACAAGTGCAAATATTTGTAATCATGTCTCACGAGGGGTGCCTCATGACCTGAGAGCAAAGAGCAGGTACATAGTGAAAAGCAAGGAAAGTGCTTTCAGACAGGTAAGGGGGAACAGGATGAGAAACGCAGCTCCTCCCTAACACAAGGGGGATTCAGGCAGATTTTCAACATTCTTTGAATTTTGCTAGTTTTATATGTCCTGAATTTGTTCTACAATTTGAAAATCCTCTTGTTTTGACATTTGCCTAAGCAGGAATGTCATTGCTAGCAGCTGCTTTTGAGCTCCTGCAGGAAAGTCTCTCAGTGAAAGCAGCTGTCATCTAAAGAGGCAGCAAATCAATGTAAGAAAACTTGTTGATCAGCTTCCTGCTTTCCCATTCCCTGAAGCAATGAGCTCTGAAAGGCTTCTTCAAGGAACAAGAAAAATCAGATGCATACCAAAGGTCACAGTCAGTGTTTTCTAGAAAATTTTAAGCTTAAGCATCTACTAAGGCTTTGTTCACAGAAAGAAATACCATGTAACTAAATTCATGTAGCAACTTACTTGAAGTGCTATCCCCCTCCTGGGGGGGGGGCATGCCAGCTGATTTAAGACAGTCTAAAACAACAGATGTATTTTTTTTACCAAGAGCAAAGGCACACGACTGAGGAGGATCAGGTTATGACAGCGATGCAACCTATGGCTGAGGCAAGCTAAGGGCACAGGTACAGCTTGTTACCAGTTCCATTTGGTCAATGTGCCCATTCCAGCAGCATAGCAATGGGGAAAGGATTTGGGGGCTAAACAACATCTCCACTTTACCTGCAAGTGAAAAAAATTGCTGTTCTTTCCCGGGCACCTTGTGTGGCATTTCTCAGTCCTTGCAGGCAACTTGAGACACTCAAACATTTCTCTCTCCTTTCACCGGCCCGTGACCTAAATTCTGTCTTTCCTTCCCACAACTGACCTGAAGTAAATCCTGACTTCAGACTTGACCCATACCTTGAAGCAGCTTCCAGAAACAATGCACTTGCAAAATGGTACAATTGCTACCTGCAGATAAGGCTCAGTCTATTCTACAAAGCTTTGATGATACAGTATGTCAGCTAAGAATGTGGAAAAAAATCCACACCTTATCTTATATGGCTACATTGGGAAAAGTACAGGATATTTTGTTGGCTTACTTTATGTCTTTCAGGAAAGTGGGGAAATAAGCCCAGCAGAAAAACTTCCCTCTGTTACATGCTGCATCTTCAGTATGGCCCTCTGCTATCCTGGCTGCACCAGCGCAGACAAACTAATACGTGTGAGATATGCAGGTTTTAGAACAGCATTCCAGTGGGAGTAATTGTAACCAGTTTTAAGACAGAACTTGGCAGGTTTAGGGAAGAGACTGAATGCTGCTGTACCTGTGATAGCAGTGGGCTGGATGCAACAATCCAAGAAGCCCTATATTTCAAAGTAAAAAAGAAAATGAAAGCACTGAAGGCCTGAAAAAAAAAAAGAAAAAAAAAAAAGAGCTGAGCCTCAGAAAGTACAACAGCAGAAAGAAGCTGGTTACACATTAGCCAACACACGTGCTCGTACGTGGCTTGTGTGGCTGGACTGCAGAAGCTCACAGAGAGAAGCACATGATCCAGCAGGGCTGGGGCAGTCACTGCCACATAATGTCTCCTTTGCCACAGAGAATACAAAAATATTACAAAGCAAGTAAGAAAAAATGAAAAAGATTACAAAAAGCAACCCTTCTCCATCCCCACGCCAGTTCGCAGACACATAGCAGTCCTGGAAAAAGAGGGAGAAGGGAGATAATATTTTCAGGGATGGCAATGCATCCACAATTCCCAGCAGCAGGGAGACTGAGCAGGCTATTACTTGCAGCACTATAGTGACTAGAGACCTTAATTGCAATCAAGGTGCTGCTGACAACATGCCATGAAAATGTGTGCTGAGAGGTTATTCCTATTTGGAAGAGTATGCCTTTAAAAAGACACGATAGACAAAAAGCCAGAGACTTATCCAAAACTTATCCAAAGGGTGAGTTACCATTCAGAGGCAAATGCAGCCTCCTGAGTGTGTGTAAGGGCAGTGCCCTGTCTAGTAGCTAACTCTTTTGTCTCACTTCCCATCCTTCTTCATCCCATTCTTCAAACCAAAACCCATTCAGTGGAAGTCCACTTCAACTGGGTTTTGGTGGGTGTCAGGACCCAGTGGTAGATACAGAACAATGCAGAACTTCTGAACCAAGGAGCAATATGGGGATTGTTCTGCAGAGGGTATAACGTCAACCCAACCTTTATAGGAAGGGGGATCTGACAGATTCCCAGGAAAGAGCTGCACAATATTTGCTGAACTCTAACTGCATTCCACAGGCCTGGACACAGAAGAGGGAAGACAATAACAGATTCATTCTGAGAAGCAACAATTTCCTCCATCCTGAAAACCTGCTTGGAGATTTGGGAAATTCAGCAAAGTGGGGAGAAGTTTCCCACTGAGAAGCAAGCAGTCTTTCTGCTGTTTCCACTGAAAGGGGAACCCGCCTCCTTGTTGGCCTTCTGCAACTTGCTGTATCATTTCTGCTGAACATTATTTCAGATTTCAAGTTGAAAAGAATTAGATGCAACTTTTATAGCTGCATTAAGGCCACCTACAATTACAATTGCTAGTATCTCTGAAGTGGGATAACACTATTCGTATTTAGCTATAAAAGAATGGTCACACTGTGGATTATTTGTGAAGTTTGTTTGTGCTTTACTAAAATTGCTTTGCAAAACACTTTGATTTACATTTGGTGGCATTTGTCATCTAACAGTTTCATTGACATAAATATTTAGTATACCACTGCCAAAAAAGCCACAACAGAAAATTAACATGCAAGGCAAACAGCAAAGGACCAATTCAAATCCCCTTGGAATTTCCTTAGGAATCAAAAGCCACTTGGAGTAAACATTTGCCAGCTCAACAATTTTAAATGTCCTATACACATCTCTCTAATAGCCTCTGTAATAATTGACAGAGCACAATACATAGAAAAGATGCCAGCACATCACAAATATGGGGCTGTTGGGAGGATTAAGCATAATCCTGCCTCACCAATGAATAAAGAAAATAAGAAATGGAACTGTGTTGTGTTGAATAGCACTGAGTCAAAGATACACTTATGACAAGCTTTTGGGGTTTTTTTGCTCAACAGAGCTTCACTGAGAAGGTCATGCATGAATTCTGAAAAAAATGGCATTATTACTGAGGAATGCCAGGCAAAGCAGGAAATAATCTTTAATTAATTTGTGAGGAACTTTCATTTGGCAGACACAGTCTGCCAAATAAAGACAGAACAGTAGCTTTCTTATTAAGCTGATAAAATCGACCAAAAGTGAAGAAATCCCATAGTTAAAAAGCATTAGAACAATGGATTTTTACTAGGAGACGTAATAGAAATCCACAGGGAATCGTGGCAACACTCACCGGATTTTTTGTCCTGAAATCAAAGGTATTTCTGACAGAAATTTAAAGAAAGAATCTTAACATTTTCTGCTCTTCTAGACTTTGACTCAGTATTTGATCTCAGACACTGTAAAATGCAAGTAGATTCAAACTTATTCATTAATTCTAACAATTCAAAGTACCATACTTTGTTTTTTCTTATTGGTATTATTGTCTTTGTAATTCCGTTTCCAATTGCTACCTCCATCTCCCACCAGCTTGTACAGGTATTAAGAGATATTTTTGTCATTTGTAAAAAGCTGGAGGAACTTGAGATAATAGGCACTTCATAAATGTAATGTGTTATTTTAGTGAAACTGGGACAAACGGCTAGTTTCAAACATAATTGGCTACAATGGAAAAACTGGAGCAACTGTAGAAAACTGGGACATGGTACGTGTGAGGTGCTAATATTTATCCTAATGTGGCAGGTTTGTCTCTGGTCTTAGGAGCTCACCCCTATATTTAGGGGTGCGAGCAAAAAAGCGTTAAAATTTCATCTTTAGTTGAAAAAGTTTCCTGGGAACAGGAAGCAATTCAGCAAATCAATGTGTGTGTTTTTCACATCCACAAGCCAAAATTTAAATCTAGCTAAGCCTAAAGGGAAACAAGTTGGGCAATTTCAGCATAATCCCTTCAGAAATGTATTCTCTTCACATGAACACCACTCAGCACAGTAGCAGCTCTGTGCAGAAGCCTCATACTGAAACATAAGAACTGCTACAGTTTAGGTTACGAAGCAGAGTCTTTCTTGGCAGCCTTTATAATAATATCCTATATAAATTCATAAATAATCATAGCTTATTGACATCCTGTAAAGGAAATGTGGAAAACTTGCCTAGGAGCTGCCTGCATTAATCTTCATTCTATCCTGTACTGGCATTTTTCCCAGTTTCCTATGCCTGAAGTTCACAATTTCTGTTTTGAAAGGAACACACTGACCCTTATAGAGTAGAGCGCAGAAAGCCTGATTTGCAACTAGTTTTAATTTTTGCATCCTCTTTCCCTATAACAAGTAGGTTTTGAAGTACGACTTCTAACGAGCCAATGGAAAATGGTCTTTATGTGAAAAAACTTGGCGTGCAAATCAGATGACTGAAGAATGCGGATTTATTGCACCACCGGGCCTTATGGAGAGAGAATAATATAAAGGAGCGGTGTGCAATGAAGCTAAAGCTTATGGTCCAGCCTCATTAATATGTATCAACACTGGCTAACGGCTTTTTATCATGGGCTTTAAGCAGCAACCCAGGAGCTAGTGTCCTAGTTAAGGTCACAAGACTGTTTTCAGGCACACTCTGCAAACTCCTTGCCATGACCAACAGGAATTTTGCCTTCATGAAGCGGATTTGATACGGATAGGAGACTCCTAGTGCCTCCTCTGACTGAGAAAGGGAGAGGTGAGATCAGAGCCGGGCAACTGATAGCTGCTGTGCAGACACGCTCATTAAAAAGTTCCTGGAAAAATAAAATATGGCATGCTGTGAGACAAGGAGGTTCGAGGCTTTCTGTACAACACAACCACTTCACTCATCCAGGAAACTGTCAGAGCAAAACACTTCTAGTGTACATGCAGATCTACTGGCAAAACAGAGCTCATGTTGTCATCGGAAAAACACCTTCCTCTCAGTGAAACCAGCTCTCTAGATAACAGCTCAAATTGCCAGTGTACCAGTTTCACACGTGGACCCCTAATGTACCATCAAAGTTCATCCCTCGTCACAACACATGAGCACACCATCAACGCTCATTATATAGGTCTAGACTCGTCTGCATCGACAAGAAGTCAAGGAGTCCTGGCACCTGGGTTTGGGAGGAGACTGCTCTGGGGTAGCTGTCCTCACGCTGCCAAGCATAGAGACCCCAGCTCTCCCTCTGCTGAGGTCTTCCAGCTGTGAGCCGCTAAGTTTTCTACCAGCACGTGCACCCCTCGCAAAGCTTAGTGCATCACATTTAAAAAGACACTAGTGGGATCGGAGTGTCCAGTAAATGCTGTGGAAGGCAGGCAGGCAGGCAGACTGCATCTCGTTGAAAGCCCTGGCAAAGAGAACAGGGCTTGCCGAGGTGTCCTGTTCAGAAGATGTCACTGTCGTGTTCTCTAACTGAAGAGACACTGTCACCATGTCAGAGGAAGAGGTAATATGAGGTCTGGGTTTGGTGTATGTATATAAAACTAGAGGGACAATCAATGGTGTGTCTGAGTAAGCCTACCAGTGACTATCCCAAAATGTCTCTCCAAGATCTTACTTTCTACTTGATGGTGATGGTGTGAATTTATTTTGGGTTATCAGGCACCTTCTGAGATGAATACATAGTTTCCATACTAATCAGCTCCAAGGTTAGCAAAGGAGACTGCCTGCTGTTCTTGCTTATCCGAGCCAAGTTATTGAAATTAAGTCAGCTTACCTGCTGGCCTACGAGAGATGCATTCAGCGTATCCTCTAACAATCCATGATACTAGCCCCTGTGAAAGTCTTAAACAGCAGGAGAAAAGACGAGTACTTCCTACAGCTTTTCCAAGCAAAGTTCCCCTGTTGCAAGGCTGTTACCCTATAGCTCCTGTCATATACAGCATTTGGATTATATACTGTGCTAATGGAGACGCAACACCAGCAGATATTCTAGGTCAAGTTTTGTACACTTTCAGCACAGCTACTGTGGTTTTAGTCTGGTAAATTTGAAAGAAGAGTTTATCCCTCACTGATAGCGTGAGGATGTGAGGACAACGCGAGATGACTACGTAAATTAGATACAATGCACCTTTTATGCACTGGAGATCAAGAATATCTTTGTTTCTAACATTTTGAAGTTTTCCCTCTGATGCGTGAACATAATTCCCACTGATATCTGTGATGTGATCCATGCCCCAATTCCCATTATCCTGGCACACCGCTCTCAGTGACAGGGGACACAGAGGACAAAGACAACAATAAAAGAGACATTATTAAGGCAGGTAAAACTTCCCACAAGATCAGGTCTTAAAATATGTATGTTAGGTGAATGGAAACAGAAACCATTTGCCTGAGGTTGCCTTTATTACTCAACTAAAAAGACATCTAGGAAAAAAAAAAGATATTTCCACTGCCTTGGCAAGACACACAGCCTGTATTCACTCCCTGAACACGCTCATTCACAGCTTTCCCTCATTTTTATACAAACACTATGGTCTGGTCTAGCCAAAGTTTCACCCCCTGCGGCTGATGTAATTTGCAGTTTGGCTTTATCGGTTGTGCATAGAAAGTAAAGATACCACAGCTAGGCTGCTCCATGCTCCTACCACCACTCCTACTCCTTCTCCCAGCCCGCCTGGGCTTGCTGCGCAAAGGACGAGCTGCTAGAAGGGGTTCAGCGCCCTGTGGCGCAGCACTTTGTGTTTGCCAGCGAAGCCCAAGCCCTGCTTCGTGCCCCCGCGGCTGTGGTGAAATAACTGGTCGCAGCCCAGCACACTTCACTGTGCTCGGGGCGTTGTTTCGGGACGGGATATACATCCCAGTATTACCAACCCTGCGTATTCAAACCTGGGTCAGTCCCTAAAACCAACAAGAATAGTTTAGAAATCTTTTGATTAGAAAACCCCACATAATCGGGGATTCTTTGTTTTCGGGGCTTTCTGTTTGCCAAGGCCTAGGTTCACACTCTTGAGACCCTCGCCACCCTAGTGAGAACTGGAAGCATTTCATTTTCAGAGAAAGACTGGCAGTCTGGCCTAACCACGTGGCTCGAGGCCGCTAAGAAAAAAAGGGGGGGAGCGGGGGAGGAGAGTATGAAATACATAATAAAGCATAAAAACTAGCAATATCCAATCCAGGATTATATTGCACAAAGCTAACAGCCAAAACTCTTCTGTTTCTAAGAATGATTCTAACGCAGCCGAAAGTGAAGTTTAATAAAACCCCTCCGGTTTACATTTTACTTGCAGGCAAAAATGACGAGTTCTGGCAGGGTGAAAGGCCAGGCAGAGACCTTTACTTTATCTGTCACTTGTCATTTTTCAGAACATCTTTGTTTGTTACTGTAGCACTGAAATTTTGCAGCAGTGAAATTTCAATGTATGGGAACCAGGACCAAGGGCGAAGTGAAGCACGTACAGAAGGAAGCTCATGAAAGAGCTGCCAAACACACGCAAAGTAGCCCCAGAGTTTACTTCACTCTGCTCTCATCCCAGCCATGCAGTAAATACAAAAAACAGAGGAAGGATATCTTATGATTGAACACTGGCCTGGGGACATCTGAGTTCAGTTCCCAAATATTTCATAAACTTTCAGACTCAGTTGTCATCTTACAAATATACAAAGGAAAATAATGTTTCCTTTCTTGCACTCTTGTCCTTTTTCTTCATATTGTGAATCTGTCTCTTAATTTATATGAACTACTTAGCAAAAGAAAGCTCTGATCGCAGCAGGGGCCTGTAGCTGCTGTAAGAGCAAATAATAACTGGCAAGAAATCTGAACCAAAGCCCACCTCAAACCTTTGCAAAAGTTCGGACCTGGGTCTGCCTTTAGGAGCAGGAACATTTCTGCTGTAAACAGACTTCTACCTCTGAGCCAGTTGTGAGCAGACATCCCACGGTTCTAATTCTAGCAACCTCTAGCTTTTTGCCTGAAATGCTTAAAGAACTCTCAAAATACAGTAAGGAATAAATCACGCTGCCTGAAATTCTACCTTCCCTCCCCTCGAATCCTATGCCTTTTATTCTGAAATGGACAAATGGCAAAAGCAACAACGACAGGGTGATTATTAATCTTTGATCCTGAGTCACTTTCTCTTACAGAGCCCTATTATTCATCTCAGGAAGTGCGATACAAGAGCACTCCCACAGCCTGATTAAAGGTCCAGGTATGGGGTCACACAATGCACAAAGAGAGCTGCAGAGTTTCGGAGCGCGATGTGTATTTAAAGTCTGACTAAATGCACGTACAATAAAGAATGAAATAATGAACATTCCTAATGATTGCCATAACTGCGAAACTGCCACAGAACTGCTTGAGGCAATTGTGGTAAGAAATGGAGTTGCTTTTTAAGAAAGAAATGGCCAAATCTGTTTTCCAGAGTGTTAGCCTGGGTGATTACAAAACAGAACTCGCTGAGAATGCCAAGTTGTTGGAAAATGGCAGCGTGCCCTTCTCAACAGAAAACAGCAAAATGGACCTAGGTTTTACTGGCTCACCCGAAAGCTAAGAAATTAGAACTGAAAACAACCTGAGCGAGGTAGCTAACAACTGGGATTTCAGGTTTGGCGGCAAAGAGATGCCTAGGAGAAGGGTCAGAGGTTACACCTGGAGATTTAGAAGATAATAACAAAGTTCAGATAGGTGTCAAACCCATCTGGCCCCTCAGAAAGCAAATCATCATTAAAGCCAGTTTTGATGAGAACAACTTGTCTTAAGATGCAAAATTCATTACTTCCTAGGGAAGATGCTCAGTCCAGCCCTCCCTTTATTTCTTCTTATCCTAACTGAAAAAAATCAGAAGAAATATTTAGAAAATATATGTCAAAGTCTGAATTTTAAAGATTCCACAAATTAATCAGCTTTTGCAGCAGCCCCACACGATCCCAGCTGACTAAAATAGCAACCCGCCTGCAAGCTTTTATGACCATTCCCTGTAAAATTGACTTTTATGACAACGACTTTTCTACAAGGGATTTGCAGCTCTCTGAAAAGCATTGAAATTGCAGATGACAACAAAATTGTCTCTCCCTGAGAGCAGGCAGCACGGAGAGCGTGGCAGTCTCGCAGCCAGCCCACTTTGGGAATGGCATCCGAGTCCCGCCGCCCCGCCTTGGGCAGGAACCTCTCTTTTCACCAACACAAAGGACGATGTGTGAGCATGAAATCCACTTTGAGCACTGTTCACTCCACATAGCTGAGTCTAAAGACTGCTTTGGCTTGGCCACCATGAGGAGCTGCATTTTGATGTTCAAACTGTCAGAAAATACCTTCCCCCCGCCCCATACCATTCATAGGATATTTATGTTCTAAGTCACCTTAGGAATCCAGCTTAAGAACTTGATTCTCACTATCAATAGAGTTTATAGAGTTTCTAAAAGGGAAACAGCTGTAAAAATTATGGGAAATCAGTCGCTTTAGTCTTAAGCTACAAGTTCCTCAAGATTTTTCATCCTTGGTCAGATACAAAAAAGCAACTTTATTCTATAAACTCATACTTTACACTCATACATAACCCTACCAAATTTTTAAGGTGATAATCAGGAAAGAACTGGCAAAACATTAGGACAAACTCAACATTTCATGGTCGTTTTATTAGATCTAACAGCAATTCAGGCTGTATCAAGAACTCTGTTCAGTTTGTCAGCCGATGAGAAACCTTCTAACTAATCTAAACATAAAGGCTTAATCTAAGCATAAAGGCTTACCCACCTACTCTGTCAATAGGTTTTTTTAACCACTTAAAGAAATTTTGATTAGATGGAATACAAAGGAGGAGTTGATGACCATTTAATAACAGAAACTAATAAAGTAGCATTCACTTTTAATTTAAACCTGGACTTAGTCAAAGGTATTCTGGGAAGTCCTGAAGTATGAAAATATGTTGGCTATTAGATTTTATAGAGGCTGTTGTGCTGACAACTGTACATGAGCAGAAGAAAAAAGATTTTGTGACCTTGTTTCTGCATGTACCTGTGAAAAAAAAAAACAACCAACCAAACCCCAAACAATCTCTACTTGTGAGGGCTCATGAAAAGCCGTAGATCTATAAAGCTCTGGAAATCCTTGGTCTCACCTTGCTGCACAAAATATTAGGCACAAATTTCACATTCAAATTTGACTTGCAGCAATAAGCAGCCAGTACAGTTCATGTCCTGTGTGACCCTCAGACTATAGTCAAATACACTGTTTTACAAAAGGGATGTCAAGAACACTTGTCAGGATGCTAGAAAAAAGCAGAACCTCACTGATAATTCAGACACTGTAAAATCCCTACACATTTTGTATAATCATTACTTGAAGTAAGAACTTAACTAAAGACAGTAAGAGCTACCAAAGATTAAGCACAGGTATTTCAGTATGGTGGCTCTGCATTATGTTATTCTTAACCTGTTCTATTTTTTAGTTTCTAAAAAAGCTGCTGCATCCATTTACTGCGCTGGAAAATTCAGTAGGATGAATGGTTCTAAATTTAGGATGCAGGACACTGCAGCTGCGATAGCATTTCGGAAGTGGAAGGCATAGTAGATACAGGACATATTTAGATAAGACAACTATTTTTAGTCAAAATGAAGCTCGGTTTTGGCTACTTTAGCACATGCTCTAATTTGGCTAATCAGTTCAGATACACTTTATTCCAGCTCTCATTCTCACCTACAAGATATTGCATACTGTGACCCCTTCTCCCTATTTGTCTTCTGAAAACTAACAGGTAAAGCAGGAGAAAAGTAATCATAAACTTGTCACACAGCATTTCTGCTACCCCTTCCTAAGCATCGAGCAGCAGATATTTGGAGATAGGCCAGCGACCTGTCTAGTCAACTATACCCTGACATAGAACAGCCATGCCCTCCCATAATTTTCTCTTCTCTCACCCAACTGCTTTTGATGGTCTCCTCCAAATGGATCAAATTATCTGCTGATCTATTTCTGCGAAGTTCAGCATTTGATTGTACCAAGAGATAATGCAGTCTACTATATCTCTTCCAATTACTTCAAGCTTAAAACGGTGCTCCATGGCTGGGTCATTTTTCATCTTTTTTCTTTTTCCTAGCAACTTCTCCCCATTTACATCCTTTCCTCCTTTGAACACATCATGTCTTCAAAGCAATCCGTCCTGCTTTCTTAGACCTAAGCCTGGCTTCTGTTGGATCTCATTTTGACACATACTTGCCTTGTCATTTTTAGATAGCAAGTTTTCTATCACATGGAAGCAGATCATTGACAGCACCAAATGAAGTGGCAGTTTTAAAATCAAAAGTCCAGTCTTTCAAGTCAGGAACTATCAGGCATATGCTTTAAAAAAATTTAGTATTGAGTTTTGTTGGTAGAAAGAGATTTTTAATGCATTTTAGTGAAAATGAGTAATTTTGATCAAGATCTGAATGCAGTTATTCTTTGTAATATCGAGACAGATTTTCATTAAGAAACTGCACACGAATTATGGTTAATTACTTCCAAACTAATCCATATAAATTTCCTCAAATGAAAGGTTTGGGGTTTGGTTGGGTTTTTTTTGGAGGAGAAATTGGCAGTAATATGTTTCAAGTACCACTGTAGCTCTGGTCTCCAGCCAGGAAAGGGTAGAGAGCAGTGAATCTACTGGCACAGTCCTAATGGTTTAGTATAATTGGGATTTGGGCATCTGCAGCGAACAGTAGTTCGAGCTTCTCCAAGAGCATGTATGTAGTTCAGCAGATTGAGTTACATGTTTAAAAATGAAGCAAACTCTGGTGTTCCTAAGTCCGATCCAGCACACAACTTACCCGCAGGGAACTCCCAGTCTGCGACTCCACAGAGCTTAGTCCCAGCTCTGAAAAGCCTGGAGCAACCTCACCTTTCAGCGCACTCGGTGGAAGCTGTTTCCTGCAGTTCGGAAGAACTGGCTGTACCATACACAAATACACGCACATTGCCAGATGATACTCTCAGGGATACCAGTGAAACAGCACCGGTTTCAATGGAATTACACTGGCAAATATGGGAACAAACCTCTTTAGATTACCAGTAACGTGATGAAATTTATATAAACTTCTTGAAATTTTGCAAAGATTCCACAGTCATATCAATTATGTCTCTAAGAAACTTGAAACTCAATACCTGAAATTAGGCACCATTCATTATTTTTATCCCTTAATCCTGCTGAGCTCCCAGAAGATTTGTTGTACTGTATTTGAATTTCTCTTGCAGTACTTCAGTGTACATTTTGATGGAAGAATGAAGCTGCCAGAGGCACACTCTTCTAGCTTATTACACCAACACTGCTCTCTTGTGGCAGACACTTAAAGTGAAATATCGATCTCCTGTGCTCTACGTACTACAACTTAGCTATAATACAATCCAGTTGGCAAAGGGTATATACAAAGCAAATCACCAATAAAAATGGATGCTCAGATTTTTGATAGATAAAAGAGAGAAAAACCAACAACAGATCATTAGATTTGCCTTCTCAGATATAAAATATTCAGATGTTCATCCTCACGCCTATATCAATGCCAAGATTTTGCACAGAAAGCACTGCTATTGCAGCTCTCTTTTCCAACCTGTTCTACTGAGATACATTTATCAGACCAAACCTAACAACCATTCTGTGCATTTTCAAATGCCTTTCAGAAATTCAAATCTAGCTCCTCAAAATAAAACATCATTTCTATCTTTTAACCCTCACAGTTATCTGATGGTTTGAATTCACCGTTTATTTGTAAGTCAGCCGCATCCTCATTTTTTTTCCTCAAAATCAGTAAAAATCATTGTTTCCCAGGCATGATCCATATTAGCAAGCTAGTGAAGATAAGTAAACAGCTTCAAGCATTAATTTTCTTGATTTGAAGAGTGCAGATGAGGACACAAATTCAACGAGCAGGAGGGATCTGTGGCTGAGTGACTAGAAAGCACATGCCTACAAATGGAAAAGAGATTCCCAGGTTGCAGTCCACCATTAGATATCTAAGGTGTCTGAATTGCCCCCAGTTTCTATGGATTTTTATCTTCATGGGCTCCGAGAATACCACTGATGCTCTACGGGAGCAATTCTTCCCTGGATAAACATCAACCAGCAGGTTTGCTACTTTTTTTCATTGCACATTAAAAATGTCCAAAAAAAAAATGTTGTTTTTCTTCATGATGGTAGGAAAAGAATAAATTGTGCATAGCATGCACAACCATTAAAAGGGCAAATATTCCTTGAACAGGCATGCACTGCACACACAGCATAGAAGTCTGACACATTCATATAGGTGTAATCACAAGACATTCATTTAAACCAGACATATAGTATTAGTGACACTTCACCACAACAGCCTTGAGGCACTAAAATTAATTAATAATAAAGGGCCACACTGACAGCAGAATTAAGACAATCTGCAATGGGGAAAAAAAGTCAGCTAAACGCATGTGCTCCAGTGTGATAACTCATTGGGTCATTATTGGTTTGTTTTGGTTTTTTTAATCCAACTCAGTACATTCATGTACTGATCAGAACTGAGTAGGTGGGATCACTACTAGAAGCAGGTGTTGGTTTTTTGCCAAGTAACAGCTTGCCCTTCCCATCCTCTGCCTTTTCCTTCCTTGATGCACAATTTGACTTGCAGAACTCAAAGCTGCTCTACGTTCATTAGTGGAAGACAAAGCCCTCTCCATGCAGATCTCCCGCTCTAGCCAACAGGTGTTTTGTCACTCCGGTCTCAGACACACGGACTGCTCTTCCAACTTTCATGCATTTTACAATCATGCCCTATCCACAGAAAGGATTTGCATATACTCCGTCTGTCTTTCGCAAGCAAATTGAGCAGTTTCCCCCAGGGCAGCCCCTAGGAATTAATTGAATCTTTCTGTCCCCTCAGCTTTTTCAGAAAGGTCATGACAGCGATGTCAACCCTTGTTTATCCTTTCTGTAACTTCTGCTCTGCATATGTATAAAATTGAACAAACACCACCCCACTGCCAAGGCCAAGAACTGCTACTGAAGTGCCCAGCCCTCAACAGCTACGGCGGAGGACCGAAGAATCGGGAGCCCACTGGCCAAAGACACCCGGTAGCCCGTGCCAAGGAAAGACCAACAGCACTGTCATTGCTCTGAAGCTCCAGGAGGGTGACGCAGAGTTGAAGGACAACGTCCTTGATGGAAACTCTGCCCCGTTCAAGCACATACCACTTTGCAAACTCACTGCATAAAGATGTACATCTTTCAAAAAGGGTCCCAGGCTAAGACTGATTTTGCCAGTGACAACCCTCCATATGACAGAACAGCGGCGTCCAATATTTCACTCAATTGTCATGTTTTGATTGCATCTGTCACACACTGGTAGCTCTTTAGGTTGAGCGATATGATGAGCTTTTAGATTTCCTTTCTTACAGCTTCATACTGTATGCCTCTACAGGAATGAACTTGTCAACTCAGATGCAAAATGAATGAATGGCTTTTAATCACTTTGATAATGTTAACGTTATTGCTTTGACAGGATAGCAGCAGATACAGTTTGCTGATTCAGCCACTTGTATAACGATCTAATGGGCTTTTCTGACTAATGCCATGCTCTAAAAATATACACTGGACTAATAGATGAGCCTCTGCTATACTGAAAAACAGGCTCATTAAGACAATTCCTCTGAAAAGTGGCATTTTTATGACAAGATACTGAAGCATTTAATTACCCTGTATCCTGACGGAGCCGAAAGAAATTAATTAAAGAGAAAAAAATTGTGCAGCAGTGTAGCAGCTTTTGAGGTAGGAAGAGATGCCAATAGTCAGTAGCGTAAAGGGGAATTTGAGAACTGCAAGGCTGTTTCCCCAAAGGAAAGGCTCTGCTGATAGGCTACAGATTGCTGTCCATTTACACAGAACAGAAGGCCAGTTTCTGAGAGCAGGCTTATCATTACAGAGCAATTAATTTTCCCTGCTGTAGTCTGTGCCAGGAGAATATCGGCTGCTGTTAAAGGACAGTGAAGTCAGAGGTTTGGGAGGGCAGAAAAGTCTTTAGTGATATTTGAGGCAAGGGACTTGTTTTCACTGCAGTGTTAGCTTGGATTATCCACCCTTAAGCTCATTCCCTGCTCTTCAAGTGAGTGCGTAAGGAGGGTTAGAAACCCTGCTCAGGCTGCCCCATGCAGCAGGGCGGTTCGCCTGGAGGTTTTAGCAGCGCTGGCGTACGTGAGTGTTGTGCTGGGAAGCTGCTCCAAGTGACTCTGAGTGCAACCCTCTGGCCAGCTGCACTGGCATAAAACTGGGGTGACAGCACTGTAACGAACATGCAGATGGCATTAGCTCACTGTTGTTGCTGGTGCTGCCATCAAACGTGAAAACAAATCTCATGCAATCCCTCTTGGGGTTTGGGCAGGGATTTGCTCCTACCTTTGGTCCACTCTCCGACATAGCTGTTTCTGCAGTGGCACGGTAAACCAGATCAGAGAAAAGACTCTAAAATTTTTTTACAAAATCCACCAAATAAACCTCCAGCCTGTTTTATGATATTTTTTTTTTTCTTCTCAAACTATATTGACTCTCACTCCAGCTTACCACCCTGCTGCACCGGTAACCTTGCCGACACAACAGACAAGGGAGTGGAAGGGCCCGAGGAGGAGACTGCTAAATCCTGCTTAAGCAGGGCTGCTATCAAATGAGAAATCCACAGCCTGTGTTGTCCCCACTGCAGCATTAAGCGAGCCTCAAGGCACATTTCCTTACAAAGAGCTAACACTTAATCAGGCTAAAGACTTTTGCATGGGAATGCAGGCTACATGAGAGGCCAGGCTTTGAGCTGAACTTCAAAGTGCTGTAGGGGTGAAGACAGGCCCACAGTGCTCATGACTGGAGCAGATGGAGTTTTTCCCCCACCGTGAAGAATAGCTTCACTGGACACTGACAATTCATCAGCTGTTCAGTACAGCGTGGCTTGGATCTTGCCTTTATAGCAAGTTTCAGCTTTAAAAGAATGACGGGTCGTGGCCTGCGTGCCACACATGGTTTGCCAGGGCAAAGCCTCCAGCCCACAGTCGTTTCTAGCAGCTCTCCTTCCATTTGTATCGGAGACACACGTGGGCGACGCAGCAGGCAGAAGAGTCTCACAGAATAGATGGCAACCTCTGCTGCTCGGACAGCCCATGCCAGTTTGTCTAATAATGAAATAGCGCTGATTTTTCTCACCCTTTTCCTTTTGTCATCTCACCGTTTGATCGCTGTTCAGAGCCAGCAGTGTATGCCTGTTTTTGAACCACAGTGACAAAGTGCGACAGTTTCAGCGCCAGGACTGTCACGCTTAGCAGCCCACTGACATGAGCCCGCTAGTGCATCCTCCAGAGTTATAGGTTCACTCTTACTGAAAGCAGCGAAGCATTTATTACTCTTTGCGTTTACTTCCATACCTGTGCGTTAAAACTGGAGCTTTTTTCATTGTTGGCACAAAAGCACAGCTACACACACCTGTTTATTTCAATTCTTTGGAGAATTTTCACTGTTTTAAATAACACAGTCCCAGCAAACATACAGCTATCCAAGCACCCCTCTGCTAGCTCTAAGCAAAAGCAGAATCTGAGCCACAGCGACAGAGAACACACGTAGGTATTGGTATCGACGGGAAATGTGTGGGGTAACAGGACACTGCAAATACTTCAACCAAGGGCACACCTATGCTCCCTGCCATCCAGCCAGATGTACCTGATCCGCACTCCCTGCGTCGGAGGCTCATCTCACCAGCGAGGAACTTAAAAACGGCCAATGAGGCATGGGGCACACGTCTGTGACCGGCACGCTCTGGGGAGACCTGTGAAGAACACATCATCGGCTGCACGGGTAAATACGCTGGCTGAAAAGATGGGGAAGCAATGACCTAGATGGTCCCCCAGTGCTTCCTTGCCTTCACTGTCCTTGGGAAGTCGGCACGAGAACATCCCTGCTCGCTCTCATCCTACTGTCAGTGGAGCGAAGTAGCCCGGCATCTGCTGCGCATTACTGCCTGCGTGGGAAAGGTGACCCTTTTTGGCAGGAGAGACACTGCAGCAGTTCCCTCTTTGTGAGAGCCGCTCTTCACGAGCACAGTCAACAGCTCTGCCCAAGGTGTACAGCATTTTTACTACCGCAGTTAACAACAAGAAGCAGCTGTTTAAACAATATATAGTGACAAGAGCTAATAGTTTGAAGAAATGTATCCAACTACAAAATACTCAGCACAACTCTTCCCTCCGTTGTAGAGGATAAGAGAAGGACTGAAAACAGCTGAGTGGACATAAAGAGCTCACAAATGCCTTATTAATAAGTGTGTTGGATCTAATGATCTGTGAAACTGAAATGAGATTATTTGGATTATCTCATTAAACAAGAATAATAGCAATAGTAACCGGGTAGTAATTAGAAGTGGGCCAATCCAAGGACAAACTAAATAATAGGGCCAAAAGACTTTTAATTAATACTCTGCAATTTTGTGCCTGTGTTTCTACACCCAGAATTTATGAAGAAATCAAGAATCGTAGCTAACCAAACAGTCTCATTTTAACAATCAGAAAATAAGCCACTGGCTACCCACACCTGTATGGATCATTCAGTCCAAAAACTAAACAATGATTAAATGAGGCTATTTTGGCAGAGCTGGCCTTGAGGAAACAAAAACGTGTAGCCAAACTGTAAAGTTGTTTTCAAAGGCTCCACAATTAACAACCAGCTCCAGGCAAACCTGCAAGGCAGGGGCAGAGGCAGAACAGAAACAAGATCTAATGTCAGCCCTTTGTTTTAATCCCTGGCCATCCCAGCCTCCCAACAAAGGCATGATTTTTCCTCAAAGCGTGAAGGTAATCCCTGAATGGGTTCAATGCATAGTTTAAGATGAAGCACCACATGAATTTTACCTTTTAGACCTCGTTTACATGTAGGTATCCAGAAGGTCTTTGGTGCCAGCCAAAGGACAGGACATCTCTGAAGCCTCCCAGGGATGGATGGGCACGATGGATTAAAGATGACAGATTTGGCCTGAGTGGCAGTTAGGTCAAAAGGTCTGTGGCATGGAAACCCAAAGTAATTACTGTTGTGCAAAACCTCCTGCTCCCGTTGCCTTCCCCAAGTACTCTTTACTTAGCAGGGAAAGCAGGCAATATAATATACAGTGTAGTAGTAAAAGGCTTTTCCAGGGGATTGGATAAATGAATCTAAAAAGTTAAAACAAACTGCTCAAAGGCCTGGCACTTGACACCCGGCACTGTCCTCTCATGAGTTTCCTAAGGCAGCATGATCCAGCTGCACTTAATGCTCCAGAGTTATTGAGGCTACACCACAAACCACGGACTGCAATTATCAAGGGAATTTAAACTCAGAAAACGTCCATCTTACTGGCCAGGACACAAAGTATTTATTTCCCTTTTCAGGCTTCACTTCCACATACTGAATTATTAACATTGGCAAAGAAGGAAAAAAAAAAAAAAAAAGGGTAAATGGTAAATGAAGGAAGCTACTTTGAAGAAAGACGTCTTTGTTACTAGTTATTTTATTAAGAACAGCAACTGCAGTCCTGTAAGCCACACTCATAACTCTCCATAGAATACAGTGCAGTTTGGATCTTGCTTTTGTAGCAAGTTTGAACTATAAAAGAACTATGGTTTTTAAAAATTAATTTTTAAAATGACAATGGCTTGGTAGACATTTGAAAGACAAAGAGGAGGGAAAAAGTAAAAGCAAAACCAACGACTGCTCAATTACCCTGAAGGATAAAGAGGCAGAGCTACCTCCAACACAACAAAAGCACCGAAAGCAGTTCAAGACTGAGGGAGGAAATATTTGAACGGTCATAAAAGGGGAAAAACCACTCTACTACGAAAACCCCAAACTGCTTTGGGGTCCCTCTGAGAGGAACTATGATACTGCTACATATAAAACTAATTATCCTAATTTTCGGGGTTTTGACTTGCCCCTCACAGGGCTGCTCGGGCCATGCCCTGCATGCCACGCAGGGCGCGCTAGGGCCACGTCTCTGGGCCACAGCTCCTTTCTCTCGGCTTTTCCCCCTTTTATCACAGACCTGTGTGGGTCACAGAGCAGGCAGGGGAAGAAAAGGCATCGGTGGCAGCAACCTCCTGCTACTGGGACCACAAGAACTCCTCTCAACGCGCAGTTTCCCGGGTTTGTTGGGTTGATCACACCAACCGAGCCCGGACTGAAAGCTTGCTGAGGCGTTGAGCCTCCTCCGGCAAGGAGGGAGCTGCGTGACCTGCACACCCACTCAATTCTGTGCTGCCTTGAGCCAGCTGTCAGGCAAAGCTGAACTCTACCATCGGTAAAGAGCATCGAACAGAGCTGCGCACTGAAAGGGACCCTCTTCTGCCTCCCACTCCTTCGCTACCTCCTTCCTTACGTCAGACCTAGCGTCTGCACACCAAGCTGCAATAGTGACTATAGACTGGATTGCACTTCAGCAGTAGCAGGCTGATACACCAACATTGCTCAAATAGTAACTGCATCCTACGCAGCTAATGAGAGAACTTTGCGTCCTACTCACAGGGTGGTAGCAAATGAGGGTGTCAAAGATGTCAGTGGCAGGAGGGGGGAAGAGGGTCGGTTAACAGAAAACAGCCCTGCACCTGATGGACAGGGAACATATCCAAAGTGCACAGACATGGAGACATTCTTCTTCATGTGATCTTCAGCCCTAGAGCAAGTTGAAGCCTACATCAACATGTATGAGGTTTGGCTCTTGTCAAGCCACAGAACTGGGGAGGGTTCCCATCACCAGGACCCAGCCTGGGTGCAGACAGCTGGAAGGCAGTCCATTCCCCTGCTTGGGAAACTGAGGAGAAAAACTAGGTGGCCAATCTGTTTCCCCTTCCTCCTCCATACAGATGCCTGCAGTTCATTGTGTCCTGCATCAAAATGGATAGCAGTTTCTTGTTTGAAAGCAGAGCAAACTCCCTGGCAATGCAAAGTAAATGCGGGCACCTTGAGTGGGTGGAAGGTTTCTGTTTAAGCTGGCTCTTAACTTGTATCTTGCATGGACTCCAGCAAGTGAAACTGCATTTAAACAGGACACTGCACGTATGAACGATGCGAGGGCCAGTGTGTGCCCACCGGACGGGGGAAGTGCAGTAATCAGGTGGGTCACCTTTTGTGCCCTCTGGGGAGAGGTAATATGGAGCCAGGCACCACTACTTCTGACAAAGAGTTTTAGCCTGGGAATGAGGTGTCTTTAGCAGATCACCAGGATAAGTTGGCTTGGAAGGGAAGTGATGGAAGAGACAGCACTCAGATCAGAGAAAGCTCCAAATAATGCACATCAGGACTCCAGGCACTTTAACATACTCCCTGATGAGTCTCTGCACTTTAATAAGTGCAGGAGTACTCAGGAACTAGGGAGCAGAAAAAAGCACCACTGCTTGAAATACCCAGCACAATCTAACCCGCAGCCTGGCACTTTTTTTGTGGACTTAATAATGATGTGGAGTGATGCTAATGCTGCAGACCTCCAGGACAACAGTACACTTAACACTTCTTCACAGTGACCGTATCTTACCATCAAAAATACACAGCAAGAGGGAATTTCCTGCTATCTCCCAGGTCAGATGAGAAGAAATATTAAGACTAAAAATATGCTGAGCGCCAGCTCTTTTACACACATCAGGTGCTTGTACCTACTCTGCAGTCTGATGCTAACAGGTCTTGCTTTCTTTTACTGCTAACATCTTTTTAACGCAAACCTTTAAGGATTAAAAGTCAGGATGCATGGAGGAAGGCTCATTACTCAGGGTATTCTGACTAATAAAAGTTCTCCATTCTAAGACTGGCTGACACACATGCAGTATGTTCTAGTCTTTTTTTAAGCAAAAATCTTGCAAATTTGCATAAGTCCAGGAGATGGAGCTTTGTGCAATCCACAGAGTATCTCTTGTGAAAGTTCCCATGCAGGCAGCTGAACCAAACCCAGCCATATACCTCTAAAGTCTGTGTAAACACTCCCCAACCAGTACTTCAGCACATCTGCTTTATTGTCAGCGTTGTCTCTTGCATGACTCTTGCCACCACTGCCACAGCTTTCTGAAACTGCTGCTTAGTTTCCTGGGCTTCCACAGTGAGCCATTGCAAAAAGCTCAGACTGGAGTTCAGTATATGTGCTGTTATAGCAAGTACCATCGGATAAACCTCAGGTTCATCATCCCAAGTGCCATTTCACTCACTACAGAGCAAGTGACATGGGCAAAATACTCCAGTTTAACGTGGTTGTTGATCATGTGGCACACGAGAGCGATCAAGAAAAACACGAGCGTGTATGCAACAATGAAAGGAATACTCTCAACCTAAACTGCAAGCTACATAAACAGTACTAAACTGCTGTATGCCATGGGATTATCCATCATTGTGATGAACTGAAGCCAAAGCCTGTGTTTTGTTAAACCATATCTATCATGGGTATCTGCAGTATGACATTTCCGATTACAGTTGCTTTCAGATGAGCTTTTCAGTTTTGTTGGGGAGACAAATCTAATTGCTGTTTAATACCAAACAACACTGCAGCAGAACATGATTGCTTTGCTTAAATAACGTTGTTTCATTAAACTGCCCAGATTCGACCCTATGAGTCTGATCCGTAGATCAGACCAGAAGCAAGGCTGACAGGAACCCTTATCTGAAATAGCATTTTTTACTAGACCAATTTGTGACCCTCAGAATTTTATTACACAGCTGCAGAAGGTACTGATGTTTGCCAAGAAGGGAAGACAATTTCCAGAGATCACTGAAACATAGACTTTACCTATGCTTTAAGGGGAATCCTGTATATTAGGCAGCTAAATCAAGGGGATTATTGTGCAGTATTTTACCACAGAACTTGTAAATCGGGAAGTTTCAAAACTGAGAAGTGACGGTGTCTCAACTGTACAACGTGGCCAAGCTCCTAACTTTTACCTGCTTTATATATCCCCCTTTGCTACATCCAAAGCTGCCATACACAGAAAGACAAGGTAACAGGAGGAGACCACACCACAATCTGCTCTGAGCTGGTCGGAGTATAGCGTTGTGTGCCCCACAAGAGCACAGTCAGGTAGACAAAGCTCCAAGACAAAGTCTGGCTCTGTTTCCCTGCTGCTCTATCGAGGCCCAGCTCAATCCCCACTCTGGACAGAAAGAAAGTGGGGAATTGTTCCCTCCACCCTCTACCTTGCACATGCATCAGTGCAAGAAGGGATTATTGCAACTCCCCACTGTTGTCCACCAAGAGTCACGCTATGGTATCCTGTGCCAGCAGTAAGTGCCATGGTCTCTGTCCCCAGATGGCTCTGGGAATCGCCTCCATGCTCAGCTCTACACCACTCCCCACATGTGCCATTTACATATAAATATCCATCTCTGTTTAAAGTGTCACTGTATTACAGGCTCACAGATAGGACACAGGGCTGGGATTTCGGACATCAGAGCTCCATGCCTAGCTTTCCTACAGCCCCAGGCAAGCTATTTCACTGCTTTATGCCTCTGTCTGCCTGGAAAGGGTGGGGGATAGCCTATTCTCACACAAACCACTGAGATTTATGGGTCAGAAGTACTAAGAACTAGACCTCAGTGAAATGGTGTTCCTGCAGCATCAAAGTTGCAACACTCACACTTGGTGAATTCCAGAAAGAAAAACACTTTCTCCAGCAGCTGTCTCTTCCTAGGCCATTACACAGCACTCACAAGTATAATACTACTTGGAATTTGGGGCCACTGAAACACTGAGTCACCTCCCTGCACATCACAGGAATGTTATTTGGAAGGGCTTTATTTGTTAATCATGTATGTTTTTGAGATCCTAGCTTGATTGAAACTAGCTAAACACTATTTTTAAGTATTATTCTTGTATTGCTTTCCAGATACAGTGTGGCTTAATTGCAGAATACTAAACTGAAAGAGAAGCCAGACCTGATTCTGCTGCTGAAGAAACTTATCAGGAATAACTACTGAAGTGAAGTCTAAAGAGTTATCTGTAGCATGAGTTCGAGCTGTAAATGGAATACCCAATACAAAAGATAGGTATTACTGTATCAGCAGTTTCTGATAATTTATCAATTTATAGTCCTAGTTTTGCCAAGACCAGCAGAGCTGAGCAAGATGGAATGGACCTTATTTTAAGGAAAAGGAAGATGTGATGGTTTTTCCATAAAAACAAAAAAACAAACCAACCAAACAAAAACCACCAGGAAAAAAATCACAAAGAAACGAGTTCTTTTACAGCCTGTATTTCACAATAGCTTTTGGTGTGCCCCAGTGTCCACTAACATATATTATACTGAGAGATGTTTCCACCCCTCTTCTTGCAAATCTCAAATGCCTTTGACATCAGAACTTATCCTCTGAGATTTGGATCCTTCCCAGGTTCATTTAACCTGATTAATTTTTAATGGCTGTCACTGGTTATTTCACCCAGTCAGTCAACAGATTCTACAGTTCAAAACACCAGCCACCCTCTTCCTGCTCTGGTGTAACACAGGGCTCAGGATCTACCGAAATCATTCATCTGCATCATAAAGAACTTGAAGGAGCTGTAAAAGAGATTGATCCCTGACAGCTTCACTAAACTTGAAAGCCCCTACCTGGCTCTGAAGGAGGAAAATTCTGGCCTGAAAAGGGGTCTTGAGCGAGTAGCCTCAAAGGGAATAAAATATTAGCCTGTAAAACCAGCGCTCACTAGAAAACTCAGGTGATCTTTTAATGTGGTACACCTCTTGCCTCGGGCACAGCCAACATAATTACTTGCCACACAGTGTCTCAAGCTCAGGGGTTGATGTACCAGGCTGTACTTCACTTCCTTTTGTCCTAAACACCGAGCAAGCCTCCAGAAATTAACTGCCGGTGGTACTTCTTCTGTAGTGACCAAGCCCTGTAGGACGCTACCGTTTATCGTCATATCCAATACATATTGCTATGCCATTAACCTTTTATATTGATTCAGCTCCAGTTACTGTGTCTGTGCTGGTTAATGTCTTTAATAAATCCTGCGGCAACAGGAAAGGACTCACACTAGTCAGCAACGCTGTTCATTCAAGGGTTATAGATTTCTAACCGGAGTAAAATTTACCCCAAAAGCAGGAGAGGGTGGAGAGGAAAGAAGGAAGCCTTCATTTATCCAACCGCAAGTATGTCCAGAAATCCTTGGGAAGCAAGAAAAGGACATTCACAGACAACCCATTTGTGCAGCAAACATTGCTGAAGCATGTCCTGTTGCCAAGGTATGTGCTGGCAGAGGGAGGTTACCAGGACACCACGACATATTGTCATGCAAATGATGCAGTTATTGAAGGGACTTCCCAGCAACAGCGCACATTTTTTCACTGGTTTGATCCCGGCATTGAAAAGGAAACAAAACAACTGCGTGAATGTGAAGCTGCATTGGGCTAAGCCAGAAACACCAGCTATCTCGGAGCTATGGGAGGACCAAACCTGCCTTTGGTGAATTCAGCAGGCCCTACCGCTCTTTAGTTAAATGGGAACGGGGAAAGAAACCGGCCCTTGAGTCCTGAGAAACACGTGCGGTGCTTTTTAACGACACTGTTTTTCATGGTCTGTAAGTGACACTGGAAACAGTGGAAGAAAGTGACACACAAACCTTTGCTCAGAAAAATCAGAGCACATGTTTCATTCACATTTTGCTACTTGGGATTAACTCGCTTGCAATGATTTTGAGTTGAAAACTGTAAAAAGCTTACTGGCAGAAAAGGCAACCGAAAACACACTTTAGAAATTGTTTTCCAGAAAAAGCAGGAAAGCATATACTTGCAGCTGCACATTTATAAATCCAAATAATTTCTTGCCTTTTCTGATTGTTATTACTTTGGCTTGGTTGACTTTTTTTTTTGCCCTTTTCGGCTAGAGAAATTCATGGTTTCTAGCAGTGGTAATGACTTACCAGAAGAATAACTGGTGTTTCATTACTCAAAATAAATTACTAGAAGTTTCTTATATTTCACAGAAGTACTTGTAAACAGGAACTGTCGATTAGAAAAATTCACAGAGGTAAAAGATGGTTTATTTGCCTCCACGAGTGAACCAGCTGCACACCACAAAATCCTTCAGAACAAACAGATACCCAGTGCTCAAAGTGTCCTCTGGACATGACTGAATCAAAGCTTTCCCTTAAATACCTGCCAGGGTTAATCTTTCCCATACTCAACAGTCACCTCTCAAACTCTTCCCAAAAACGAAGGTAGAAACCATGCATGGCACCAATCACCTACTGACTTAACCATAGCAATAAAGACTCCCCTTTCTGGACTTACCATTGCAGCATGCACTGCAGAAGTAAAGAAAACATGTCATGTTCATACATTTGAATGGTGCCCTAGCTGACTCAAATCAGCGTAAGCTAAACTCATGTCACCTAAAGGAACGGAAGAAAACTGGCTTGACTGATTTGCAAACAAAGGGGGAAATTTCCTTAACAGAAACTCAGACACACAGCCAGAAGCGTCAGGGCAAACACTTAGAGCGCAGAAACTTGGGGGGGGACAGGGAGAGGGTGCAGGCCTAGGCTGAAGGAAGGCGAGAGGGATGACCTTCATGCTCCCAAAAAACCCCATGGATTATAAAGGACTGGGAATCTGCATGGAAAAAAACACCTATAACCCAAAGAATGCCCTTGTCCTAGCTCCCTGTGCCACATCCAATGGAGAACTCAATGCTTCAGACCCGAAGGAAACCAGTTCTCTCCTTACCACCCTCAGCAACCCAGCAGCGACTGCAAGAATCATCATTGTTCTTCCCAAAACCCTACAACAAACCTTCCCGGGGAATGGCAGACAACCGCGGCTACCAGGGGCTCTGCAAGAGGAAAGGGTGCCTCAGCCGCCAGCCTTCAAAACCAGCTGTTTATGAGCCAAAGGGAAGCAGCCTCTGCCACACACCCCACCGCCCTGGAAGAGCTGCAGAGCTGGCAAGCGCTGAAGTCTAGCGGGAGGCTTTCGTGAACCAAACTGGCCACGCAAACAAGCCTGGCACGGATCAGGTGTGGCCACGTGGCTGCCAAGGGGACACCCACATCCCACAGCTGGCTGTGGAGGCAGAGGCGCTGTGGCTGCACCTCTCTGAAGAAGGAAGGGCAGGCTTCGCTGCACCAGGGGGGCCGAGAAAGCTGGAAGTGGGGGACACTGAGCTCCTTTCTGATGTGTGCCCTGGCACAATGCAGGAAAAAGCTCACAATGGGATGGGGGGGGGGGCGGGGAATTGCTCAAATTTGTACCTGCTGGGGACAGCAAAAAATACTGCAGGAGGAAAAGGCAACACTGGAAATTCATAAAAAGCTGCGGGGAATGAGGCAGAAATGGGAACACAGCTTCTGACGGTTAAGTCAAAGCAAAAGAAGCCATAGGGACAAGACACTGCGATGTGAGAAAGCAAGAGGGCAGTGGGGCCCAAAGCCTGCAGAACACCCCAGATTGCTGATGAGAGGGAGAGCAGGGTAGTGCCTGAAGGTAACCATAGGGCAGAGACAGTTTGTGCTGGTTATTAAAAAGAATTAATGTGGGGCAACTATTTGCAGATCTGAATTTATTCCCATTATCGCATGGGATACCCACTCTCCAGCCAAGTGAAGTTATAGCACCTTTACCCAGAGTAGCAGGAAAGACTCCACCAACTCTCCGGGACAGCCACAACCTGTACTGTACCTGGGCAGCTGGATCACAAGTCCCAAGCCGCCTGGGGCACTCCTGGTGCTCGGCTAACACAGTAGCAGACTTAGGAGACCACCTGAAAGAATTTCTCTCTCCCAGACGCAGTCCTGCACCACAGCCCCAAATGGTAAAAACCTACCTGATGCTTCCACAGGACCACATTCCTCCTGGTCCCACACTCCTCTCTTCAGACACAGACTGTAGCACCACATCCTCCATACGTGTTACTCGGTAACCTGCTCTGTAGGGGTCCGCTTGCCAGGGAGGATTTACCTCTGCCAGTGCCTTGGCTCCCCTGTTCCCACACCTGGCCAGGCACCCGTTGCCCTGTGGCATACCAGATGCTGAGCAGACAACCTGCGTGCCCTGGGGAAAATGAGTTGGACTGATGGTGTACCTCTTTGGTAATCAAAGGGGTAAGGGACTGACAAACCTAATGAGGACAGACAGCTTAAGCTAGCCTATATGATTTTGAGCAGCGTTAGTAGAAAAATATATGTGCCTAACAGTACAATCACAATACCGTTACCATTCTTCAGCAAGAGATTGCCAAATTCTACAGGCAGTAAATATGGTGTACCTCTCTTTATCCTCAGGAGTACCTCCAACACCTGGATCTAATCTTACTGCAAGCCCAGGATCTGTTCCTGGCTAATTTTCATTCCTGACGGTACACCACAAGGCAATTATTTACATGGTACTCCCCATCTCCTCCATTCCCATCACTGTAACAACCCCTGCCCTTCCCTCTTCTTCTGGCAAGGTCAGCATCTTCCAGCACCTCTGGATGGGCAAAATGCCCCAGGGGTACAGCACAGCCTGCTTTCAGCCCTTCTAGCCAACTAGTGCCAGAAAAGACACAGTACAGAATGTATTCAGACCAAAACACCCCAGCAGCAGGAAATACAAGAATTGTGTAAACTTCAGCACGGCTGTCATCTCTTCAATAGCTTGCACGGTCAGCCCTGACACTTGATCTCTAGGTGGCACTATTTGCAATATGTAACTTTTAAAAAACTAATGTTTCAAAGTGCCATCTGCTGGTACTTTCGTTATTTATATATAGTTGTTTCAGAAGAATGAGTAGTGAAGTGTCCCATGTGCTTTTTCAGTTAGCAGTACCTCCAACCTCAGAGACTCACAGCAACTTTGGGTTTTGGGTGGTTTTTTTTCTGGTGTCATGGAAGTGGTTTATTGCATCTAATCCCAGAACACTTAATTATCAATGTAACAGCCTGGCAAGTAATCATCATCAGCTTTCAGAAACAAAACCAAGTATTTTGACAGCATATGGAGGCTGGTAATTTAACTTTTAAGATGGACCAGATAATAGCACTTCAGAGTTCAACTGGAATGCAGTGCTTTTCCTTTAAAACTCTTAATCACAAGTCTATATTTAGCTTCATAATCAGGGCAAAGAAATCCTGTCCTTCTGCAAAACTAAACCCAGAAGCTACCAGGTTCCACTGACTATGATCTAGAAAGTAGCTACTATACTTTACAAAAACATTAGGGCTTATTTAAATTTAGCTTTTTAATAGGCAAAAGTTACGTAATGCACCAAGGCTTAGAACCAAGTCACAACAGCACAGAATAACTCCATTTATAATTTTCTCCTAAAAAAGGAAAAAGTTATCAGTCTGTTCTCCACACATCTCCAGCAGAAAGATGACCCTTAAGGTTAAAGCTATTTAGAACCTGGAAGTACAACCTCAGCAACAGCCACTGCCCTTTGGCTTTAGGGAAAACTACCTCAGTAAAGATGTAACACCTGAGGAGAGCTCAACTCTTATCTGTATTTACCAAAATCTCAAAGATTCTTAAAATTACTTACAAATGACAGCAACAGTTACTGTCAGGAACTGGCTGAGGTCTGCTTAAGCTTTCTACACAAGGAAAAGATCCATGTTACCTGCAAGGAACTAATCAACCTCTCCAGTTTTGCCATCGTCCCCCCCCACTCCATTCCCTTGGGTATTTTCTAAATTTCCAATTCTTCCTCCTGTCATTGTTTTCTTCCCCAGTTCATCCTGCAGGACACACAGAGGCACAGCCCCACATGAATAAAATACATTTGCTGTGAATGACTAGGTCGCTTAACTAGAGGCTACCAGATAAAAAAAACAGTTTAAGCACCGAACTGTACAGCTGGTATAGAACAGCAACAACCACTACCCGAATTTGATACTGTAGGACAGCAATATGGAAACCATGGCCACATGTCTGCTCCACACTGAAAACTTCCCATTTGCAGCTTTCTGAAACAAGCAGAATTTTCTAAGACACCAACCATTTAGAGACAACACAAACTTAGTTAATGAAAATTTATTCTTTTGGTAAGTCAAAGCCAGCTCTTATGCGACCAGGGCAGAAGCTGTCGATGATTCACTAAAAAGAGAAAAGAAAGAGAAAGAGAGAAATATTAATTGCAAAGGCAGTTTTTCAAACTAGTCAAAAATACTGCTTCAGTTCAAAGCTTTAACTACCAGTCCTGAGCTTAATCACTACCTGTTTAAAATTTTTATGGCATAAAGATTTCACTCTTCCTTTTAAAATACAAATACCAGGATAACAGCACAAAACTGTACACTGGAAAACCTACCCAGCTGCACTTGAGTCTTTTCAGAAAAAGAGAAGCTAACCCTAACTTCTATGGGAATTCTCCTATGTTGGCTAATTTTTCCTAGAGAAAACTACAAATTACTTTCATTTTTGCCACAGCTACTAAGCCATTTCTCAATAGATTTTGAAAATAACATGAACTATAAAAATACCTGAGAACATAGACTGCAGTTTGAATAAAGTGTTATAAAAGTTACCTAGAAGGTAGTGACTTCATTCGTTGAGAGTTTTTTCTAAGTGTTATGACAGTCATTTTAACCAGCAGTGTTTCAGTAATTTATCAGTTAATATTTATGAAGACACCTGTTCTTTGCTGCATGGTTTATCTATATGCCTGATGATAACACACTCTTCAGCCTTTCAATAACAGCCCCAGCATATTGTTTACAAAACCTACAAGACTTCACTGAAAATAGCAACATAGAATACGACTTACTACTTCCAATTGGGTGGCAGCACTCTCTTAGTTTTGTAGTAGCGAGCCAGCCTATGGATTCTGCTTTCAATCAGAATCAGACGGAACTTGGCATCTTTATCCTTGAAAAGAAAGTGACATTACAACCAAGCACTACTTTGTCTTCTCAATGATATACAATCCAGACAAGCTTTAATGAAGTAAAAAAATCCACAGCTACTTCTACAAACTGCATTCCCATTACCAAAAGCCTGATGAATCCAGTAAATCAGAACAGGACCAGAAATACATGGTTTAAGCAATGCTTTTAAGGTCTTTTTCATGGACAAAGACCATTCTCCTTTATCAAAATGCCTCCTCAAAACCCTAAGTTTACTCAAAGGGGGTGGCTAACAAGTAGTACACTAAGACTCTTTTGCTTTGTCAAGTTGTAAATAAACTACTGTATTATTTGAAAAAACAAACATAGAGAGTTATCTACTTAAATTAGCACTCACCTTTCTGTTTCTCTCAAGATGTTTGCGAACAGCAACAGCTTTCTTAATCAAGTGATAAAGATCCTCTGGAAGGTCTGGGGCCAGTCCCTTCGATTTAAGGATTCTCAAAATTTTGTTGCCAGTAACAAAGCGAACCTGGGCAACACCATGGGAATCCCTCAGGATCACACCTGAAACAAACATTTACATCTCACACTGAAAAGAAAAACCTTATACAAACAAATCTTGTGAAACCAACATTACAGTTATAAGATATCCAAAAAAGGTCTTCTCTAAATTAAAAACCTTTCTGGTGGAAACTGTGAACAAATAGTAGACTATCAGTGAGCAAAATACAACTTAGCAAAGCTGCAACACTTTATCAGATAGCACTTAAAAGACAACTAACCCACCCATCACATTTAGTCAGGTAACTCATTCAGTGCTGCAATATTAGACTAAACTTCCCTGTAACATCTGTTAGTGGCCATTCCTAAGGACAGGTTATAAGATTAAACAGATGCTTTACATTTTCTGCTTAGAAAAAAGAAAATAAAAAAAAATACTCAACTACTTAACCAAATATGCTTCTTTCAAGAATCTGACATGTTACCTTTTTAGTGGTATCCACACAGTGAATACATAGGTACATCAGAAAACCTGTATTTTTTTCACATGCTATGTAATATAGGTTGAAGGAACAATTACATTATTATAGTGAAAAAAAATGTGGTTTGTCTCCATTTAGGAGTGATTTGTAAACCTTACCAATTTGCGAGGGAGTCAGGCCTTTTTTTGCCAGCTTGTAGATCTGTTCCTTTACATCATCAGAAGTAAGTTTCAGCCACTAAAGAAAATTAGAAAAAACCCAACTAAACAAACCACACTGATGAACACTGCTTAATACAGTCATAGGCTATCTATATGAAAGCTTTTTATAAATGGTTGAAATAGATACTTTGTAATACTTGAAAAAACAATCAAGAACTGGAATTGTATTTCAAATGATATAGAAACCTTTTTACCAGCTGCTTTATCATCAGTTTACTTTTAACTACCACACCAGAAGCATGAATACAAATTTACAGAGGAAAAAAAATCACTGCCATTGGGAAGGTACTCTTTAACTGGGCCTTTGACAGAAAACCAAAATTGAGAACAATTTAGCCATCTCTTAGTAAAGCACCTACAGAGCTTAGTAAAAATCAGAGCCGTTGCTTCTGCGATTATTAAGGGGAAGACAACACCAACAAGCTAGGTAATCCTTGCTCTTTCAACAAGCTACAGAAGCTCTTTTTTTTTTTCCAATACTGTCACATCATGAAACAGAAAAGCAGAGCTAAAAATATATTTGGAAGTGCTCTATAGACTACAATCCAAAACAGAATACAAATAAAACTAGGCAAAAAAACCCCCACAGGGTTTTTTAAAACAATTATAGCATTTGAGCATCCTAATCATTATTAAACTGTTTAACCCATCAGCAGTACTTCAAGCAGCTTCACATTATCTTACTTTAAATTGTATCACTTTAAAGCAATAAATAGGAAAATAATCTCATTTTTCCATTTAACTGTTTTTCAGTACATGCTTTTCCACATGCAGCACAAACTGATCTTTCTGCCAACAAACAGATCCACCAAAATAGTCTTGCAAAGCAAGACCGATTAAGCAGCTGCTCGTTTAGCTGACAAGTAAGCCTTTCAAGTGGAAGTACCCTGAATGAACTAAGGTCATGCTGAACTTACTTACGTTAGTGCTCTGACCAGCAAATTACTGTTGTAAATAGTTTAGAAAACAGTCGGTTTACTCCACAATAGCAAAGGCCAAACTCGAGTGTGAAGAGAATAATTTAATCTCTAGGAATTATCAGCATACAGAATAAAAGTACTTAAATAGCACTTAAATAAAGGGAGGTACAAAGAGCCAAAGAGACTTTTTTGTTTAACAAGTCATCTGGCCAGGAAACAATACTTGCTTTCTCGGTATCCTAAAGACCACAGACTAAGGTAGCATTTTATCAGGCCGAAATTTACGAATGGTGACACAGAAGATCACAGCTCTCTTCGGTTTTGTTTCTTTTCCTGGTCACTGCTAAGCTGCACTGTGGGAACCGGACCCTGCACTGAAGGCCACAAGGCAGCCGCCTGGGCCCGCCGAAGCACGCGCGGGGCGAGGAGGCGACTTACCGTCGGCACGCTGCGTCTGTAGGGCAAGGCTGACTGGGACAAGCCCTTTCTGCGAAGAAGAAGCAGATCACATGCTAAGCGGAGCCGGACAAGTTACAAGCCCTGACCCCGCTGCAAGACGGCCTACTACCAGCGTCTCCTACAAGGCCGTATCCAGCCTGCACGGCCGAGGCCTGCGGCCACCCTCCTCGCCTGGAGACGGCCACCAGTACAGGCCGCGCCAGGTCAGCACCGGGAACAAGAGCCCGGGCACCACAAGCGTGCCCCTTCCCGCGGCCGGCCAAAGAAACCCGCACCTCAGCACCGGCCCGAGCCTTTTCCCACCCCCGCCGCCATATCTCCAGAGGCGCCGGCCTTACCCCCCGCCCCATGCCCCACACGCCGCATTGCTCCCGTAGTAGCCTTTCTACTCCCACACCCGTCCGCTGCGCCCTTTTAGCACCCGCAACAGCCCCAAGCCGGCCCCGTACCCCAGCCCCGGCCGCCGCAGCGGCCACTTACCCGGGAGCGTGCATGCGACCCATGATGGCGGCCACAAAAAAGAGCGAGCCAGGCGAGGCGACGGCCCTTCCGGCCCCACTTCCGCAGGAAAGGGCGGCCCCGCTCCCAGCCCCGCCCCGCCCGACAGCCAATCGGCGAGCGCTGCGGGCCGTTGGCGGGCTGAGGGGGCGGCGCGCGCCCCGCCGTCAGGGCGGGTACCGGCGGCGGGCAGCGAGCCCCGCCCCCCCCCCCCCCCCCCCGCCGTCGCCTCAGCCGCCCCCAGCGGACAGTGAAGACCAGCACACTCTTTTTTTTTGTGTGTTCCCCCAGAAAAGCGTTTAATGTACTCACAGGACAGTTACAGAATCACATTGAACCCGTTCGGTGCGGGCACGACGGAGGGCGATATTGTACATCTTTAGTTACGAGCTCGTTTAATTAAAGTATTTGGTTCTTACAGATATATAGACAAAGGGAGGCAAACTATTTGCGCTCTCTGAATTTCATCACCTATAACGCTATCTTGGTCACAGTGTCTGGGGAGCAGAAGGGAGGGGGCAGCGGGGCCTCAGGAGAGCCCTGGCGTTAAGGCAGGTGATGGGGAGTTCTACACAACCCTAGCTGTAAAAATCGAGAAAATAACTGTTATCAAAGATCGCTGACAGGTAGCTGTAGATTGTAAAAAGGCAGTAATAAAAATTTCAGTGCAAAGTTCTAGGTTAATAGAGAAAAGGAAGAGGTCTTAGCGCAAGCTGTTACTCTGAAATACCAAAACAAGGTCTGTATAGACAATTTATTTCTGGCTGCAGGTCATACGTTGCATAAAAGATATTTTTCTTTTCATTAAACATGATATAAAAAGCTGTTAAAACTACATTTTCAAGCTAATTAGTGTACCGGTAAATTCCACACTAACTGAGCATTGTCCTCTTTAACATCCATCTTTTTTTTTTTTTTATGTAGTACATTAAAGTCTTATTGCAACAAACTTTTTTTTTTTAAATTAATTGAGAATAGTGCAAAGAGGTGCAAGCTTGGTGCTGTTCCTCTATGTGTGAGGAGAGGCCAAGGCCAGATCCCATAGACAAAATCCATGACCACAAAAAGCTTCAGCCAGTGACTATTTCGAAAAGGAAGGGAAAGGCACAAAATGAGTTAAGCTATGAAGAAGATTAAATCAGAAGTCAGGACAAGTGCTAACAATAATACAGTACTATGAATTTTTTTTTCAGAGTCCAGACAACTGTTAAAACTACAAATCATTTTTTAAATGATTTTAGTTTATTTGTATTTTGTGCTGTAAGACACTGTGCTTTAATAGCAAACTGCAAAAAAGGCAGTATATATTGCTTTCATTTTATTTCACAATGGAACGTTTCACAAAAACAGTAGTCTACTTTCCTGTATTTAAGTGACTTGTGATTCTAATGATGGAATGGAGTAAGTCTCAAAAGCATCAAGTGAGCAGGAAATCTATCTAGTTAGTTATATAGTTTACTATTTACAGGCTATATTTATATGAAAAATATGCAGAAGATGCCTAATAAAACTGGGATTTGTTAGCGCCCATTAGTATCAACCCAGTTTCTAACATTCAGGATGTTCTTAGCTTTTTAATTGTAATAATTCCTACAAAATTGGACCGTGAATATTTTAGGCACCAAGAGATTCAAGTTTACGTCTCTCTTCTGTACTGAAGGGAGACTGGTCAGTAGCAGGGGAAGGAAAATCAGATTATGAAATAAGTTGTTAGTGTTGGGCATATAGAAGACTTTCCCCATATTGTGTCTCTGTTCATAGTTGCATATTTCACTTCAAAATTTTGCTCTAGTCATAGTCAGTGGTGATAGTCTGTCTTGCTCCAAGACTTAGCACTAAAGTGTGCAATGTTATAGCTTTGCTTAGACAGAACATAATCATCCTAAACACTGAGTAAGGTGAATAAAAAGGCTACAGCTGTAGTGCAGAAGCACCTAATTAAGTAACCAGTGATATTAACAGGAGATAGTAAGTGACATTTGTACTCCACTGTCACAATATAGTTCAAACCTAATGTTCCTTGGAATGAAGTATTTTTAGTGGAATTAACTCTTACTGGGAGTGAGAAACAGTGTTGCTGTGAACTGTTAAAAAAAAAAGTGACCAAGTTCCTCTCTCAAAGGTCTGTTAATGCAACTCATTTCTGGCCTGCAATTCATCCACTAGTTGTGCTTTTTAAACTAGAGGCCATCCTTTACCTGGAGGTACAGGTGCAAATGCCGCTTCGGATTTAGTGTTTGAATCTGTTCCACATTTAATCACTGCAGCATTTAGAAGTTCTAGAAATTAAGACATTTCAAAACACTGAGAAGCTGGGCACATTTCCTATGGCACCACATTCAGCCAGTCTTCATTCAATTTTTAGAGATCATGGGTAGAAAAAGATTTATCTAAGTTGCACTAACTGTGAAGATCAGTGTAAGTGATGTTATTTGTAAATAACACATCTCAGGAAAAGACTTCCAGTAGGACCTGCAAGTTATCAAAAATGAGAACGTTTCCCCTTTTTAAGGAGCTGAAAGTTAATATGTATACATATTTAAATACCAGAAATGAGGTAAAAGAAGCATTTGAATAAGGCACCATTATGTACAACTTCCATTATTGGCACGCACTCCAGTAAGTCTTAGAGAAGCATGAATCTGGGATTAAATGCAACGCTAAGAAATTCTTCCAGCCCTTCAACCTTCATTTCTACAGGTGTGTGTGAAGCCACCAAAATTTTAGCCATCACTGCTTCTGGGATGTCTAGTTAGCAGTGGGAATGTAATCCTAAGACACATAATTTCTTTGATGTTCTCCAGCATCATGCCATGGGTGACAACACATGTAACAAAAAATAAAAGCAAAAATGGACTATATCCACAGGCCTAATGATTAAGCTATGGTTTAACCAACCAGCATGGTCAAACTGTTCATCTCACTTTCATGGATTAAAAACCCCTTCCTTTACCCACAACTCAAACATTTACAATGATGCTTTGATAACTTCGCATAAGCATAAACCAGGTTTTCTAGAAATCCTCCAAATTAGGCTACATGAACATTGGTCCAACATATCTGTTGACATGCAGACTCTCTTAAGATGTACAAGTTATCTTCAAGTAGGAAGATGCACAAAGCACAAGAGAATACAATTATTCTGGTCTTACTCAGGTGTAGAAATGAGTTCACAGATAGGGTACAGCAGTTAGTCGATACCAGTTAACAGTCTCCTTGCTCAAGTTGAAGTCCTTTAGTGAGAGTGTAATTCCACCCAAGAAAAAGTTCTCACGTAATGATTCTGCACTGAGCACACTTAACTGAAGTTCTCTCTGTTTCAGAGTCTCCATGCTATATCCACTGTACACAAGCTAGAAGGTAAGAAGTCAAGAATTTCTTGGTTATCCAAATGAAGTTACAGATTGCCCTTTCTTCTGACTGCCTACCCACTGACAGATGTCTTAACTGCACATTATGCCCACTCACTATGTCTGTTTCTCAGAGAATGGGCTGAAGTACATCCATATTTTAATTTGTGCTCCCAATGTTAAGTGTTTAAAAGGACCAGTGTTTTTAGATGGAAGTACCATTTACATGCCAAGACTTCTGAATTCATTCTTCTCCACATTATGAATCAGTGAATCCAGGGCAGGGGGATCTTAAAACTAAAGATTCCTTTCCTTCTCTTCATCATTCCTCAGAGTCAGACTGAGAAATTTTTGCTTATTTGTAATAGTACATGTACCTACTCAGTTGCTTTGGGGTTTTTGGGTTGTGGTTGTTTTGGTTTTCTTTTTTTGTTTGTTTTGGGTTTGTTGGGGTTTTGGGGGGTTTGGTTTGGGTTTTTTTAGGGGGGGGTTTTTTGGTTTTGGGTTGTGTTTTTTTTTAAACAGGGCACAAAGTTTTTCAAACAAGTTCCTTTTCCATTTATATATCTTCACAGATTTTTTTAGACAATATTTTGATTGCTGCTTAGAATAAGAGACAACAGCAAACCATAGGGAGTTACCACATAAATTTTAACTTGCCATTTCATTGAAAGTTGGATTTCTTGTCTTCCGGGAGATTTTGGTTTTGCGTTTGGATGTTTTGTGTGTATCTGGAAGTAAGTATGTTTTTACATAGGGATTTGGATCTGCACCATCTTCTGTAACCTACAATCCAAAACCAAGACAAGTTAGAAAACTAGTTAGTACACACCTATTTGAATTTTTATTTTCAAGTATCTAGACTTTGCAATCTAGCTAACTAAATGCAGCAGTTAAGTTGGCAGTTAGAAAATTTGGAGGAAGAGAGACTTCCACCATTCCTGCATCAGTCTAAGTCAAGAAGGTAATTGACAAAATGGGAACAGTTTTTGGCAGGGAGCTCAGTATCTCTACTTACCAGGTCTTTAATGTGCATCACCATGATAAATAGAGTGCTATTTCTATAGGATATGGATAGCTTTACTTCTCCTCCCACTTTGCCCGAGGTAGGACTTGATGGACTTGCATCTGAAAAAAATATACAATTATTTCCTCTGTAATATTTGTGCATTTACATCAGTACTATACTGACTTATATATGGGGGAAAAAAATACAAGCCTTAGACCAAGTTCAGTTTCTGACTTTATTTCTAGTTCCCTAATAAGAAGGCAGGGCCATAGGTTTTAAAGGTTTTTGCATTCTCTTGTAAGAACCAACTTGGAGGTTTAGAGTAAAAACTCGAATAATTTAGTTAAGCTATAAGCAAGCCCAAGTGATCACATATATTGTTGCAATTTTTGGTATGGTTTTATTTCCTTGAAACTGTATGCAGGCACATTTGGAAAGACAGTGATGCAATGTTTTCAATGACAAAAAACTACAGTTAATTAAAAAATTTTAAAAAAAATCACATTGTGAAGGTGTCATACTATAGTCAACCAATTTATGAACACCGCCCCAAAACATTACCTACCTGTAGGTCTGGCTATTCCATCTATTCCTTCCACTTTTTCATCACGAAGTAATGGATGGAAAAAAGTATAAACAAGATCACACTAAATTTGGAAGAAATGTTGCATATTAGTTTAAGTGTTAACAAGCACCAAAGTATGAAAGCTTGCATTGGATTTGCTGAAGATATTTGAACTCACTTCTGCCACCTCTGAAGAACTGTTCATCAGACTCTGTATATAGCTGTTGAGCTCCACTTTTCTTTTAGCTGCTACATCTTTTATATGTGTTCTTCCCAGAACCATCTTATTAGGAAAGCTACAAGGGAAGAACAAGGTAAGAGTTTTCAGTTAATTTCTCTGGGGTACATAGTTAGATTTCATTGTCATTTCCATCCTGCAGTGCTGACATCCATCTTTTCATGCCAATCATGAGTGGAAACACAGCATACTAATAGGTAACAACATTAAAGAAAGGCAGGGAAATATTTATAGGTAATTAAAGACACTGAGTTTCTCCTCTGGCTCCACCCCTTAAAACTTGAGACAACAGTTTTCTCCCTTAATTGCCAACTTTGAGGTCTAGTTTGCCCCTCAGCAGTTTTGTCTCCATTTCAAGCTATTTCTTCCTCCACCCAGCTGGGAGCAGTTTTGTTGCTTCTGTTATAATAGTGATGAGTGAGTTAAGAACATACCCTGGTAACTTCCAAAGAGGAAAGAGAATGCCAAGTTTGTTGTGGAGCTCCTGAAACTCATCAAATGTTCGGAAGACAAACGTTGGCTCAACTTGCCCTTCTCTCAAAACTCTCACTACATAGATCTGCCCAAAACACAAAAAAACAAAGATAAAAGTAGTAACAATATTATAGATCTGACTTAACAGTATAATTTTCTTAACAATTAACTCTTTCTACTATGGTAATCCTTCTCCTGGATACATATCCCAGTAACAGTGTTTGCACTTTATAGTAGAGTTAGAATTCTAAGTAGTCCTAACTGTAATGCAAAGTAACATCAAGTGCTCTTCCAATAACATAGATCCAATCTGACAGGGGGATAAAGGTAGCAAAGACTAAGCCGTCCTCATTCTTCCTTTTAAGCCTCATTGTAAATTCCTACCATATAGCAATGTACAAAATTTTAACACTTCAGTGCAGGATTACACCTAGACATGTATCTGTGTGGCCAGAACTACCACAAAACTTTCCAGGTATGGACTATGGAGGAAACTAATGCCTAATTTTTTTTTCAATCTAATTATCTCAATATTCTAAAGGATTCCACTTTTAAAGTGATAATTTGGTAGGCAGATGCAAGTGTACTGCATTATACAAAAGGAATGTTTAAAAATACTGGGCATACAGTCCCAGGATGCAATTCATCACATTATTAAAGGGAAATAAAGGTTGAGAAACTGCACAGAAAATTCAATTCAGTGGACTCATTTTATGGGCAGATGAATTAAATGTGTATTTAAAAAATGTGCAACTGGGAAGAGGTTTAAAAATCTAGACAGAAGGAGACTACATCATCTTAACAGTTTCCTGGAAGACAAGAGGCTGTTTTGGCTTAGACCAGGAGTACTCAAATACATTTATAATATAGTGATTCAGTACAAAGCTATCTTCAATTCTAGCATTATTCAGCTTTGTTCAACCTTCCCTAGCTGGTGTCTTACCAGATTCATACATTTACAGCAAATACAACTTGGAAAGAGATGTACATTTGCATATATCAATATAGCTAACTTTTTAAACAATCTGAGGAAAACGTAACTTGAGCTGACTATTCTAGGCCAAACAGCAGTAGAGAAGTAAAAAAAAAACAAACAAAAAAAACAAACAACCAACCTAAAATGCAGATGGTTGCACATCTGTATAGGAATACAAATATTAACACTAGCCTTAAAGTGTAACCCAGGTCTATCAAAATCTTGAGGGTAAATTTTAATGCTTGCCGTCTCTAGCAAGACTGGCTAGCAGTGTAGGTGCATGTCCTGGTTTTGGCTGGGATAGACTTTCTTCATAGTAGCTGGTACAGTGTTATGTTTTGGATTTAGTATGAGAATAATGTTGATAACACACTGATGTTTCCAGTTGTTGCTAAGTAGTGTTTATACCAAGTCAAGGATTTTTCAGCTTCTCATGCCCAGCCAGCAAGAAGGCTGGAGGGGCACAAGATGTTGGGAGGAGACACAGCCAGGACAGCTGACCCAAACCAGCCAAATGGATATTCCATACAACATCATGTCCAGTATATAAATTGAGGGAGTTGGCTGGGAGGGGCAGATTGCTGCTCCGGGACTGTCTGAGAGTCAGTCAGCAGGTGGTGAGCAACTGGATTGTGCACTTGTCTTTCTTGAATTATAATTCACTTTCTTTTTAATCTTCCTTTTCATTACAATTATTATTTTTTTTAATTTCAATTATTAAACAGTTCTTATCTTAATCCACAAGTTTCACTTTTTTTTGATTCTCCTCCCCATCCAACCAGGGGCAGGGGGGGAGCAGTGAGTGGCTGTGTGGTGATTAGTTGCCAGCTGGGGTTAAACCACAACATTAATACAGGAAGTTATGCTTTTACTTAGGAGGAGCAAATACAACTTTAATGGAAGGTCAGAACAAAAACAGAGAGTGTTTGACTTAAGTCCTATTCAGGAAGGAGCCACTTTACAGAAGGCAGCTACATAAGCCCATAAACATGACTCAAATTCCCATTTTTTAACATCACCTCCACCAACACTACTCCTTCTCAAGAAGCGTCTTCAAAATGAAGACTATTATTGGATGCTAAAAATACCAATCTGTACTCTAGCACTCCTGTGGTTGGTTTACCCTGGCCAGCAGCTAAGCACCCACACAGCTGCTTTCTCACTCCCACCACTCACCAGCAGGACAGGGAAGAGAATAAGAGCAAAAGCAAGACGACCCATGGGTTGAGATAAAGGCAGTCCTTGGGAAGGGAGGTGACACAAAGACAATCTCTCACCACCTCCCACAAGCAGACCCATGCCCAGCCAGTCCCCAAGCAACCACTTTGGAAGACAACACCCTCCCATCCCCTGCTTTCTCGGCTCTACCCCCAGTTTTTATTGCTGAACATGACATTATATGCTATAGAGTATCTCTTTGGCCAGTTTGAGTCAGCTGTCCCTGCTGTGTCCCTTCCCAACTCCTTGCCCACCCACAGCCTACTCACTGCAGGGGGGGGCAGGGGCAAAGAGGAAGAAAAAGTGAAAGTCTTGACACTGCACAAGCACTGTTCAGCAGCTGCCAAACCAGTGGTATGTTATCAACACAGTTTTAGTTGAACATCCAAAACACAGCACTGTGTGGGCTGCTGTGAAGAAAGATAACTCCATCCCAGCCAAAGCCAATACAACTCTCTTCTCCAGGACACAAGCAAGCCGGCCCATTCCCAGGAAGATCTAGATTTCAATTTTGGTTTTACTTTCAAGTCATTCACAGTGGGGCTCAGTCTTGAGTGTCAACATTGCCATAGGTTTCTAGGCTCCCATTATAGTCAGTGCAGTCAAACTTCAGAGAACTCTTCAGCTCATCCTAAATCTGACATTAGTACCTAACTGAACAAGTAAGTATCTATAGCTGTATTTATTAAATCTCTGTCAATAAAAGGAACCTAATTGTCCATCTCAAAGCTAGCTACTTAAGGCTAAACAAGGCAAGTTTCCCTGGACTAATCCTCTGTGATTAAGTATTGAACTTATGGCAAGGAGGAGAATGTATCTTGTTGGAAGAAGATACACAGTATCTTCACTGACTAGAAACAGATTCCACATACTTACATAATGTTTATCTGGGTTATATCTCTTCTGATATGTAAACACAGACACTTGTTTGATTCGGCCATCTTGTTTAAGAGAATATGTTTTAGCAGAAAATGAGAGGATGGGTTCATCATTAGAAGGTAGACCTGAGAAACGCAGCTGAGCCAAATTGTGAATGAAGAAATTAAACTTTGTGGCAACACTTCCCAGACTAGATTCAATCAACCTAGAAAAGAAAAAAATAATGTCAAAAAGACAGAAGTGGTTCTGCCAATGAATCAGACTTAAGTCTAAGAAAAATAAAAAACAATTTCTTATTGACAGAGAAGCAGTTTATAAACTAAATGTGATCAATGGGCTATACAAATAGCATCATATCAGCTTTTAATAGAAGATTCAGTATCCAAACTTTGGCATAGGTTGTTATCCAAGAAGCGAAGGCTTTCCAGAGTTGGTAAAAAAACCCCAACCCTGGAGTACTGCATCCAGCTCTGGAGCCCTCAGCACAGGAAGGACATGGACCTGTTGGAGGAGGTCCAGAGGAAGGCCACAAAAATGATCACAGGGATGGAACACCTCTCCTATGAGGAAAGGCTGAAAGAGTTGAAGTCGTTCAGCCTGGAGAAAAGGAAGGTCCAGGGAGACCTTATTGTGGCCTTCCAGTACTTAAAGGCAGCTTCTAAGAAAGATGGGGACAGACTTAGCAGGACCTGTAGCAATAGGACAGGGGTAATGATTTTAAACTAAGAGAGGGTAAATTTAGACTAGATACAAGGAATGAATTTTTTTACAATGAGGGTGGTAAAACACTGGAACAGGTTGCCCAGACAGGCTGTAGATGCCCCATCCCTGGAAACATTCAAGGTCAGGTTGGACGGGGCTCTGAGCAACCTGATTGAGCTGAAGATGTTCCTGCTCATTGCAGAGGGGGTTGGACTAGATGACCTTTAAAGGTCCCTTCCAACCCAAACTATTCTATGATTCTAAACTGCATGCATACTACTGCAGTTTCTCCCATATATTTAAAATGAAGTGCAATAACACATTTTGTAACTCATAGCAACAACTCAGTTACACGACATACACACCCCCACTTGCTACACTGGAGCATCATCCCTCCCTCCCCACTGTGCAAAAACACTTCTTGAGAGAGCTTCTTTAGAATGTATTACAAGGTTTCCAACATATACACTGCTATTAAGCAATTTAGAATGTCTTCAAAATGCAAGTCTCAAACAGCCAGATGGAATTATCTACTTTCAGTATTTCAAAAAAATTTTCTGCACAAGGTTAAGATTAAAGGCAAAGTATTTTAGTACAAACATTAATCTTACATGAAACTGATCTTATTTATGTAGTTCACTGGTTAACTGATATTTTGGGATTGTACAGTGTAACTATTCAACTTCTACAAACATGTTTGTGAACAGCCTTAGTACATTTTTTCATAGCAGAAAGCTCCCATTAAAAGGATGATGCTGGGAGGTATTTTAATTTTCACTTATCTAGTACCTCGTAAAGAAAATGGTAGCTTCTGCATCTGTTGTTTGGGGCTGGAGAGCATCCTGGACATACTTCAAGTCCTGAACCCCACTTAGTTCTGGTAACCCAGAAGAAAGCATCTGCAAGAAATTAAAATTTACAGTTTTAATGCAATAAACCTAGGATGATTTTACATTGAAATAATTAAAACTTAGACCCTCAAATTCACTTGAGGCTGCACTACATTGCTAAACACTGACAGTGATAGCCAACAATTACTTATAATGAGCAGTTATTCACTATTTCTGCTGAATTATAAGCAGTTAAAAACAGTGTGCAGTGTGATTTATGGTATCATCTTAGTTTTAAATTTTCAGGAAACAGGTAGGTAGTAAACAGCTTAAAAAAATTCCAAAGACAATCTTCCTAAAAAGTACATCTGATGTTTCTGGCTTTTAAAAGCACCCATTAAGAGTTTCTGCAGCATAAAAAGCATAGCCTTTGAATACAACTCAGCGTGACAGATCTGTCAAGTTTCAACTGAATTTAATAAAATTATTACCAATGAAAGTAGGTTAAGGAAGAGGCTGGCACGTTTTCTTATCAAATTGTAAGCTTGACAACAGAGATCCACAAACAACTGAAAGCGAATAGTGGGTTTTTCACCACCATTAATGACATAAGCCATATCTGATGTTAACACAAAAGGAGCTCGATCCCTGTTCAAAAAGCACAGAATTAATAAAGTTAATTAAAAGGTCTATTCACTTTGTCACATGCTTACTCCTCCCCTGCATCCCCACCCCAAGGTAATGATATTAAATAATCCCTTAATGCTGATTTAATTTTTTTGGGTTGAGTTCAGCTGCTTAGTGCTATCTCAGGTTCCCTACACATTCACATGGTACAGGACCTACAGCCAGATTACCCTACAATGCTTTCCATCTCTCATTTCTGGAAGCCACAACACACTAAAATAAATGTAATTACTATTACCGCCTGACTAAAATGTTAAATCCTCTATCCTGGACATAGATTATCTTCCCCTACACAGAGGAGTAGTAGTAAATACAAACTTGCTCTTCACGCTTTTCTGTTACATCGACACTCACAACTGTTTTTATGAGCCAGAGTCTGTTCTCATTTGTTTCACACTCAGGTATTCCAATGACATAAAGGTTCTGGCACTCAATTTCTCATTCATTGGTAAAGTTAACTTAAGCATGCAATACATAATCACATGAACATACCTAAAAAGGTGAAACTACACTACAGTTTTATCCAATATTCCTGGAAAAGTATGACACTAAGATCTGTGTTAGATGTAAGGCTCCCAAGTATCAATAAAAAGTTACATTAATCTTTTCCTGTACCAAAATACTTGGCTTTCATAACTATTGCAAAGAAATTCTCATTGAGATTTGCCAAGTGTGTATAGCACAAGTTCTTAAGGAATGAATGAATGCAGTTTGGAAGCACTGAAGTTAAATTATGTTTAGGAGACGAAATTCCTTACTTCAATCTACCAGTAGCTAGAACAGTAACTTTATTTGAAAGCTATGCCTATGTGCTTTGACTTAAAACAGTTCCAGAGATCAGAATATGGAAATAGGAAGCTGGAGCTTTCTCAAAATTAATTTTATAAGGGTAAGTTTGAATGCATTGTAGAAACTCTGTGGTTAAATTGGAAGATATTGGCTTCATAATGAGAACAGCAGATAACAGGAATTTAAAAGTTAATGCTTAGAATTATAACGCTTATAAAAATATACTAAAAATCACTTCATTCTCTACATTGCTTAGCTACAGAAAATACCTTTTAAAGCTACCAAACATTTGCGCGTGACCCAAAAATTTTCCGAAGTCAATGTGAAACATATGCCCTGTGTTTCGGAGCATTATGTTATCATTGTGGCGATCACAAATTCCCAATACATAAGTAGCTACACAGCATCCTGCACAAGAGTAAATGAAGTTTTCTGAAGCCTGGGAGGGAGAGAAAAAAAGTGAATTGAGATCAGATATCAGCGGGAAAACAGCATTCATGCATTCAACAATCAATCTTGACAAGTGTAAAATCCAAGCCAGACAAGACAGGCCCTAAAATTTGCTTTTTTCCAAAATGGTGTTCTTCAAATAGCTTTGCCAAAATCTTTAGATACCACATTTTCCAGCAAAAACGGTCTTGTTTTTTAAATAAAAAGAGGAGTTGAAGACAAATCACAAAAAAAAAAGTATGTTAACAGAGAAAAGGGTACAAGACTAATTTTTCCACTGTGTTGTAATAGCATTGTAGCCAACAGAAAACATTTTATTTTTTGAATCCCATGTGCTTGTATGAGAAGCGGCCACTGCTCCTAAACCACAAGTAAGAGCAGCCACCATTCTTTCTCATCTTAAATCTGAAGTACGTTTTTTCTATATCCAATAAAAACTCCTGATGTGAATCCTGAGAATTCATCTGGCTCCTTTTTAGTTATATAAAGGATTTTCGTTTGTTCTTTTTCAAGTATAGGAACAAATTAAGCTTCCTAAAGGTACAAAACAAAAATTCCAATGGAAGATCTGGAATAAGAATTTTATTCTTTCATAAGATGGTACTTATACCTTTTCAAAATCTTCAAAAACACCACCACTAAAAAAAGTTACCTTTTCATATTCCTCCTCTGTAGGATTATACTTTCGCAACCATTCTGCCAGAGGCTTGTCTTTAAAAGAACCTGTCACTCCATATTCCACTTGAATTTTTCTAAGTGTATCTGAAGCAGGAACAAGCTCTACCATGCCTTTATATAAAATATAAAAAAGTGTATTTAACCATCTCCTTAAGTTATACTGCATTTTCATTATTTAGTAGAAACTATAATCTTAGACTAGCTTCTTTCAAAACCCAGTTAGGTGTAAGAATAGTGCTATTAGTCTGCTAAGCATTTGCACAGACTATATTACAAAGCATACCATGAAACACACGTAGCAATTCAAGCTAGGCTTACTTTACTGCAATTACTTACAGTTGCTAGAATGCACATATAAATTATACTTTGAATAATTACTTTCTACTACATAAACTAGTATTGGTCCATAAGCAATAACTGCAAAACATTTTGACACTGACATTTCTCATACACTGACACTTAAGTAACCTAGTAACTTTAACTGCTGTCAAGTGTTGAAATAGACCAGACTGTTGCTCCAGAAATAAGGCAATGGGCTTTACATGTGGCCTCATTTTGGAGATACTGTTTCCTAAAAATACTTGTACAGTTAAATCATTAAAGGAAAACATTTGATTAACAGAATTTTACTTTTATCTTGGCAAGAGCAAAGGCAAATTTGTAATTTACATCCATTTTTTCTTTTCCACTTTAATCGTTTAAGTACTTTAGGAATACTAATATTAGCAGGAACAACAAAATAAATGTAACATGCTATGTGATCAAGTCACTGTTCAAAGTAAAAAGAAAAGCCATCTGTTTCTCTAAAAAGCAAGTCTTACACAAATAGAAGCATTTTGCTTAGTTTTGCCAACCTAAATTCCCAACATTTCCATGTACTAAGAGTTTTCATCACACTGTTTAGCATCTGACTGAAGAAATATTTAAGTTACTGTTTATCCTCTTAAAGATCTTGTGGTTCCCATTGGCTAGCTCTAGAGAATTAGTGAAAACTAGCAAAAAGCATGTTCAAGGTGCAGGGCAGTATTTTACACTCAGACTTAGAGTTCTGTGACCTAGTTTCCAACCTAAAAGACAGCCGCATATCACCAAGAAACTTTTACCAGCATATGACACTAATCCTGGGGGACAGTGTGTGTGTGGGAGTGTTTTTTCTTCTTTTTGCACATTTCAGTACATGAATGATACTCCCTGACTCAACTACAGTAGATTCCAAATACTTCAGAATTTCAGTTTAGACTTAAATACTTTCTTCCACTGTAACTAAACTTTCAGAATCAGGATTGCTATGGCACCGTTATTTTCTTGTGTTGCAGTAAGGGCATCAAGAGAAACCTTAGCTTTTGTCATTGTATTTACTTGTTTGCACCACTGTTCACTGACAACAGAATGCATGAGCAATTTGGGACTCAAGAGAAGAAACACATTTAAATGCAACTCAGCCATCAGGAAATTCAGGACAATTTAATTTGCTATACTCTTGAGTACTGAAGTTCCTTGCATGGATGGCTTTTGGCCTTCCACTGTTTCTTGGGCCTGCCTCTGCATAGAAATTTTTCACTGTCAGCGTGACAAGAAACTGAAGCAGGGGAGCAAAGATTATAGGCAGCATCTGGTTTTGCACCTCGATCTTTTCCAGTTGAGAGACACTTGAAGATAACCATTCGTAGATCCAGTCCCTCCTGCAGCCAGATCTTATCCATAATCTTAATCATTTGTAAAGCCAACATATCTTGTCTTAGATCTTCTCCAACCTTAAATGGAAAAATAAAAAATTAACTAGAGACTTAATATGCTTTCAGCAAAACTAAACTTCACAGATTTTAGTTGCTTTACATTTCTAGGAAGCATTTCTGGAAATTGCTTTACATTTCTTCTGTGATTTAGCTATACATTATGCTACTTACTTCCTCATGGCTACACACTTAAAAAGAGAAATGGGCTACATGTAAGTTTTCACATGTGGTAGACTGACTTTCACATTTTACAACCTGTTCAGACCTTGGTTTCTAGATACACAGGAGCAAACTCACAAAATAACTAAACTTATTGGTCTATGCTAAAGTTAACTGATACCAATGAAACAGTGATTATCATTCAACTTTTTTTCTCCAATACACACGTAAGGCCTACCTTAAACATCACATTAATTTCTTCTCCCAAAGGGTCTGCATTTATCAGTGCAACTTTCAGTGGTACTGCATTGGAGCTGAAGAAAGAACATGCCTACAAGTAGATTTAGTGTTAATACTCAAAAAGGAGTATTCCTGCTAGCCCAGAAAACAAGACATTCTGACAACAATCAGGTTTGACACACAATGTGTCTATTCAGACTTTTAACATTGCAATTGTGGCTAATATGTGCTTCCTTTGAATAAAGAGCCCTTTGGCTGTCATTTGTTGAATTCTTGTACAAAAGCCAACAGTGCTGCACAGTGATGATGTTTTATACACTTTGAAAGGAAGAGCGAATAAAACATGGATAAATATTTTATCCGCAGCCTTTTTTTTTTTAAAGCTAGAAGATATAAAGAACCCCAGGTATTTGCATGTGTTACAGTATTTTCTCATTTATCTGCTTTCAAGTATATATCCATGGTTTCATAGTTACAGTAGAGAAGGAAAGCAAGATGAACTGTCTTGCCACACAGGATTAAATCCAGTGTTCACAGACCTTTAGGTTCTCAGTCATGCATGATGATATAATCAAGATTGTGCTTGAGCAGGTATTGTCAAACCTTGCAGAGTTCTGGAAAAATAATTTACCTGCTTCTCCTACATTATTATTTGCTGGACCATCACAATAAAATAAAGGTACTGTCTGCCTCCCTGGATTCACGGCATCTCTTGGACACAACCAGTCTCAGGTAGTTTCACCTGTTTCACAGTATCTACCCATTGTTTGAACTTCATAGCCTTGTTCAATTTTCTCTTTTCATTACTACTGCAAACAGGACTTTTTCCTGCTTTACTATAAGCAGGATTGTTGGTCTCAAGCGAGACAGGGTCTGAATATATAATAAGTTATTACAGATTTATTTTTTTTTTAATACAGGTGCCTTCATTAGTTTTACACAAGTATGTGTATAAATTTTATCTTTGCTCAGCTAATTTCACTGCCTTGTTCAATCGGAATTTTTAATTAAAACCCTCCCCCCAGCATAAAGAGTTTTCAAGCACCTCAATTGATTTTTTTGTTCTATTTGTAAAAGCTTTGCCTATATATAGTTTTTCCAAAAAGGTTTTGAAACTCCCAATGTGCAGTACCTTAATGTTCAACTCTTTTGCCACAAGACTGGGATTGAGAGGCAAACGGCATTTGTTCTTCAAGAAAAATAACTGCACACGTTCCATACCATTTTGCAAGGCAGCCTGCAGACAAAGAAAAACGTCAGCTGAAATGTTTTTGTTGGTGTTTTTGTTTTGGTTTGTTTTTTTTTAACTGGAGCATCTACAGAAAACTTCTGGACAAAGTTATCCTGAAGCCAATGTTTTAACTCCTCAGTGTCAAAGGAACACTAGAAATTGTAACTGCTGTTTTAGCTATTAAAAATACATAAGCCTAGCAGTACAATACTAATATCACACAAGTTTGTGCTTTGGGTTTTCTTGTGTGTTTGGTTTTTTTTTACTGAACCAGATGATAACATCCCACTCTATCAAACCGGAAGTTCATATTATTATGAATATAAAGCCTATAAATATATCCCATTCTTTTGCATAATGGGATCATTCTTCAGCAGTAGTAGGTTTAAATCCAATTCCAGTTTATTGTACACAGAAACCATCCTACTTTCTTACCCTATCACCTCATACAATCTTATGTTTCAGACAACAAATTTGACAAAAACATCAACTTCATTAAGCCATTAACTTGTTAAAATGCAGAGCAATGGATTCCTAGATCTTCCTATATATTATACATAACATTTTGCTGAACTTAGACTAAAAAGGCAATTGAGGGGATTGTTTTGAGGGTTTACTCAGTCTCATCTTCCTTAAGAATATTAAAAATATATACACACCTGCCGAGCAGATCCACTTGTTTGCTTTACTCTTTCTGCTACCATTCCAAAAAGCTGCACTAGTCTGGTCTGCTTCTCCAGCTCTTCCCTCAGCCTTTTTCCACAGACTGAAAGAAAAGCTCCAAGAATTTGCTCATACCTTACACCAAACTTTGGATCATACAGTGTATCCTTAAGGAGCCTGAAATAAAGGATTTAAAGTAAAATTTTCCTAAGGAAAATACTGCAAACAATGCAATACCAAGACATTAAAATATTTTAGTGAATCAGTACTATATATATCTGAAGTTACTGATATACAGGATAAAAAGGCAAGAAGTTTGTGCCTCAGAGCCACTGTCTGTTCTTCACGAAAAAAAACATATCTACATTTTGTAAACTCCCCATTCACGATGTTTATTGTTTCAAACTATGATATTAAGAACAAACATTTTTTTTTCTGGAAATATTAATCTTATAGTAAACACATTATGTGAACAATGGAACAAAGTAATATCTTACCAATACAGGTAGTGTGCTATTCGAATGCTTCCCAGTGCCCGAGCCAAAAGAAATCTGACAAGAGCACTGTCAAGGTAGGTTTCATATTTCAATGCCTAAATACAAAGAAAATGAAATAAACCAGATCTGGATTTAATTCTAGATGAAGACTGAGATTTTATAACTAATGTACAGACAGAATCACCACAAATCCATAGGACAATCACAAAGCGATTATTTACTCAAATTGTTTTCCCTACTATGCATTAAGGTTATTAAGTATAGAGGCATGCAATTGCACTGCTGCTACTAGTAATCAGCATTTCCTTTGGGTTTTCAAGAGCAAAAAATGTCAAACTTCAGTATAGGAGAAAGTTTTACCTGTACAAATTGAGGGAGGAAATCTGTTAACTCATCATCACTTAATGTCTCTATCCAATTCACAGCTATATTTCGTACTTCCTGATCAGCAAACCTAGAAAGTCACCACAAATCCACATTAAGTTTATTCTGCTCATGTAGGATTTTTTTTTCTATTTTGAAATCAGCTAAATACAAAAGAACCAATATAAAGTTTTTAACAGCTCAATAAAGGACCTACAAGTTTGAGGACCTTCATTAGCTAAGATGCAAACACATGTGCATGTTTGGGACAACCATACTAACCTCTCAAAACTTCAGTCTTAATAGCTTGGCTGTATAGCTTGGTGTCCTGTCACAAATCAGATTTCAGAATCCTAACCACTATTGCTGTTCTTTAACTACATGACTTGGTTAAGCCTACATTAATAAAGTAAGCATGTGTTCTTTAAAATTTTAAGAAAATTTAGCTATTGCTAAAAGAAATTCAGCAATATTTTCCACAAGAATGCCATTCAGAATCTTCTACTGAAGAAGAGTATTTTAATGCACAATACACACAGAAAACTTATTTACATTGTTTTTCTTACTTTGAATCAAGTAGTTCCAGTGCAGCTAAGGGTGATAAAGGAGGCCACTGTTGAAGTAACGAATATATTTCTGGAAGACTTGCCCAGTCCCAGTGAGGGGCACTAACCAATATTTTTGGTAGGCTACTAGTATGACTATGACAATAATGTCTCTTCTCCCACAAAAATTCTTTATCTTCTTTTGATAACCTGCAGACAAAAGCATTTCAGTTTATAACACACATACAGACCATCACCTGAATAACCCCAATGCTACTGGTCATTGTGTATGTACAGATAATTGAACACACAAAATGCAGTGAAATTAAAATGGCTATTTCCTTCACAAAAGTCAACACGAAGCAAAATAAAGCCTCAAACATTATCGAAACAATTGTTCAAAGTTACAATTTGGGCAGGACAAAAACAAGTTTCTAGTATAATCTGAAATAAACCAAAACGTTAATGTTAGTTTGGTGCATACAAGTGGGAAAGCCTGCCAGAAAAGCTTTCATGGCATATGAACAGCCACTGTTGAAATTGCCACTGCTCCCTGTAACCAAAAAACTGCCAAGTAGGAATAGGCACATATAACAGGCAGCCAGAAGGGTAGCAGTCTTGTAACAGGAGAATATTAAGACACCAGCACTGGAATGCACAAGTAAATTCATTAAGTCAGCACCATTATTTCGCAAGTTTAATTCAATCTCTTGTTTAAGTCTCTACAGGTCTTCAAAATATACTAGAACCATATTAAAGAAATTCAAGACTAAGCAAGCATTCCATACCCTAGCCACAAATTGTCACATACAAAGAAACCATAGCTAGAAAGAGATGAACATACCCAATAGTGTTATCCTTGGACAGAATGGCAAGGAGATGTTCTCTCAATGGTTTTTCTAATGTTTCTATGGAATGATGCACAGTAGTCTTTGCAGCTTGAGGAATTTTGTATTCAATATCAAAAGCATGGGATGGAAAGTCAATCTGGAGAAAAAAAAAAATTATGAAAGTCCTTAAGAACAGTACAGAAAGCTCACCCTTCCAGCAACCTCAGATGTTTAAGCATCTGAACTCTTTAGTTCTACATGTCTAACATGTTTCCATGTGTAACTGTTTTCCTGAATATTTTTTTCAATCTCAACTCTTCTACTTAACTATGGTCCTTAACCGTATGACAACTGTGTTGTTGCACAGTGCAGTAGTTGGAGTACTCCTCAGAAGTGAAGTGAGGATGCTTAGAGTGGAGACTAATCACAGAACTATTAAAATCTGCACCAGTAGTTTCAACCCAACCACCAACTCCGACCATGTTTTGGGACTGCTAAGCCATGCCTAACAAGGTGCCTTCTCTTCAGAAAGAAATTTGGACTCAGAATTTAGAATGAGAGGTGCTTATAATTCTGTAAAGAAACTGGAATTACTATTATTTGGGTCTAGACAACTCCCATCTCAGCATATATTTCTATAGATCAGTTTTCAAAGATGTTCCCTCCCAGTACCAATAGCATGTACTACCAAGGCACCTCCAATTTCTCTTACTTCCAGATAGTAATTCCATAACTGACTTGTATACACTTACAGCAGCTTTCCATTCTTTGCCCTTGATGTTTTGTAATCACTATTCTATACTGGCTTTCAAATATGACTTAGTAATATTTACATTCTTCCCAAAACATCAACTGCTCTGTTACCACTCACGTAGGAGTTACAAGTCACAATGTTCACACAAAACATAGTCAGATCAAGTCAGAATTATATATAACCTGCAATACTATTCTTTCCATATTTCCTTTCTTACTGGCCATCCCTGACGTATGATGTGGATGTGATGAGGTCCAGAGTTGCAAGAGCTTTGTCCCACAAGTCAACAATCTGAAAAAAAAGCATGTACAGGTATTAGTGTCACAGTCTGTTTACTTCAACACGTTATTAGTTATTAAAATACTATTTGGAGATGATCAACGGTCACTACAAGGAAACAATTCCAAAGTATTAGTGTGGTATAGGAGGGAGGACAGTTCAAGCTGAATATGTGTTTCTACCGCAGAGAAGAATTTATCTTATGATGAGCATTTCAACAGTGATGTTCAGAAAAGAACACAGGAAATCAAACCATATTAGCTAATACAGTTCGGAGCTTAAAAAAGGGAATTATGATCATCAAGTGGCAAATAAATTTGTTTCTTTTCACTGAATGTCTTCTATACTTTAAGTCTTTTAAAATGCTGCAGACAACTTGTGGGTGGAAAAGGCAAAGGAAAAAGTTCAGTGCTGACACACCTAAATTAAGTGCTCCCTATTTCTTCAGGGAGAAAAGGAATACCTTTGCCTCTGAGGAATAAACTGAACATACACACCTTCTTAACTTCTCAGAAAAAAGGTACAGGCATATGAATATTACAGACATCGCCATTTGCCTGGACTTTCCACATTCCTAGATTCTGCAAGCGCATATCAGATGACATTTACATTTACAAGTTTATTCCCAATATTAATACCATTTCCAATTGTAGTAAGGCACAACTGGGGATACTTCATAAAATCAGTTAAGTGGTGAATGTTAGGTGTATAAAACTTCTACCAGTCCTTAAAAATCATAATAGAGTCTCAAAAGACTGCTTGAAGGCCAAGCCTTAAGTATATCCTGAAAGATGTTTTAGGGTTTATATGTGTTTCAAAGAAAGAACAGTTCTTTATATGTAAATGTTGATTAACTGGGAGTTTATGATGCCAATAAAAATTACTAAATCATGCCATTAAAGCGTAACAGCTTGTTCTTTTTAATAATCCTCCAGTTTAATATACTTGCCACAGCCTTCTGTCTCATCCACATATAAAGGTATTTTAAGCCACTCCACACACATGTCATCTGAATGGATTTTAACTTGACTATGGATTCTTCCAAAGCACATACATGACCTTTTATTCTTCCTATGTTTTAGTTAGCTAAAAGTTTTAGCTCCTGCCTGCTACTGACGCTATTCTCAACTGTAACTGCAATATTTGGCTAGTAACTTTAATTACCTAGGTCTGAATTTGATTTATGTAGACTGCAAGTGGATTAGACCACCCGCATCTCTACAGTTGCCATATATAGGCTGTTCAGTAAACTCTGGCATAACACATTCTACTGTAGTGCTCTGCATAAACAGATAATACAGTTTTCTCCCCAAACTAACTACTATAAGAACACCATGCAGCATGAAGACAAGATAAACTTGCAATTCAAATCAAAACAAAAGCCATGTTTTCAGTCAAAACAACTTTCAAGTGAAATGTGATATTTACATAGGAGACCCAAATGAAACATTTACACAGAAGGCTGAAATAAGCATTATTTATGAAAAGAAATCCAAGTTTCAGTGGAGACTGAAAACAGCTGCAGGCCATTGTTGCAATGCAGGAAAGCCTAAAGTCTTACGCACCCTCAAGCTGTTGTAATTGTCACCAATACAGAAGAGGAAGCAGAACAAGCAGAGCCATATCTAGAACCAGAGGATGCAAACCACATGGAACAGACATAAGCAATACATAGAAATAACTGTCCAGGAAAGACTTAGTTGTCTTTCTGCAGCCTTAGATAATTTAAGCTTCCAGTAAGACCTAGAAGTCAGAAGCACACATAAATAGGAAATCTTAAACATAAACCCTGAAGCTGTTTTGCAATGGTGTGATCACTTCTGCAACATCATGCCTAATTCTGGCATCCGTGGTTCAAATCTATTGGTTAATGTTTCATTGAATAGCTACCAAAGTGATAAGCATTTTGGAATATACTTCATAATGAAAGTTTCAAGGACAAGGTAACTTGAACAAATCCAGGAACACTTAACTGAGGAAAGCTACAGTAAGCTTTTCACTCTTGGTGAAAAAGGTATAGCAGGATCCAGCAGCTGTACTTGAAGGAAGGCCAGTCCAAACTAGAAATATGCCCTAAGTTTAACACAGTTGTTAACTATCCTTTTATTTTAATTTTTTCAATAAATCCAGCTCTGAATCAAAATGAGTAATTGCAGAATATCCTGGGATCTCTGTTACTCAGAAACAGGCTGATGGAAGAAATGGTTTATTTTTCCTATGAAAATAAACCTGTATTTTAAAATACAACTAAATTTTAAAACAGTATTTTCATTCTCTTGCTGGCTTGTATATTACCACCCTATTATCAGATTTAGGAAATTTTAAAAAGGGGGAAAAAAAAATCAATATAATCAAAATTCTCCAGCTTGGCTCCTGCATATGTAAACTTATAAACATGCAGCATTGAGTATTTTGCAGCCAACACAAAGATGCCTCTAAAGAATAATAGTACTTAGAAATACTGCAGACCTTAAAATTAAGGTCTTTTATTTTTAAAATTTCAGCCATCACTATATTTTGCTCTACAAACAGGATTGGGTGAAGATAAGAGCTACTCTTTCCTATCTTAAGACAGTTTTAAGGCAAAGTGCTTCTTTCCCAGTGACATGATGGAAGTATAACACATTGTTTACCTGCTGTCAGGATTCTGTTCTGCTTTGTATTGCACTAGACACTATTCCTACTAAATCCAAGGCTTGCTGCAAACACTTCTTTTGCAAGTTGCATTCTCTATCACCATGGCTCATGAATTGGCTGAGAACTGGCTGTTTACACTTCATCTGCTAAAATATATGCAAATACTGACTGAACTGCCTCTAGCCAATATAAATGTACTTTTAGATCTTCTAATCAGGTATTAGAACTCATGAAATGCCACCTATCAAGACCATACTCCTTCAGTAGAAGGGACACTATCAATTCAGTAAACAGTCACACCTGCAGATACTTCAACTGCATATGACCTATAGGGCAACACCTGAATGTCAGTGGGTTCCTCAAAGAACAACTTGAGTTATACTTACATACTCAACTGCTCCATACTTACAAACAGTTGGTACTAACATGACCTGTTTTGGCCCACATTACTATGAATAATTCCTGCAAATAAAACCACTTTCATCCAAACAATATTCAGCTTCCTCCAGCAGCTAAGTTTTTTCAGCCAGTTAGATGGAAATACTACAACACAGGACCGTGTTTTGTACCCTATTTAATTGAAGGTATTATTTCCGTAACAATACAGTTTATGATTCTTACTTTTATCACGGCCTACTACATTCAGTGGAAGAGAAGCAGCTTCTCTAGTTATAGGAGTGGAGTAAGCTTTATATGGAGTAAATCACATTAATAATATTACCCATATTTTGGATACTTACCGCCTAAAATCAAAAAGAGGTAGAGAAACTTGACCCAATATTTCTGGGCCCTTTCTCTGTTTATTCGAGTCAGGAGAACTCCCACTACTTTGATTTAGGATTCCAAATAAAGTCAGACATAAGACTGATTCCAAAGGCAGCTGTGAAATTTGGATGGGGAAAATTATTCTGTAAAATAAAAGTGTTAAAAATAAGTCAGAGGAAAGACAGTTGTTAGTACGTTACAGGCTTATCCGTATTATCTGTCGATGCTTCTTGCTTTCAAGAAGTTAATGAACATTGAAGAACAAGTGTTAAATTTCCATGCAATCATATTTCATTCCACTTTATCTCCTGTACCAATAGTTTGCAAAAACTGCTAAATTATACTTCTGCACTGTAGCCAGATTTGGAACAACCCTTTTTAATCTTTGTCTATTAAATCACATTCCTTACACAGAACTGCACTGTCCAGCATAATCAGTCTTCCCACTCTACTCACTAGGAGGACACACACAATTCCATTTTAGCTGCCTCCTAATCTCTCAGATTTAAAGAGTCACCTGACAATAGTTTCCCATCCAAATGAGAGACTCTATTAAGAACTACTGAAAGCTAAATTCAATTGGTATAAAACCAACACCCATAAAGAAAGCAGCTGGGGAGTATATACCTCACAGAGCAATTCAAACTTAGATTTTCGTTTACACTGTTTTTATTGCTTAAAATGTTCTTTAAGTTTGATTTTTCTGTAACACATCAAAATATCATTCTAAGAGTCATCACAGCGTATTACTAAGCCAGTTACACTATAAAACACTAAACTATATTAAGCAGCTTATAAGCAATCTAACACATCTTTCACTGTAATACACTAGTACTTGCCAGCAGGAAATCTGACAATCCCTTACATCAGGAAAAAAAGGTAGTTGGAGTACTCTCTGAAGGCAGGTATTCTAGAATCTGAAACTCTCATTCCTGGTCTGAAATAATTTGTCACTGTAGACTTTCAGGGTGTTCCTCAGGGTCTACCTCTGACCTTTAAAAACAGTCACAGAAACAGATACAGGGCAACATGGAGCTCACCTGATGCTCCAGTTATGACAGGCTGCCTGATTACTATTAAGTGGGAAAAAGCAAGCTGTGCATAGATAATGAAAAATATCTTCCCCTCTCAGTTATCAGGTATCACCTGCCATCTTCTCCCTATTTCTTCTCTGCACGGCCTTCCTTCTTCCTTTCTACCCTCTTGCTCTGCCCCATAAAGAGAAACTTAAGTTTAGTAGCTCAAACCAGACATTCTCACATGCTACAGATACTCTTAAGCACTTATGCACCTGCTCTCTTCATAGAAATAATCCTAAATTAAATTTTAAATTCAGATACAAAGTTGTTACAATGTATTTGGAGCAAAAAACAATTTAACACAAAAGTTAGTAAAAGTCAGTTGCTTTTCCTCCCTATTTACACAATTTGAGCACTGCTTATAAGCAAGCTTTATTCATCCTTCTTTAAGCAGCACAAGCTGTTCCCATTACAAGGAATGCTATGACCTTCCCAACTCCTTATAACTGTATACTACAAACACATTAGCACAGAGCACTTGTCCAGCATTTTCATTTCCACTTTTAAAATCAGTAGTGAAATACCAATTGGAAAAATATTTCTGATTTTGGTCAGTAAGTCGCACACATTGCTCTTTCAACACTTCAACTGGAATTGGAAGCAAGTGTTGCTTGAATGACTGTATTCAGCAGCTAGCTAGGTAGGTACTGGCTAAATCAAAATATTTTAGTGAGTTTTAACATGCTAAAGTCACTTACAGTTCATCCCATTTAATCAAGTAGAAGAAGTTCTTGTATGTGCCAACCTTCTTGGACTGAACAGGTTTAAACAGATCTTTTCCATTATGGGTCAGAGAACAAATCAAGTAGTATTTTTCATAACTGGACAAGGAAAAGAAAGTAAATTAAACAAGAAAAACCCCATCTATAAAAGGATGAATTTTACAATTAATAAATTACTCACTTTGATACCCAACCAGAAGAAATTCCATGAGCAGCAAATATTGTGAACTGGAGATGTTCTGTGGCAGTCCATGCTTCCTTGGTACTCTTACTATCTTTCGGAGAAATTGCTGCAGAACTGCTACATGAATTCATATGGAGTCGCAGAAGGGCCTCAACTGCTTTTGTTAACTGGTCTATACTCACTTTCAGAGGGTTTTCAGGCTGCAGTGAACCTAAATTATAATTAATCTTTAATGCATATCTTCCTAAAACAGCCCCCTGAAAGCGGTTTTTAAATAAAATTGAAAAACTTCACTCACCAGATGAGCTCTTGCTAGTGTCATCGCCACATTTTAAGGATACCTACACAGCAAAGTTAGAGCGAATTCAATACCGAGAAACCCATATTAATTTTCTGTTGCTCTTAATTATGTTGTACAGAATTTACAAAACATCTGGATTACGCCCATATTTGGGTTTATGTAACATCTCTCTACTCAAAGCTCCTCAAGAGTTAACTGACAGCATCACAATTTCCATATCATGCAGCAACTATTCACCAGGTTCAACAGCTCACGTTTTGTCAAGTCACAACTATTCTGACACCCTTTATGAACTCTTAAAAGACACAGTACATTGGAATATTGCTCAGGATACTCTAACTTCTCTGAGTAGAGATAAAACTTGGTGAGGGCTGTTACAGATGAAAACAGAAGCTCTTAGCTTTCTTACCCAGTAATTTAAGTCTGAACAGCTGTTTTGTCTGCGGCATTTGTTAAGACACCTTTTGTAGGCAGAGTCACTATAAATTTACTGAATAAATAAAATGTTAAACAACTGAGAAAACTGAACAGCAAGTACTGTTACTTTGTACTATCTGCTGTGTTTGCTTCTTGGTCTGCTAAAATGGAATTCTAAACATGATGCAGTATTACAGCAATGTGTAGTCTCAACAAGAACACTGTTGAAGCTAACAGGTGACAAAGAAATCATGGGAATTTACTCCCTTCTAATAAGGGAGGGTTTCATGCCAAACTCAACTTCTGATAAAACAAAAACTTTTAATGAAAACCAAGTTTGTGATTTAAAAACAAAACCCAGTGAATTCCTAATGCTTCACAGAAAGTCTAAGAAGTTTGCCACAACCACTGCAGAAAAATTAAAGCTGTCCTTACACTTTCAGTGTATGAATTGAGCAGCTTGTCAACATTAAGTTTTAACTGCCAAAAAATTTCACATTCTTATAAAAAACATGCAGAAACTTAAGGGGAAAAAATTAAAAATCACATCATTTTCCCCTCTCAGAAAAACTGCCATATGTTTCCACCAATACTTGTCAAGTAGTCCAAGTACTTCTGGATAACAGGATGCCAAACTATTGAAACAGCACTACACAAGTAATTTTCTACTTGACAATCTACTGTTTTCTTTTACTTTTTGGCCACTTCTTCCAACCACAAAACAATTACTTAAAAAAAAAATAATCAAACAATATCTTGCATAAGGTTTAGATGCAGGTGGCTCCAATTTTTACACCAATTTTGTTTCTGAAAGCAATCCTGTACGCCTTCATACACTACTGTTTAAGCCAATGTTCATCACAAGAGAATTGCAGGGTTTTACTGATAAAGAAGTAGCTTTTTCAAATTCTACTGGGATAGCATTATTTTTGGAGGTTATTTTTACAGGGTAATCTAATTATTTCTACAGCTTTCTCCTATTAAAAAAGCAAATGTTGAAGAAATATCAGAAACACTGTATTTCACTAAGTTTTCTTAATATGTCTTCTGCACTTCCCTACAAGAGTTTTTGTTCTTGTGACAACTATATTTGGTCTGTGCATTTTGCAACTTCTGCTCAGTATTAAAAATATATCACTTAACTGATGAAGCTGAAAGTGAATAGAACAGCACATGAATCACCACCAATAAGGCAGCAGGACAACAGAAATAGCATTACAAGACTACTTAGCTTTTTTCTTTGCACACTTCTTCATTTAATGACTGTTTTTGACAATGTGACTTGAGACCAATTCTGCTCAAGTGAACTCTTCATCGTAAGGCAGTTTTATCATCAAAATCTGTGCTATTTGAGAGATTTTATTTTTGTCCATATGATCAAGAATGCAGAAGCATGAACTGTTAAGAGTTTTCAGATGCTATTGCTATTCACATAAATATTGCACAGAAAATTCATGACATAAATTCCTCCTTTAAGCATAACCGTGTTGATTTTAGAGAGCATGAGCTAGCTGTCAGTTTCCCTTGGTCAGACTTAGTAGCGCCTGCTGTGACACAGGTCTGTAGTTACAGAACCAGAAAACAGTAATTTAAAACTAGTTTTAAAAAAGTCACTATTTTGAACAGGAAAGGATTCCAAAAGCAAGCAATTAATGCATTAACAGCAAAGAGATGTTAAAATAAATGGAAGATACCAGGTAAAAAAAGCAAAACAAAACACAACACCAAAACCTACAAACATAACCCTGACAGAACTGTTGCTGGTACTTGCAACTACCAAAGATTATGAAACAGTATTTATCTAGTGTTAAAAAGCATACCTCAGAATGCAATTTATAGTGTGAAAGTTTACCTCAGCGTCTTTAGTCCTTGGAAGATTAACAGCCCTCCTTAGCTTCTTTACCGATTCCGTTATTGCAGGAGTCTCTACACAATCGAATGTAGAACAGATTTTTCTGACAGTCTTAATTACGTGATCTACTGCTTTATGCTGGTTCTAATAAGGAATGTATGAGAGAACAGATTACTCTGATCACAATTGTGAAACTCAGTATTGCTTTAATTTTCTTTTTTTTTTTAATGAATTGCCAAGAAAATTTCATTATGAGATGCATATCTCAATTACATTAAACTGTGGTGTAACAATTTGATTAAACAAAAACCTCAGTATTAAGAACTTCCTTATAGCTCAGTTATCAATGCCAAAAACATAGCAGTACACATTCTAGAATGGGGTCCCAGAAAACATTAGCAGGTTTCCAACCACTTTTCTATTAAGCTGTTGGCAGACAAGTATTTTCTAATGAGATATTAAGCTCAAATTCCCTCATGGCATAAAAAGAAATTGTAGTTTAAAAAAAAGGACATTCAATTAGTCTGAGGAAGGAATGCTAAAGAAGCTGTGTTTCAATTTCAGCCCTCTTAAAACAAACATATAGGCTCAAATTACACTTACACTATAGTGTCACTTCCATAATGGAATTTTATCTTTTTTTTTTTTTTTTTACTTCACCTTAATATACTTCTGAAAAAAGTTTGTTACAACTTTTGCCTTACATGTCATTTAATTTAAATGGTTCTTCCACCTGAAGCAATTGCAAACTGTCATTTTGGAGAAGGAAAGGAAGGGGGGGTTGCACACTTAACAGGAATCTTTTTTGAAAGGAGTAAATCAACTTCTTATCAGAGAATGAAGATGCTGGTACACTGCTTAAGACAAACTCAAGATGCTCTTAATATTCCCTTCCTTCTTCTCTTCAAATAGAAGAAAGGCCACTTAGTTTAAATCTAAATTATCCTAGGCTTCTTGGCTCTTGATCCATTTTCAAAGAACACATGCAGAAAATGAAAATACTTGCTTCAAAATAACTGTTTAAAGGCTTAATGTATAGGTTTCTTTCACAATCATTTATGAGCACTAACAACTAAATAAGAGGGATTAGTGTAATAGCCTCTCAGTAAGATGTACACTGATTCCCAGCCCCCTTCCTCCCCACCCCCCCAGACATATTCTCATGACCTTCCTAAAAATGGATAGCAAAGAAGCCATTTGAATCGAAAAGTTGTTGGATTGAGAGTTACTTGGCAACAATTAACTTTGTTCTGGTAAGAAAATAACCATAGAAGTCAGAAGACATTGTAAATATTTAAGCCATACTTTCAAAGCTAGCACTTTGAAGATAACAGCTGTTTTGACACATGAAAAGCAAAATTTCCACTGCTATTTTCCTCACAGGCTCTCAAATTAATCTCAATAAAAAGACAACAGATAACTTTAAAAGTGTCCAACAATGTGAAATCAAAGGCTATGTACAAAGTTATTTATGGATTTCTATACCCTGTTTCACTTTGATTAGCAAGCTTCAGCTTCTAAATACATACAGGAATTCACTTCAGGAAGTAAAGCATTTCACATACAACAGCTGCTGACATTTGGACCTAATAATCATCACCTACAGGGTACATCTCCCATCCTCAAAAAGACTGTAGAAAGAGTAGAACATAAGTCTGAATTGAGATGTTTTGCACTCCTCACCTCAGCCTGTGAAATCACAGTTAAACAAGCAAGCTGAAGCAGCCACAAGAGCAAAGCAATAAAACCACCATCATATTAAGGAGCAGCAACATCTCACTTCTACAAAAAGACTGGGTTCAAAACTACCCTTGAGAACATGGTGAATCGCCATCAAGGGAATTAAACAACATTAAGGGAATACGTAAGTAGCGGACATCAGCTTGTTCAGACCTGCATTCCTGGAGAGGCAAATGAACATAGTGGAAATGAAAAGTATTGTAATTAAGTCATTCATTTCAAGACTGTTCTTATAGAAACTGTATTATCTAATGTTTAAGAATTTAAGTTTCCAAGTTACATTACTATAAGGAGTTAAACAAAGCTTCTCCTTTTAGAAATGAGTAAAGCAGGTTATCTTCAGCTAGCTTTTGCATTTGGGAAACCACTCCAAACTACTTCATATACAAGCTGTTTTAAGCTACCTATCATGCACTGAAATAGACAATGGTTTTGACAGTGTATTTTTAATTAATCCAATACTGCAGAATAAGACATTATTACACTTTTCATAGAACTTGTGTGCTCCAAACATGCTTCAGTTATAACTGCCACTGTACACAATTATTACTGCTCACTTTTGTGTAGATTCCTATCTGTTACCAATATATCATTCATGGCTGACAACAACCGACATAGTCAGGATTCAGACCTTTTCCTATTCCCCTAAATTAATCTCCTCCAGCATTTTTGAGGAAAAGTTTATTTTGCACCCCAGGACTTGGACGATACATTTTCATTTGTGATGATTAGGTAGTAATTAGTTTGCAAGAAAAGCTAGGAAGAAAAGCTAGCAAGAAAAGAAGAAAAGCAACCTAAAAATCCATGATTCCAAATTTCCCTTTAACAGCTTGTTCAGATCTCAGTTTCCCCAAGAATACCTGCAAGTCTATCCCAACTATCTCATTAGTAGACCTTCTCATGATAACTTTTGGTTCAGCAATAATTTACAATGAACTTACCTCATTTTTAAGAGCTATGTTAACTTGCTTGTGATACACATCAAGAAGCTCTTCAATAGAGGACCTGCAAGAAATAGTAGTTATGAACACAAGTGTAGGAGCATAATAGAACCTTGGTCAGAAATTCAGCACTAGGCTTGATTACTAAAATAACCACATAATATTACCTTATAATAGGTTCTCTGAAAGGCTTTTCTACTTTGTAGAGGTGTTTGGTTAGATGTATGGGTGTTCTGTCATCATCTTCCTGCAATAAAATATTAGATATTAAGTACAGTTCTCACCTTTCTATAATTTGTAATACTGTTTTAGAATTTTCATTACTAATACCTGTGGAACAGAAAGGTAAAGATATAAGGCAATCTCTTCAAAGGGGAAAAGAAATAACTAATTAATAGCCTATGAAACAGGTACACATAGGGATAGGCAGAAGAGGGAAGAAACAGCAATCAAGTGCCTAACTATACAGATATCAAATATTCCTCCCTTCCTCTTTGATGGTCTGATACATATCTAATTAAAATCAAAACCTGTTCCCAAATTTTATTTAACTCCGAAATTTGTTGCTTCTCTTTCAGGCTTCAAGTTTAGTCCAAATGCTTGCATACTTTTCCCAGCTATAGTACTCAGTCTAATAAGAGACATTATCCATACTTATAATATTTGCCTTGCAAAAGTTGAGTATTTATTTCACTTCCTCGTAGTATAAAAGGATACAATTGCCAACACCAAGCAGACATACTAATTTGTTTGTAACACAAAAAGGTTACATCTGGGATCCATCAACTCTGATGCAAACTCCCAAACTCTTGAAGACTTACACTGATGCTGCAGTTTAGGAGGTACTTACTGTTCGTGCCAGATCTCTGCATATTACACTACGGGTCAAGAGCTGCAGTTTGATTTCTGTATCCCACTTCCGACAGTTCTGAATATATTCATGACTTCCTACGCAGTGCTTACTGTTAAACAAAAGCAAGCTATAGTTACACTAAAAATATGCAGCGTTTTTCAAAAAACTCACAGGGAATATTTAAGGCAACCTGCTGGCTCAAAATAAGGAAATGGTGAATCAACCTCCACACCACACTTCTTGATCTGATTTTTACTTCTGTAGTCTTAGTATACTATTACAGATACCCATACTTTTGCTAAAGCTCTTAACTACTGAGACTAACATTGAAACCAAATATTGTAACCTAGAAAACTAATGGGGATTTGTAAACCACTAGTTCTGGAAAAAAAAAACCAAACAAAACCAAAAGCAACCAAAAAAAACTCCCCACAGATTATTTCAGAGTATTAGAAAACATTGGTAGATTTTTTTTCCTGGTTGCTGGTATTTGAAGAGCAGCTGAGAACTACAACATCTATCTACAGACATACTCTAGAAATCTGCATCTGAAAAAAAACCCAAAAAACCCTGTGTTCCACACAACAGATGGCAGATTAGAACAGATTTCTAGGAAGGTGTTGGGAACCTACTTCGCTGTATCCCAGAGCAACTCTAAAGACTTCTGATCTTTGTGCAAAGTGTGACTCTTCTACATTTAAGACTCCTGCTTTCACACATTTAATCGTTAAAGATATACTTTCCAGTAACTGTGCCATGAAAAAGCACGAAGTTAAATATAAATGAAAAAAGAGTTTGCTTACTTCTGTAAAACTTCTTCTTGGCCACAAACTTTCAGGATATAGCTGCCAATGTCCACTTCATTCAAGTCATCATGCACCCAGCAAAGTGCCTGCATTATTATAAGCTCAACAGGGGAACTCACTGTTTAAAGAAATTACATCTAAAAGTTAAATATAAATCTAGAGCAAGTATTATTAACCATTGTTTACCCACAAATTGTAGTTATTTAATGAAATTTATTTTTATACTTTAGGGAAGACTCTTATGCTTCTATAATCTCCTAGATCTCATAGTTTGAGATCTTCACTTCTTTCTCACAAATAAAGGCACCTTATAAAACCTGCCTGTAGCTTCAGAAAACAATAAATCCTTTTTAAATTAGGATACAGTGTAGTTACTTGACCATCAGTATAAAAACCAGTCTGCAGTCTGTTTTCAGGAGTTTATATATGAGGATCGCTTTTTTTTTTCATTACAGATTTGCCTTATTTAGTAAGGAATTCAAATAGGTAAGTGATCCCAGAGCTGTTTAGACTTTATAAATCATTATCTGAAGAGTTGGAGATGGAACTTCTCTATTTGTTCTGCTTTTGAGGAAGTATCAGCTGTAGCAGAGGCAAATCCTACTGAAAGTTCTTTTTGCTTTTTCCTTTTCATTTATCTAGGGCAGTTTCCACATTGTACAGATCAGATCTTAGTAAGCATCACCAAGCCTTTGCAAAAGCAACTCTTAACTACTAGTACTTTCACATCAGGCTCCAAATGCTTTTTTGAAAAATCTTTCTCTGCCATCCAGCAACTACAGAACAAACGCAAGAATCCTAGTCAAACCCAAAATTCATTTGCCCACAGCTATCAGCTGTCACTGACGAAAAATCCATAGATATGTTTTAATACCACAAACGTTTGAAGTACAAAATGCTCTCTACCTCTCCCTACCTAGTTTCTGATGATCTTCTTTAAAACATTTGCAACCAACGTCACTAAGTGCCTCAAAATTCTGTAAAAAACACTGTATAAATGCATTGTTTTTAATCAGTACCTTCAGAGTGGTTTTTTTTTCCCCTCCAGGGGCCTTCCTAGTTTTCTGGAATTTTATTTTTTGTAAAGAAAGAAATGTTACTACTATGGTGGACATAGAGAGGTAATGCCACAATAATCTTTTCCACAAGATACCGCAAGTGCTTCATCTCCGATGACTTAATTATTACAAGCATAGAGGTATTTGATAGCATCTGAAGAATGAGTATGTGGAATTCAAGAACAAGGAATAATAAGTAGTATGAATTCAGAAACACAATTTAACTCATTATTAAGACTATTTAACTTATTATTGATCTAGAGTGAAACTGCTATACTACCTTCAGCAGAGAACATGGTGGTTGATAGAGAAAAAAGATGCAGTAACAGTTTATGGGCTATAGTCACAGGCTGCATTGACAAAGGTCTGCCAGTCCTGCAAAGCCTAGTGGAGTAATGCAAAGATGTTACCACCTTTTTCCTGCCCTCCATCTATTTGAAAGACATTCATTTCTTGCTGACACGCAATGATTGCTCAGGTACACTTGTACTTCCACGTAAAGTCTAATAAACAAATGCAAAATGAATAGGTATACCCAAATAAGCTCTGAAGTTCACCTGTTTCCCTCCTGGGTCCTTTCTACACATTGAGTTGTCAGAATACTGAAAGACTGCAGCTCCTTCTAAGCAGGACTGAAAGCCACACTGAAGTAGTTCTAGCATTAGGATGCTAAGGTATGCAACAACTTGACCAAGAACAGAAGGAATTAAAGGAAGAGAGTAACTTTAAATATGCCTATTACTAGCCACATATGAGCTACAGATACCTATCTTTCACTAGCTACAGAAGACAAGCAGTTTAACTGTGATTAATTTCAGCATCAGAAAAAGGAAGAGAGCAGAAAGCACAAAGAGTAAGACGTGGGGCTAGAATACAAAACACATTCCAAGGTATTCACAAAACTTCTAGAAATAAAGGGCCGATGCCATAACATTTTAGCTACGCTACCAAAGCCTTTTGTAGGAAAGGATTAAGCCTGTAATATTAGGAAAGTGTAATCTTAAGAATCAAGAGCAGAAACCCTTCCTAGGCTACACTTACAGTCCACCTCATTTCTTAACAAAAGAGTATTAAATCACAGCAGAATAACTCAAGGGCCCAGCAAATTAATATAGAATGAAAACACTTATGCATTGAGAGCTTGTTTTCCATTACAGCAGCTTAAGTGAGTAATAGAGCAACTTCGTCTCTTCTGAGAACAACCAACTGCAAAGCATCTAGTGCTACAGATAGAGAACCAAATAATAAACAAAACACCACAGCACAGACCCATTACAGGTGACACCATCTGGGAATGGAAATGCTCACAAAGGGCTAAGAGACTACAGCAGTATAGAGGCTAAAATGTTAAGTTGCTCTTGAGGTAATTTATTATCAGCTACTATATCACCAAGAACTGCCAGCAGTTGATAGCATCCAGAGTCACAGCCTTTTAATACAAACAGGCTGTGCAGTCAAGACTGCACAGATAATATGAATTTATGTACAGTAACAAGGCAAACCTAGAAGTTCCACTCCAACTAATACTCCTGGTACCCACAAAACTGGACCAGCTAGTTGTGGCACATCACAACAGTATTATTTTAGTGTCTGTGTGCATATGCATATGCTGAAGTCAAGTAATAGATAATTTCAGTGTTCATTCTTATTTCCCAACAGCAATTTGTCTGAATTTTCAGATAGCCTGCAAGAATTTATTAGACACATGTTAGAGCGTTGCAATAAAAAATTAAATTAAAAGTTAAAAATCTCAGTCCTGGTGTTGTTGTCCCCTCAATTACCATAAAGTAGGTCAAACTCTTGAAAAACTGTTTTAACATTCCCAGCTGTGGATAGAATAGTGGTTCTGGTTTGCTTGGCTTTCCTTTTTAAAAAAAGTTACACTTTGTCAGCTTCTAAATATTTTATGATGGAGGCACTGACCTAGAATTAGGTTCTTTCTTCATTTTATTTCTTCCGCATTCCCCACAAGCAACCCATGCACCTGAGACCCTGGGATTACAAAAACTGAAAGCCACTAGCCTAGACCGAGTGTACAGTCTTAAACCACCATTCTAAGTCTTACAAGCAAACTCCAATTTAAAAAGCAGAAACATACCATCACATGTAAAAGTTACTGGTTGCTGGAACTCTTCGATTTCTATAGAAACCTTGATACTGGCACTCTCCCCGCTTATATTTCTTTGCAGCATGATTGGACTCAGCACAAAGCCTGGATTTGTTTGCTGATTAGCATAAGGAAACTTGGTCCTCAATCTGAAAGTAGAGAAGGTTTATGAAACATTGCAATGGATAAGTCTAAGACTACAGCAAAATAACATGGTAATAACCACAAGCCAGAACAGTAAAGACTACCTAAATTGCACTCTTTACCTAAATTGTAAGTACAAAACACCATTTAATTTTTCTACTCTCAACAGATCACTGCCCACAGTAATTATAGAAGTAGTAGTTAGACAGGAAAAAACCTAGCTTATAATTAGGCAGGTTTTCCATACAGATTAAAATATTTAATAGGTCAATGCTTACAGGACATATCCAGCTTCTGCAGAAACTAAGCTCCAAGACAGTTTTTAAAAAGCTAATCCATAGCATTTGCTAAAAATTAGTTTTAAAAAAAGAGTAATTTCTTTTACATACAAAAGGCCACAAAACTCTTTACAAGTTTCAATTTTCAGCAGTCTAATCTGAACTTAGATACTATGCAGAAGGTAGTTATTCCAAGTTGTGGAAGTTAAGAGGCCTAAATTAAAGGAAAGGCTTTTATTTAGGACACAAACAGTATAAAAAATTCAACTAGTAATGAATAGACAGTACTCTGATAGCTGCTTTTTATCTTCTGCTATTTAACATGGATAAAATAATTTAACCTTAACCTTCTGCCAACATTAAAGCAGTATTATAGGAGATCAAGAACAGAACTCATCTATAACAGTCATCTATTTCATCACCTTGATTCCTGATGATAGCATGAATGGGAAAAAAAAAGAAAGGAATCCCTGTAGCAAAAGTTGCCCAGTCAAAAATCCATCAGCATTTTAAGGACTGGGTCTTGAAAGGGCAACAATTAGATTTAACCAGAAACTGTTAAAACAAGTCTTTTTTATGTGAGCTTTGTCTTAATGTTGTTCATCAGTAAGTTTCACAGGTATATGACTTCCCATTGGTTTTATCGAGTTGGCTTTTCATTTCAGAAACATTCCTGTTTTAAAAAGTGGCTGTTATCCTTCAGATTCAAAGATCTCTATTTCCCCCATTATGTCTTGGATTTTGATCTTGAGAGGAAAAAAGGCAAGACTCCAAGTACGTCTTCTCTAGGAATGAAGCAAAAAAACCCCAAACTCATTAAATTGTGGCAGTAAGCAAAAAAACAGGAGTATTGTAGGCTATCAAGTCCCATCTTCTTTGGTATGACCTTTGAGAAACCTAACCACCTGATCAAAGCAGGAACAAGTTTGAAGGTTTTATTTGTTACAGAATTCCAGTTGTGGAAGCAATAAAAATGAGAGCATTTAATGAGAGCATTGAGTGACAGGATTTAGTGAGGTGCATCACCTAAGAAAAAGAGACTTCAAATTCTTTCAAAAGAAAGAACCCTGATTGAACACCTAAACAACTCCATTGCATTTTTGAACAAACAACACAATACCAGGAAAAACTGGGATAAGGAAAAAGGACACATACTGAAATTCACCCCATCAAGCAAAAAACATAGGACTAGCCCTGTCAACCTAACTGAAAATGAGTTATTTAGCTTTTTTTTTTTTCCCCAAAAGCTAATTTGTGTTCAGTAATATCTTACTTCGTAACTGCTTGAGAAAAAGCTGACAGTTCTTGATTCTGCCCTTCAATTTCTTGGAGAAGCACGTTCTCTGTCAGCATGCCAGTGGTCCCATTGTCTTTCTGCAACTCAAAGATAATACAGTATTTAAACAGCTGCAAACATACTCCTAAAGCCAGCAAAGCCATGTGTAGATGACAGATTTTCAGGAGTCTGAGGTTTATCATTAGCTTTATGTCTACTTCTATAAGGAGAAAAATGTGTATCATTACTAAGTTGAAAAGTAAAGATTCACTGGACCAGTGACTCCTTTACAGAAAATTTATTTGACAGCATCATTATCAGTTAAGATTAAGTTGAGAGCTCAGGAACTGTTATGCTTGCAGTGACCTGTTGCATTAGAATTTGTCTAGATTTTGCTGAACCAGAGGAGGAAGACAGACAAATGTTTTTTCCGCCACTTCTGCGATTCAGCCTTCAGTATAGTCCCAGAATCAACCATTACACATCAGTTCTGCCCATGTTTACCTTTTCTTACAAAGCAGGAAAAGATAAATTGTACACTGGAAGGAAGTAGCATTCAGAACACTAAACTCAGAACTAAGCTCGTGGTATCAAATAACTGCTGTTTTAATCCCTTATGCCATATGCACCCACCACCACCTCTAAAGTACCCAATCTAAAAAAGAATTGCTAAGATAACTGCAGTTTCAAACAACAAAATCTAATAAACTTAAAAAAACCCAAACAAAAAACTGCAGCAGTTATTAATCTGTATCTGTTTCAGATCCAATTCACAATACAGCCATACAAATGCTAGTGTAAGCAAAAAAGCAGAGAGCTGCTGGAACAGCCAGTGGGCTTGAGGTAGAACTCAATCGTCTGTAGTCTAGCAGCCACCACTAGCCTGAAGCACTAGTGAAACTCCAACCAGATACTCCCTAGAATAAATTGACCTTGAAGAGTTTGCTCATGTCAAACGCAGGGTCATTGCACACAGAGATGAAGCCTTCTGACCAGTTACATTTTACATCCAGAGCTTTTATAATGCTTATAGAAACCTTTAATCCACCCAGGAGTCCAGAAAAAAAAGCAGACTGCACTACACTTTTTCTGAAAATCATCACAATTTATTCATCTTTGAAATAGTGATTAATCACTTAACTAGTACGTGGGTTATCTATTATTAGCTGACAAAGTTAGCTGAGCATCTGATTTCATTAGATCATACCAGACAATATAGTCAGATTAGACTGTCTCAGAAAAGGGGTCAAATCTGTAACACGTAGAGATAGGGAATGTCAGGTCTTTTCCTTTTAGCATTTTTTTTCCTCAAATTAACTTGTTTAAACAGTATAGCATAAACTTAGAAGGGTAATATGTGCAACCCATAATTGCCACTTTAATTGCATTTAAACCTAGTTATTTCAGCTAAAATATTGGTTTGATGAACACTGATCAGTTCAAAAGGATAAATTCTATATAACTGGGGATTAGCCATACCATGGGAAGCTATTAGAGTAGGAAGCTGTAAAGCCACAAAGCCTGGAATGAAATTCAGGAGCATGTATAATACCTTAAACTTAAAAAGGTTCTTCTATTCCAACATCTCAGACAAGTTCAATCACATAAAAATACTTCTGCGCAACTGCACAAGACCTGCTGGCAAACCTGTGCAATTGTATCTAGTACATGTATTCTTTAAGCAATTACACAATAACAAAAAAAAATATCATACAATCGTACAAGGAAACAGGAAGTTAACAGACCAAGCGAAAGGTAAACACCTGATAAAGATTCAGCTAACTGCTGAGCAGCACACAACACGAAACTCAATCATTTCAAATCAAGAAGCTGGCTATACAAATGTTAAATTTTCTTTATGTAGGATCTCTTTCTAAAGAAGTAATACTACAAGTGAGTACTCAAAGCACTTTGCAACACCAACCAGAGTATAAAAGCACTACACAAGGGGATTACTTAAAATGAAGTCACACCAGTGATAAAACGTTGCCACTTTATGCCACTATGTGACACTTTTGAATTATTTACAGCAAAATTTGCAGGCTATTCTGCCCTTAAATCCAAAGAAGTTTAGGGAACTACAAGGCATTTGTACACATACAAGCTCAGCCAGGGTAAACAATAAATTTTAATGTAATGAGCAAAGAAAAAAAAAGTTTATTTGGTTACCCATAGTTGACCTCAGGGTCACATTTGGCTAAGGAGAGAAACCTAATGTTATTACAAATACATATTGCTGCAAATTACCTCCTGGTGGAAAATTAAGAACATTAAATACCTTCTTGCTTTTTTAGTTGAATTTCAGTACTAATTTTTAATCACTTTTTGGAAGATAATTTCAGGAGGACAAACTTTGATAAACTAATAAATCTATCTAAAATCCACTGGATTCAGATGATTAGGGTTTTGAACAACAAGTAGGATTTGAATTTCTTTAACTTCCAGATAAGCAAATCTAAGAGGTGCAAAAGCTATCAGTCAAACAGGAAATAACTTGTAAGAAAGGACTTCAGGCCAAACTAGATAAATAGTTCAAATCAGCACAGCCTGCAAAAATAGAATTGGTCTGCAAACACAATTACTCTTAACAATAAAAAACCAAACCTAAACCCCAGTAAATTACCAAAAGTCAAGTTAAATTAAATCCCAGAAGTATACAAAGGAACAAGACTCTTCAGCTCTGCAGAGAAGAAAGGTAGAGAAGACAACACCTAAAATAGGACAAAATGATGATTTTGCCTCTGTTTTCAGAAACAAGAGTGACAAACACTGAAGTATTTAAAGAGGAATACTGAATAAATAGATACTTCATCAAATATGAAGCAAAACTCAAAGCAATCTATTGATTCAAGGGATTAAATATAATGATAGAATCAAAATATATGACTAGAAACTTTTATTAATACCTTTGTTTAAAGGGGCAGTGAGACTATGAGTTATTCAAGGGAAAAAAGTGATCCAGGCTAGTTAGGGTGCAACACTTCAGAATATACTTTGAAGGAAATAAATACCTGGAGGTAAATGAGATAAAATACAAGAGAACTGCCAAAAATAGAGGCTACATAACTCACGCTTCCTACTATACCAGATGGAAAATTATTTGAACTGGAAAATAAAGTAGCACCACACGATGGGCAAAAGATAAACCAAAAGCCACAGGTTATGCTGAAAGGACATCTATTTAAGAGACTCCTCTTTAAATCTAATTATTATCATCTTTAATAACTCAGCACAAGCAGCAGAAACAACCCTGCTGAAAACTTAGTCTTGTATCATCAGCTAACTTTATAATACAGACTAGAATTGGAGTATTATGTCAAAACTAGTTAACCACAAACTGGAAGAACACAAGTGGAAAGTAAATGTCAAATCTTCAGGTGGGCATTCTCTCCAGAAGTCTGCTATAAACTAAGAACTGGTTTGAAAAAGATGGTGGCTTAAGAAAATCAGCTATATTAATTGACTAGAGGATTGATATATGCTGTTGTGATGCCATCATGAATAAAGCAAATGCAATAAATGTATCAAGCAGGATGCACCTATCTGTAATGAGGGTTTATTCAAGCCACTGTACACGTGCTCTCACACAGAGAACTAAAATTCTCATAAGTCATCTTCAAAAAAGTGACAGGAAAGAGAAGCTATCACACTGAGCTTGCAATGAAAGCTGACAAAAATCGCTGTCTCTTATAACGTGTTGAGGTAAATATCAAAACGGTTCTTTATCTTAAATACCTGCTGTTCCATTCTGTTAAGAAAAAGATTTCCTAAGACTGATGAGGACAGTGAGGATCTGGAACAGCCTTTAAATCAAAAGTAGCAGGAGGAAAAGACCACATGTGAAGGCAGAGCTTGAGCATTTTATGAATCAGTTAACATGTGATGTGCAAATAGCATGGGATAGGACCCGTTGAACAGGAACAACCCTTTTAAATTCTACATTCTTGAAAAAAAACCCTGGAATTTATAAAACCAGATTTCACTCAGCAACAGTCAAATATTACTTTTGACAGACAACACCTCAGAAGCACTGATCCAACATGGTCAGCTATTCCAGTCAACAGTTACATGACAATCAATCAGAAATCACTGGAAAACTGACAAATACATCACTAGATAACATGACAAACTGAAGAGGCAAACTGCTGTAGAGCTCAAATTTACACACCTCTACAAATACTAGGTAATAATTGAGCTCACATACCACAGCTCAACAGTGAGTGGGAAAAAAAAACAAACCCACAAACACCAAAGTTAGACCTAAGATCTTCACACATGTAATGTTAAAAAAGTGATCACTTAAACACAGAGGTAAAGGTGGTTTGGGTGTTTAGGGTTTGGGGTTTTTTTGTCCTTCTCCACTGGCCTTCTATGAAACTTTTGCCAGAATACTGACAGCTAGCCCAGAAAAAAAAACAGGAAATCCTTCCAATGAGGGGCCAAAAATTTCACTTCAATGGAAATTTAGACAGCCCTTTAAGCCAAAGTCCTGTAAATATTCCTTTTCCTGACGAAAAAAAAAAACCTCCCCCAGTTTGGGGAGGTGGGAAGAATTAAGGAGCAATGTGGAAAATATCCTTGACTGATAACAGTTGGGTTTTATGGCATGTACCTAGCCTGTCAAAAACACCTAGAAAGACAATACCTAAGATTCAAAGCAGCTGTAATCCAAAGCCTCCAAGGCAAACAAGTCTTCTACTCCTCCCTCTCTAACCAGTTTCTATAAATAGGATTTTTCCTGCCATTATCACCCTTGCCAGAGTGTTGACTTTTCCACTGAAGACTTCTTCAGTCTTTTGTACTCTCTCTACCAAAAAATAAAAATACATAAGTATTCATATTCATTTTCTAGTGAGGTGACTAATTTTTTAAAATGTAATGTCTTGTTTTATGATGGAATTCTCACAGAAAGAATTTTAAAAGATAGGAAAAGTTAAATAACCTACAGTCATTTACTGGATTTGGAAAAGGGTAGGATGCACTTATGGGGCCATAATTAACCAGATGAGATTGCTACAGTATTGATCATCTGCTGTAGTTTAGTTTTGATATAAACTGCATGTGCTCAATGTCCAAAGAGATGAGTGTCATAACTAAAGCCTCTGATGACATGTTTGTCATGAAAGTGATCCTGATCCTAGAGCAGAAATCACTCTTTTGCCCTGCCTGATAAAAGTAACATCACACAAACACAGTTTTCCTTCTTCCAGAACAGAAGTACAGGGTTTCTGACCCAACAGGCATCCCACCTTCCAGGACAGTATAACCAAAAAGTTCGGTTATGATCTCTAGCATTCCTGCACAGAAGGAAAGCTTTCTACCTATGAAAGAGAATTATAGCGGTCCTGTGAAATACCACAAGTGATACTGGGAGAGCAGAAAAGAGTTTTGACTATGCCACCTTTCTATTCTACCTTTTTTTTTTAAAAAAAAAAAAGCTGACATGTTCAAACATAAGGCAAAAAAATTTTTTTTTCAAAATCTGAGATAAAGGCTGCTCATGATAAAGCTTTCAGTGTCTAACTCATCATCTTTTTATTTTGCAGTATCATGTGGATCGCTTATTAATTTATATATTTATCAATATGATTTAAATACTTAGTTGTTCTGAAGATTATTTCCATTTTTTTTGGTAGTGTGTTGAAAAACAGCAGTTTCCTCAGTAAATGTGGAAAGATTAGACAAGGCCAGAGTTATTCTGGGATTTAGTTCAGTAGTAATGCTCAATTTTGTGAATATCACTAATACATACACACACCAGTAACATCACACCACTTGGACACTGCTCAAGCCAAGTGATATTTAGCAAGCAAATCCAGACCATAAAGTGTCTTTAAATACTGTGATTAATCTTTGCTATCATACTGCAATTTAAAAATACTGATTTACATACCTGTGACATTTGGCCCTGTAACTTTGCAAGTTGAGTTGTTCGCATGTTTAAGGACTGGCTCCTTGTAACTGTTGCTCCAGAAGATTTCCCATTAACTTTTCTTTCCAGATGACAAGTTACTAACAGCTTTTCTTCTAACAGCACAGCATCCCATGGATCTTCAGCAGTCATACTTGACACCCTCTCTCCATCGTCTGCCTTAGTTAAAGCCTCCACATTATCCACTTTTGGTTTACTTAGGGGATCCAAATCTAACCAATCAAATTTACTAACATCCCTGCAGCTTTCTGAGGCTGGTAGGTTAGAAACCGCAGACTTTATAGCACTCATTTCTAAGTCCGTGCTTGACTTCCCATTTTTCAGAAATTCTGAGGTGCTTGCAATTTTGTCAAATACTTTTGCCATTTCCGGTGTAATTACAGGAGGATATATAGGTAGACTTCCTGCTGGATGGAAAGGTGCAGTAGCTGCCAATGGGTATGAAATGTATTGCGACTGTCTTGGAAGACCAAGATAAATAGGTTCTCTAGAGTGATAGGAGGACATACTTGGATGGAATCCATTCTGAAATACACCAGTCTGTTTTGTGTAGGAAGCTGAGGGGTAAACAGGAGGTAAAGTGCATGTCACAGGTGCTGGTATCCCAGGCATCCACTGTCTTCTCTGACCCATAGGCCCAAGATAAAATTGCGAAGACACAGATGGGCTCAAAATAGGACTTGCTGGTAACGTAGGTACTTTACTAGATTCAAAACTGTCATCCAGCAGCAGCTTCTCTAGTTCAGCATGAGTAAGCTTCTCTATATCAATGGTACTTAGTTTATCTTCCATGCTCTTGGCATCAGACTCTGGAAACACCATGAGATCATGGTCCTGTTTGTTATGACTCTGTGCTTTTTGTCTGGTGCTACTAAAAGAATGAAAAGTTTGTTTATTACCAGCTACACCTCTTTCTTTCTGCATCTTAGCTAATGCCTCAGCTTCCATCTGCAACGCCTCCTCTTTGTCCACATCTTTTGACCTTGCAGCTGCCAAAGAAGGTGATGAGCGCTGTTTAAATCCATTGCTACTGGATATCTGGGCCATACCGCAAGAGCAGATGTCCATTTAAAGAAGCAACACTTCCCTTGTACTGGTCGTCTATCCTTGGCTTCAGAATAGATTTAGCAGATCTGAAAAGGAAATGAAATGTTAGAAATGCATAAAAGAAATCACACGTGGAGAACTACTAAGTCATACACCACCAACTGACAAGGTTGCACATGTTCTTCAGAAACCCAGCATATAAAATTTTAGAGACCAATTTTTTTGTGGGGTCAAACTTAAAAAAAAAGCCACACAATTATTCACAGCCTTTGAATTATGTGAGACCCATTTATTTTTCTTACTGGTACTTATGAACAGGTAGAGTAAGTACTTGGTTTCTCTTTGCACCACTAAACCTAAGACACAGGAAAGCTACATTCAGGTACCTAACTGTTTTCAGACTTGAGCCATTCCGCACACTTAGCCAGGTTCAGTCTTAGAAGTCGAAATCCTGCTAAAGACTATACAAATATCTATCATTGATAAAGCACATTATCAAGAGGACTTCCAGTTTACTTCAATGTATTACAAAAACAATAGACCTATCAAACTGCTGTACCATGATTATGATGGTTTTCCTTTGGAAAATATCATTGTACTTTACCCTCTTAACAAGAGAAATAATGCTTATGAAATGCTATTTCTTGGACAAGCAAAATAAGTGATTTAAGTACAGCTGCTCATTAAGTAATCCCTTTAACAGCCCCTTAAAGGAAGTGTCATTCACTGCTAGGTAAGGGAAGAAACTCCAAAAGGTCACTTTTGCTTAAGGCTACCACCAAGAAAATGACATCTTACATTTCTCCAATTCCAATCTTGTGCTCAGTACTATTATACAACTTCCTGTATTCACTACAATATCTATGCCTCTTTAATAAAACAATCTTGATTACCACAAGAACTATGTTATTCTTCAATATTGTTTCTAATTTATTCTACAGCTTTTACACACAGCCAGGTTAAAGTGGAGTCCAGGAGATAAGATGTCTTCCAGTAACAGCTAGTATGCATATCAAGTAGCAAGATAAAAATCATGAATAATGAGTTTCTGCTAGGAGGGTTACTTAAACAGCAATCCCCATTAAAACAGTTTCACTGAACTAGATGAGCCCTTCAGATGTAAATCATCATGGGTTTAAGTCATGCAACAAATTAAAGAGTTCTCTGCAGCAAATAATGTAGATAACTCAAAAGTCTGTCTTTATGTTCCCATACTATTCACACCCATTAGAAGGGGGTGGGGGTTTTTTTGTTCAGGTTTGGTTTTTTTCCTCCTTGACTCAGACCAGAGATATGTGCTTTAAAAAACCTGACTCTACTTCTGTGGACTCACCACAGGGACAACAAGATTCTTAACAGATTTCTAACAGATTCTTTAAATTCTTTAAGGCTCTTGCCAAGCTTTTGTTTCATCTACTTCATTTCAGTAGCTTATATTGTGAAGGACAGACATCTCTATAAGAGGTTCTATACATTTCAGCTGAGTCTGAAAACAAATTCAGGTGAAACCCTTCACAAAGCAAGATTAAACTAGAACTGATGTTACAGGTACCAAGACAAAATTTAAGTGAAAGCGGGAATCTTCAGAAAGACTGAAACAGTGACAGACTAACACAAAGTTATAAAACCCTGAAAACCACACAACTGAAGTCCTGGGGAATAAAGTTTTAAGGAGGAGCTTTGGAGATTACTAGTATGTATCCATTCCATGAGATAAGATGGATGAAGCCTACAGAAAAAAGCAGATACCAGATCCTTTTCCATAGAATACATTAAGCTGCAGAGTTTGACATTCATTAAACACACAACTTTTGCTTTAAGAAGTTCTGCCCTATCTACTGCCTATTTGCACAGCTGAGTGTTGACCCCAATCAGGGAATGGATTAAAAAAACCACCAAGCTTTTTTGCTGGGTTCCCTCATAGACAGTGCAGGTCCCTGGTGCCATTTGCAGCACAGCTGTGGCCATCAGTGCCATTCAGTTATGTACTACCCTCCCGTTAGCAGGACAGTCATTCTAAACCTTCTCCTAAAGATGTACTGAATATTTTGTAGATAGTCCAAGCCTACTAGCCACAGATAACATCCTAAAAAGAAGACTAATATACTTTACACCGACCACTTAGACTGCAGAGATATCCAAGCAGGCTTTCATCTCTTAACTTTTGACTGGTTTAAATTGCTATGTCAAATTTTCAGATGCAAGAACATCTTGATGTATGAAGTCCTCTCAATAATTCCTACATGGCTTTTCCAAGAAGAATCAGCATGAAGTAAGTGCAGTTTTCAGAGTCTTGCTGTTGCCTAAGGATTCTAAATAGCAGGGGGATTTTTTTTCGTGAATTTTATTCAAAAAAACTAAAATAAGATCATACTTTCTGATACTATTCAGAACTGTTTGGGCTACAACTTTGAAGATTATCAACGCATTCTGGTGCTGCTTGATAATTACAGCAGCAAGTGATTTTTCTTAGGGCAAAAAATATCAAGATTATATGCTCTTCAAAGTAACTATATATAACAACTGTGACTCCTTAAAAAAAGTAGGAAGCCTTATTTTTCTGCTGAAATTGACAGCTTTGATCTCCATACTCGTCAAGCACTCTCCTACTCACAAGAAGTCACTGCTCCACAAAGTCACGACTGCAGATAAACATACATTCCTTAGCACTCTGAAACGTGGTGCAAAGCTACTGCGGCACATTCATTCGTACCATCTAGAGAATCCCAATCACTCAATAATTGCTTGTTTATTTTACAATTTCACATTACAGTGCTGCATTTTTGTCAGTATATGAATGCACACTTGCACTGACAAATCATGACTTCTAGTATTCAAGACAGAAGAGTATTATTACTAGCAGCTATCTGAAAAGTTGAATTTTATTTTTATTTTTGCAAGACAGTCTCATCAGCATACATACACACACTTAATTTGATCACTGTATTTAAGTCCTGTCCTTCGGAAACTTCTAAAACCAAATCATTGTATAAATTTCTGTCAAATTTTATAAGCAGATTGCAGTTTTCAAACAGTTTGAAGTTAAAAACCGATTTAAAAAAATCTGATAAAATTGCAATAGTTTTAGCAAAACTTTATCCTGCCTGCCAGTTTTAACCAGTAAATGCACTTGAGAAAACATCAGAAGAAAAGCTCCCTATGCATAATAAGCATGATTAAAATAAAGACAGACCTTCTTTTAAATGCTAACTACACCCCATCAGTTAACATTTTAACATAAGATTAGCTTCACTTTGAACTTCTGACTTTGTAGCCATCTAAGTTCAAAGGCAGAGAACTAGCAGAATTTGAACTTCTCCAACACTTACAGAGAAGGGCAAATTCCATTTGGACTATCTATCAGCAGGGAACTCCTCTCAAACACTCAGAATAATATGTTTCAATTCGAACCCCAGAAACAGGAAAACCTGAACCATTACTAACCATACCATAGGAATTCACGAGAAGTTTGCAACAACTGGAAGTCATCGGAAGACCTAGAAGTAATCCTTAGAGAGTCGGGATTGTTTTCATCTCAACTGCTGCACACTATTTTAAGTAACAGTAATAATCAGTTTTCAACTGTTTGCCTTCAAGACCACAACTCTCCAACCAAAGAATGGGTCAAATGCTTCTTTTTTTTTTTTATTAAAAAAGGAAAACTAGAAGCTACTGAAGGAATTATAACAGAAATTTGAAAGTGATAAAACAATCTCCTACACCACTTATTTCTCCCCTAAATCTGAAATTAAATGGACACATTCATGCCTTATACAAAGTCACCATATTTACACTGCCTTATAGCAGTAACTCAGCAATACAGCCTGCTTCGTTTAAAAGCAGGTCTAAGAAATCTCAACCACCCGATTTATCTACAGCCTTGATGAAAGGTAATCTGTCTCTTGCAGTGAGACTTAGTTAACTTTAAGCAATATTTTCTTTAAGTATTCAACCAGATGTGATCAGACATGAGTCTGCAGACCTCCTTCTCTGGCTCCAGTCTAGCAGAGTTTCCCTAAGTGCAACACTTCCTTGGTGGCAATTTTGAATAAACGTGTTTAGAGTCCGAAGTTCATTTGCTCAGTCAAGTACCTGTGTATTGCTATGCAATTTTATTTGAGTATTACTCATTATTCATTATTTCAAAGGCATCAAATGCTCTTTAAAAAAAATAATGCAGCAACAAAACTTCATTAATATCAAGAACCAAGAAATAGCAAATGTCTGACCATCTCCTTCAGATCAAAGCCTCTACATGGAATGGAAATTAATTTCAAACAAGATTTTAACTTAGAGGCTTACATTAAAAACAAAATATATTTACATAGGCACTAATCTAGCAAATACATAAAATTGAACCATGAAGAAATTTTCTTCTGATGAGTAATTCATAGGTTTTTAGTAAGAAACTTCAGGAGAATCAGTACAGGATATTTCACCTCTATCAGGACAAAGACTCCCAAAATCTAAATTAGTTTCCCATCTTAATGAGCAAGGGATGACTTCATTAGAGATAAATCCTGTTACCTTAAGCAGAGGTAATCTCACCATCTGCTCGTGTACATGTTAACATTCTTCTCTACTTAAGATGAGTTGCACAACAATTTTCTTCTCAAAAAACCCCAAGGCTTTTAACATTCTATTTATAATTTGTTCTAGTGGTAAAGAATCACTGAACATATTATTTGGTAACTCATTCTTAAGAAATACTTTATAGTTATCACAAATCAGTGCACATAAATTCCCTAGAGTCCAAACACTAAATACAAAAGCAATGAGAACAAGTCAGACCATTTCCTGCATTCTTTATAAAGTAATGCCCTGACATACAGTAGCCAGACCTTCCTCAAAACAAGTGTAACTTTCACAATAACTCTGTGGTTATTTTGCCATTAATTAAAAAAAAAAAAGATTTGAGGTATTTGCCTAACAATGATAGCTATACTTAAGAATTAACAAATCTTGCCTGCATACCAGGGACGGTAGCAGTTTTATGGGATACCAGGGAAAACTTAGCAAAATAAGACAGCAGTAATATACTACGGAAAGTACTAATCATCTGGAAAGGAATTCATAGCAAGACATTTGCCACAGCAGGAAAACTCCTTAGCAAGAAAAAACAGAAGAACTTTGATGTTCAAAAGCCCTCTCTGCCAGATGCATTCAGATTGCTACAAACCAAGAAACAACTGAACAGATACTTCTAGAAGTCATGTCACTAAGTCTGTTATTTTTTAAAATACTGTTAAGTTTAAATTGGAAGTTTTTTTAATAATGTGTACTTATGTAGTCCTGAAAAGTTAGTGTTTCAGGTATATAGCCCTATCATGCTATCTTTCCACTAAAAACTTAGTAGCTTCTGTAATCCCGTCATTTTAGCAAAAACAGAAAGTATCCCCTTACAGATGAGATTAACACAGTTAACCAAAAAATTAAATCCATTTCATTTCAGGTCATACCTACAGAATCTTCAAAGATAATTGCACTAGCTTAAATCAGGTACAATTCTGAATTGGGCACAAACTCTGAACCAGCAGTCATTTCTGTTTTGCTCAAATCATTCGGCTCGCAAATACCTGAGCAGCTGTACAGACACCAGCAACTGCATCTCTTAACTTTGATTTTGAAATTTCATTTACAACTAAAAACTACAATCTCATCACAAAACCTCTGCTCTTGAGAGCTAGGTAAGAATAGGGTGTTTCCAGTACTAGAACAGGAAGCCTTCAGGAATGCTTCAAGGTCTTTCAACATTGGCAACAAATCCCTTGAAAAATCCAGCCTTGGCTGTTCCAGTGCTTATAAAAACACTTATGATAGAACTCTTCTAATTAGTTTTCATCCAGGACACTGTGCAGAAGACTGTTACTAGATATGGCATACTTTATAACTGTAGAATCTTGACTTTTTGATCAATGTTCCAAGAGAGACAAAGGGTGGAAGCATCTGTCATGATGTTCCAGCCAAAGCTTAGTGTAGGCAGCTACAGCCTACAAATCATATATTTTCTATTGTCACAAAGAACTCTTCCCCTTCTTGAAGCAGTGGTTTGCACCATTAGCCACTGCAAGCCACTCCACCAGTAAATGTGGATACATGCAGATTTGATACAGTATGTTTGCAAGCTTCTTCAGCATATTTGTGCTGTTACACTCCTCCCCTCAGATTCTGAACTCAATCACCATTTCGTTTAAGTCTGTTGAAGAGATAGGGGTCTTAAAGATAATTAAATTTCATCTAAGTTTCATAAAAACAAGCAACCCAACACTGCCAAGAACACTGGGTGTCACAGCTAGAAGAAAACAGTAGCATGAGCTCATATTGTTGGACACCACAGATTTATTACCAGGATAGTCTTTATAAATGCCTGAATCACGCCAAGAAGTCCTTAAAGCCAATCAGCTGAAGACACAAATCAACAGGAAACTTGACATCGGTTTCATCAGCTGTAGAACTACTCACCAACTCTTGCATCTCTGTATTTCTCCCTATTTTGTTGTCAGCTCTCTAACAGCATACCTACAATTCTGTTGCTGCCCAGTATTTTCTGGATGCAGATACCAGAAAAAAGCAATAATGAAACTGATGGCATCCCGGGCTGTTTCATTCTGATGCACTTGGCCAAGATTTTTTTTTTCCATGCCTTACAGCCAAGCCTATTACCAGCATTGTTTGACAAAGGCTAAGAATTTTAGTTTTGTTACAATGTTTCTCCTTACAGAATCACACTTTCATATCCACTCCTCCTGTTTTAGAATTTTGCTTTTAAAAACTTTTTACTGGTTCTTTAGCTTTTTAGCCACCTCTAAAGTTGCGCTTTTCTCCATGTCACCCTTATGATTCACACTCTTTTCCACCAACCCCTCTTTTCAAAGGGTACTTGAAAACACTCATGCAATACAAAATATTCCACGCAGAATCAACATTAGCTACTGTTTTAGGGTTTGGGGTTTTTTTTCTTTAAGTAATACCATTGCCCCAAATATTTTGATTCCCCAGCTGAATGATTTGTGCAGTAATCCATGATTTGCAAAATAGTTTTACTCTGGAGTATCACTTTCATGGAACACTTAAGACTGGAAGGGGCCTCAGGGGGCCTCTAGTTCCATTACCTGCTCAAAGCAGGGTCAGCTATGAGAAGGTAATAAGGGTGCTCAGGGCTTTATCTAGGCAGCAAGATTGCAGACAAATTCATACAGTGCAGGTCTGATCACAGTAGAGCATGACAAATTACCTGGAGCATCTGTCTATACTAGTACTTCTACTAATCCCAATACCAGTAGTACTAAGCAGGAGGTAGACAACATTTTAAACTACATATCCAATTCAACCAAAAATATAAAAAGTGTCTAGATCATGGGGAGGACAGAAAAGAAACATTTGTGCTATCTGTTTTGATTACCTGAATAGAGATGCCCAAACACCTTCCCTATATGTTTTACAACATTCTACAGCATAGACATAGGACCATGGTAAAACCCCAAATTTTCTTAAGTTATATCCCTGAAGTAAGCTCTGCAAATATCCTCCTAATGTCACAAAGCATTCAAAACACAGCAAAATGCAGGAAGTTCATGATGCAAATGTACAGTGGCTATTAACACAGGGAGATGAAAACAACCCTCCCCCACAAAGACCCTATTCTATTCCCTGGGCAGCAGTGCACAGTGTACACCTTCAACAAAACATAATCAAAAACATCAGTAGGGTAGGTAGAGAAAACCATGTCACCACAGCTCTGTCCCAGATTTAACTCTATATCACTTTATTAGTATCAACCTACCAGTCTAACCAAATGCAATTCTGCTGCATTAGCCAAATAATTTCTACCACTTGCTTCAGCAGATGAGTTTCCCCTCAGGCAGGAAACTTGCACAGTTTCAGTTACAACCAGCAGATACTTCTTAGTCACAAACCTAGTGTTTATGAAAGTATTAAGCAGTATTGTTGATTAATTGACAGAACAAATGCACTGTTCACATGTACCTTTTTGCTTTATATATTAGAAAATATAAGTGCTTATTAGATGTATTGATTAAAAAAACCAAAAGTAATAATTGAAAACACTACACTGGCAGAAAACTGAACAGGATGGCTATGCTCAGTCAGACCAAAGATTCATCTCATCCTTAACTTGTCTCTAAGGGTGGCTTCAGAAACGCAAATGGAAAAAAACTAAACCAAGGCAAGCATGTAATGTCACTTCCGCAAAATACTCTTCTAGTCTCCATTAATATGCCACTCAAGTACTTCCTGAATCCTGAGGTAACTTCTCTAATATTAAAGACCCCTGATGGATTTTTTTTCCTCCAGGAATTTGTCCAGCTGCATGCTGAACTCAGGTAAACTTTCAGCACTCACCTTATAACTCAGCACTGTTACTACCCTCTGCTTTTCTGCTGTGACTACAGTTTAAGCAGAAAACTGTATCAGTTATTGATAACCTGTTCTTGATGTGTCTGCTATAACTACTAGTACCAACTACAATATTGAAACCTACAAGCTACAAACTCTATATGGACCAAATAATTTCATCTAGGTCGTCATGCAGTAACCTACCTCTAGATACAAACTAGTGACATACACAAACAAATACCATGAGGTCCTCATACCCTACATATTGCAAGTTTCCAATTATCATTGGTTTTTTGTAAGTTTATAACTTTATGTTTATAACTTTAATGCCACACACCTGAAAATTACAAGTTACATGAAATATGCAGGCATACCTTCTCCCTCTACTTCAATTTCTTCAATGAAAGCACTCTGAAGCCACCACCACTTGGAACAAACTAAACTTATTCTAAATAAATAATTTCAGGTTGCATTTCTACTAAGGTACAGATCGAAGTAATATTTCTCATAACTTTTTTTAATGTGAGCTTTGAGGAAAACATTTTATTCTAAATCTTTTATAGATTAAGCGAGCTTTATTGTTACTGGCATGCTTTGAAACATTTCCTCCTTCACTTACTTGTCCAGTCTGGAAACAACTTCTGCATTCTTCTGCAAAAAATGACATCACAGCAAGCTTCTCGTGTACAAAGGGGCTGGATGAATGCTGTATTAGATGACTGATGTTATTGACCACTGCTGATAAAAACTGAACTCTGGTTCTGGTAAGTAATTACACATCCACATTTCCTACTTTAAAAATAGAGGAATATGTTTACAGTTACACTTCCACAAAGCAAACAATTTATATTTGTGCTATACTCTCTCATTTTTAAGTTTGTTGTACTATTCTAAAAATAAATAAATACCACAGAAATTTCTGCACTAACTGCAGACACTAAAAGGCTATACTTCTAAAACAAAAAAATGGAAGATCATTATCCGAATGTCATTAAGGCTGACCTTCAAACACATACCATATTTTATGAATTCTAGTCATGTTAGCATTATGCTTATACTGTCCTACCTATCAATTTATTGCAATTTTTAAAGCCTCCATAAGATAGCCTCAAGATTGTTCAAGAGTTTGAAGACAAACAACATGCAATTCTACTCTAATCAAATTCAAATCTAGTATTCATTTTCTAGATAGCCCTATACCGGCCTGGTTTTGGTCCCATATCAAAGCCTAACACAACAAAAAAAAACCCAAAACATCACCTCAGCATTTTTATTTTTTAAGTAACGTTTTAATTCAAGTTTCTTCAGCTAGATAGCAGGTACAATAGCAGCACTGGATAAGAAGTATCAGCAGTGTCAAGTTAACTTAGTTTAAGAAGTAAGAAACAGAGGAACACAAATTCAGAGAAGATTTTTTTTACTTGACATTTTGAAATGCATCATTTTCTATTTAAGGCATTCAATTTTCCTTGTTGCTACACAGAGCGCTACTCAAAAGAGATAAAAATAACTAAATCATCAATTTATATACACTGATTATCTGTACTGATGAACCTTCACATTTGAGTTCTTAATAATCACAATAATACTCCAAAAGGAAAGAGGAACCTGAAGTATCCAAGTTAGGATTACTATTACATTGTAATTAAGTAGGACAAATCTATTTTATTAAATCAAAGTTTTAAATCTTTCTTGAGATCTCTTATGTATTTTTTTATAAACAAGCATCTTTATGTTAAGGACTGTTCAAATACAGCACAACATTTAAGAAGATGGGACTCTAAATAGTTTATTACTTGTTTGGTTTGTAGGGTTTTTTTCCCCCAATGGAAGGCCATTTAATTTCAAGTATTTGTTACTTCTCTCTGTGCTTTCTCCCACTGCCTTTATCTTTTACGCAACTTTCTTTCAATATCCATTTATTCCTACTAGTTTTGCTTCAACTTGCTTTCAGTTTAAAAAAAAAAAAACAACCTAACTTGGTGGGCATTACAGTCCCTTTTTTGCCCTCCCATAAATGTGGTAAATGAGTCCCATTTAAGCAACTTCTCTTCCTCCCAGACACATAAAGAAGGTTTTTTCCAGGCCTGCTCTCAGTGTTGGGGGAATGATGGACACAACTGCCTTCAAAGCTAACAAAAACCAACTAACAAAATACTTTCGTCAATCAGATTTCATCCCCCCTGCCCCACTTCTACTTCCCCTTTAGATTCTTCATAAATCATCCACCACTACTACTCCTGAACACAGTTTACATTCTAAGTAGGTATTGCACAACATCTTTTACAAACATCACACATTTTTCTTGAGTTTTCAGTTCCCTTCAGAAAGGGATTTACATTAAACGTGTAAGGTTGTTATTTAAAACCTCTGCATCTCTCCCCTACCCCGTCAGCTTAACTGCACTATGCTCTAGGACTACATTTGCAGTAAGTAATACAATGACAAGGAAGAACATCAGAACCCTTTTTTTTTTTTTTTTTTTTTTTGAGTGCACCTTACTACCATACTCTCTTTCCCCAACAACGACATAGCTGTTAGCGGGAGGCTACTTGTGCTAACAAAGATGCAGGTATACCTTTTTTTATTGCATTGATACAGAATAATAAATTCGATCAAGTTGTGAACAGTAAGCCAGTTACACGCTTCCCTGTACTACTACTATCTGCAAAACTCCCGGAGGAAACAGCAGAGCTGTTTAAGGATCAGCTTTGTAAACAGCCAACTTCTCTGGAACCCAAGGTTGGCTAACCCACTCAGAAAGCCATCAGGAAGATGAATAAAAGGGAAATGTAAACCTGGTGTGTCTCTGCAGCGACACCCAAGTCGTCGTCCCCAGGGTGAGCACTCCGGCTCCCGAGAGCCTTCCCAAGCGCCTCCCGCTCAGCGCCCGGTGACAGCTACCTGCCACCCCTCACGCTTCACCCTCAGCTACCGAAACCACCCCGGGACGCGGAGCGCTGGGGAGCGCAGGCAGCTCCTCAAGACGCCTCCGAACCGCCGCTCCGTGTCAGAAGCGGCACCGCTCCAGCGCCCCGGACAACGCAGTTAACCGACCAAGCGCTTCGAGCAGGCAGCGCCTTCGCCGCCGCCTCCCGGCTCGCGGGGGCCCGCACCGACACGGAGAGGCGGGGACGAGCCGTGCGGGCAGCGCTGACCCGGGCAGTGCCGACCCCGGCCCCGCCGCCCACCCGCCGCCGCGGCCCGAGCCCCGGGCCCCACCGCTCGCAGGTGCCGCCCCGGCAGCGTACGGGGAAGACCGGCCGCCCCCCGGGGCCCGGAGCCGCGCCGAGGCCGAGGCGGGGAGCGCCCGGAGGCCGAGCGTCGCGTCGCGGCGACCGCTGTGGAGGAGCGGACGAAGCGGGGCGGGGGAGGGGGGGGGGGGCGGCGGCAAGCGGACACCGGCGGGGAGGGACAGGACCGGGGAGCGGGGGGAGCAGAGACCCAGCCTCGTCCCGACACCCAGCGGCGGGGCTCCCCGCGCCTACCTCGCAGCGCCGCCGCCTCGCGGCAACGGCCATTTCCCTTCTTCCCTCCTGCCCGCCGCTGCCGCCGGGAACGCGCGCGCCAGGCGGGAGGCAGCCCCCTGCCGCCGCTTAACCGCCGCCGCCGTGCGCTCACTTCCGGCCCCGGCCCGCAGCGCTGGCGCGGGGGAGGGGGGCGGGCCGCGGCCCTGAGGAGATGGGCGGGGGCGGGGCGGGGCGCGGCGCCGGCCGCTTCCACCGGACCCTGTGCCGGGCGCCCGGCCGGCACCTCACCTGTGTCTGTCGTGTCCCCCCCCCCGCCTCCTCCCCGCGGCCAGCGCCGCCTCCGCTCGGGCCCGGCCCGGCCGGCAGCGGGTCTCCGCGCCCGCAGGGGAAACGGGCCGGTAAGGGCCGGCCGGCCGGCGGTCAACCGTCGCCGCTGTGGCGGCCGGGCCCCTTCGGCCACGACAGCGCGGGGGGGGGGGGGGGGGCGCTGGGTGGCTCTGAGGTGACCCTCCGTCATTTCCTCCCCTTATCGCCCCATCTTCCCAAGAATGCGCGGCATGCCTGGAAACTTGCACAACGCACCAAAAATGTCCGTCTGGGAGGCTGGAATGAACTTCCTCCGCCGCTGGCCGCGGAGGGAGGGTACTGCCCGTGCCCGCCGGGAACAGAAAACAGGCCGGAGGAAGAGGGTGAGGGGTGACGGCAGCGAAACGAGGGTGCCCGCAGCACACGGGCTCTAGCTGAAGGAAGAAACGCTTCCGTCACTTGCCAGCGGCTCGGAACAACACGTTCCACTGAACAGCATTTTGCCGAGTTTAACTTCAGAAACTACTTCGCCAGCCCCGGCAGTTCCCTGCTGTCAACTCCAACCTTCCTGACATACCAACGCGTTTCAAAAAGACGATGTTTTGGTTGGACCTTCACGATAGCTTCAAAAGAATATAATGCTTTGAGTAAGCTCAAAAACACCGCATCTGGGATTTTATACACAGTTGAGACAATGGGCCTTTCGTAAGATCTAATTAAAAGTTGTAATGGGCATTTGAAAGTAACGACGCGATTTTTAACGTAGATGAAAAAGAATTCCAGAGAGAGTAACTTTGTGTTCTGTCCATTCAGGGGCTACTACTTAAAATAATCAAATAGTTCAGTTTATGCCTACCGATATTTTATTCAGCACTTTTAGCACACCAAAGTTCAAAAAAATACAAAATGATTAATGAAGCACAGAAGACACATGAAAAAGTGTCAGTTTAGAAGCTACAATATAAATGAATGAATAAAAGGCAAGTCATAAATACGTGGCTGGAAGTGACATTTTCTGTGTGATTATCTATAAACCCCCACCATTTTAGCATCTGAGCATTTTCTATCGGATAAATCTTGACCTAGCACCATTAAGGTCAATGAAAGCCCTTGCAGGTGACTTCAACAAGAGCAAAATGGAGACTTGGAAGGCTGACACAAAGTGTGTCCCTGTAGAAGCATCATAGGCGTGACTCTAATTACACAGATTAAAAAAATTACCAGAGTTCTTGCTACCCTTGTGATCTAAGCCATTAAGAATTTTTAAGGTTGTCAGTTATTAAGAGGAGAAATTGATCCTTTCTAACACCATTCCAGTATCGACAATCAATAAGCCAATTCCGCTCCAAATCTGAACACAGAACAGAGCATCAGTGGAAGACCTCTACTTTGCTCTCAAGGTCCAGGTTTCTTTCCAGACTGTCTGTCCAAATATACCTTCTTTTCGGATTGCATTTTAGATTTTTTTGTCCTGGCAGTCGCAGTCATGTCTCCTGGCCACCTCTTCCACTGGGCTCCTGGAGAGATCCTGGCCAGGAGACCACTGTACATGGAGCAGTTAGTGACCCACATAACAATGAGACAGAGGCCTGTGCTGTGCTGCCCGTACAGCCTGGCCTTCAGACCCGTGTTTTGCTGTGGGTATTCCCTGGCCGCAGGATAAACTTCCCAGCTCCCCGTAACAGGAGTCTGCAGGCAGCTCCCGCTTGGTACCAGCGATTGCACCACCTGCACATCCTTGCCTTTATCTAAAAGTGCAGCAAGAGGTTCCCATGTGAACGCCCTTCCTGTCTGGCAGCAGAAATCACAGACGGAATTGTTTTCTTCTAAGAAAGTCCTAAAATGACTGACATGGGAAACCCTTTTCTATGGATGGGGTCTGCAGACCATGCTGTGTCTGTTTGTTGCTGTACAACTGAGGGTTCCCAGCATCTTCACAGTGCTGCCTCTAATAAACAGCAGTTTAAATGATACTTCACAGAGGCGGAGTGCCTTACCAGGATCCTAACAGACCAGCACCTCCTGGTGCAAACCAGTTCCCATGGTGTTTGTGTTGCCTTCCCCCTCACATGCGGGTCACATTAAACTGCTCTGTATTACACCTCCGACTCAATGGCCCAGGGTTTAGTTCTGGGACAACCATTTGTCTGTTTCATCCCTCACTAACCAAAGGAACACTGATCTGCTTAGCCTAAATAAAAGGCGGCTACCACATCCGACAATTTCAACAAGATCACGAGTATCTGACTGACCAAGCTCCATCATGTTACATAATACATGACAGTATGACAATGTCGAATATGATTCATAAAAGTTGAGATAGGAAAGGTGATTTGGTTCATTCTATAGGTTAGTACAAAATTTTAGACTATTATCAAGCCTGCCTACCAGTACCACAATAACTGTAAGAAGCTTCTGTGCTTTTCCTTAGAAATTATTTCCTTGTCAGAAAATCTTCCTGCTATTCTGCATTCAAATAACTTAAGCCCATCCTTTTTAGCTGTATCTCATTTTTGCAAAATATTCTAAAGGTACTTCATGTTAAATAGGTACTGATTTCCTTTTATCACACTGAATAAAGACTGAATATGCTATTCCCTCCTTTGCTTTCACCCCTTACACTGAAAAGCAACATCAGTACTTCTGCCTCTGCTTTCATTGTTTCTCAGGTACATTCACATTACATATATACCAATTACTGGGTGCACTCCAGAAGCAGTACTAGCCAGTTTTAGAAATCGCATTTGTATATCAGATGCCACGTAGCATTCTCCATAGCTGGGCAGCCAAAATAGTTCTGCTTCAAGAGAGATAACCACTTGGCATTGGAAGCTCAGCTTCTAGGTAAAATGACACTACCCCCTAGATAGCTGAGTCAATGAAGGGAACAATGACATAGCCTGCAGACTTGCTTATGAATGGATAATTACAAGTTACACATTCCCACATGAAAACATTACGTCAGTTTTAAAGTATTTCTTATACAGGAAGTTACTAATATGTCCATGTAAATACAATGCACAAGGTGTGTGTCTCAGCAGTCTCACTACCTTGCTACTACATACGTTGTCTGTGATACATTGACCAAATACCACAGTTGCCCTGAGAGTTTTCAGGATACACTTGGTAAAGCAATGTCTTGTTAAAAAAAAAAAGTATGTTGCAGATAGACAAGCAGTAAAAAACCATACAATTTTATTAAGTAACATTTTTATTAAAATTTAAATTGCACACTACAGACAGAATAAACATGAGAGAATTTGGTCAAATACTTGGAGAAAGTTACGTGCTGTGCTCATCACCCCGATACTCAAACTTCACAAAAGAATTCCAACACAATATATGCAAAAATCAAATCAACTTGTGTAACTAACTATCCTGACACCGGTATTAACTGGAAATATGAGAAACTGCAGTTGGCCGGTGCCTTTTAAAACAATACTTAGGATACAAGGAAGCTTGGCGTATACCCAGATCAAAAGGACGGCTACATGTAACAAAGCATAACAAACGTGTTTTGGTGAAGATAAGATGTGGGAAGTAAAAAACCAAAAAAAACCAACAACAAAAAAAAAACTTTAAAAACAAACTTGCCTGAATTTTCTTCTCACCCTAAAATGCATTTATGTAAGCCCTCCAAATTTGACAGATTAATGCCTTAATTTAACTACTGGAATTGCTACTTGCCTTTAACTAATTGGAAGGAATAAACTTGATGTCTATTGTTAGAGTGTCCTTTTCGTGAATGGGAAATTGTTAGTAGAAGCACAGGGATTATTAAAGGACAAATGTGTTTCCTCTGACAATAAGAAGATGGAACATACCGTAAAGGACAAAAACCTCTTTGCAGATACTGTGACGTGTACCAGAACATGGTACTGACTTTGTGCAGCACTTCTGTTCCACGGAAATTCCCAAACATTTGTTCATTGGGGTGGGGACAGCAACACAAAGTTCACCCCCGTCCTGCTGATACACTCTCGCTGGCACAGACCCCGTGCGGGTGTCTCACTGCCTCGTGGTCTGGGGGAACAGCACTGCGGGGCTCCTGGCTCGGCAGGGTGGGCAGTGCTGCATTTTGGCCAGGTGCGAGCACCCACCCCGGACCAGCCAGCCTCAACATCGTAGTCCCAGCAACAATTCAAATAAACCTCATGCAGTTGTCATTACCAGCGAGCTATGCTCAGTGCTGTAGCTCTTCTTGTGCGTGTGGCCTTCAAAAGCCTTATGGCCTGTGACTTGTATTTATGGAGCAGTTTAGAAACTCATATTTGAAAGAAAAAGGCTTAATTATAAAGTACACTAACTCAGACTATGCAAGAAAGGAAAATTATGCATCTACACTTACAACTCCAATATTACACTGCTCTTCAGGATAGCTACAAGATTCAGTGATGTTTGAATTAAAGGCTAAATAGTTTAAATTTATCTTGTTATGCTTTCTTAAAGATGTACATATAAAGAAATCATGTAAAATATACTGGGAAAGTATTAGCTTAAACAGAGTAAATACTACAAAAATCTACCAATCCTCAGCTAATCAACACAGGTAGTTCTAATGTCCTCAAGGTGACTCTTAGGTATTTAAAGGCAACAAGTTTTAAGCCCTAATTCTGGAACATCTGGTAATTTGTATCAAAATTTCAGCTACGATTTTTTAGTCTCTATAAACTTTTTTTTTCTCTGAAAACCAGCAGAGGGAGACAGGTTCTTTTTTACTCCTAAAGAAAGCAAAAGATTTTACTACTTCCTCAAAAATATACCTTCTGAAAATTAAGTATAATTTCCCAGATTAGTCTCACAATGCCTTTTCTTGGTAATTTTGAACTTAATTATTCATACTCACTTTTCTTGTTCTGAGTGTTTATTCAAGCTTAAATGGCTATTGCTTACATCTGCAGATGTTTATTCAACAGTATGTTGCTATTAATATTTCATTGTGGATTTCTTTCAGGGAGAAAGGGGATATAGCAATGAACGAAAGAGAAAAATAGGCCCTATTATGTTTTTATTGTTTCACTGTTATGCAACAGCTTGCATGTGTTTTTCACATGTGTAAGGTCTGCATATGGCTCTCAAAAAATCTATAAAGTAATTTCAGCTGACTATATACACGAGTTACATACTTAAGGCTCAAACATAAGAAGAAAATTCTACTCTGCAATCTAAAAATACTGCCAATCATTTCAAGTGCAAGTAAAATGTTCTCTTGAGTTAATTTCTTAGGACCCAGGTCCTGTTTCAGTAAATGGGAATTTAGGCACACTACTACTACAGATCTTGGCACAGAAACTTAGGTATGTTCCACACAGTTTAGGCAACATTCTCTACAAAATGGCATGACAGGGTATATATTTGAAATTCTTCAGTGATTTTTCATATATACCCCTAATTTTTTTTTTTTCCAAATAAATTATGCCCAGAAGAGCTACTAGAACAGGGAACTGAAGAACAGAAACAATTTAACACATTTTACTACTTGTTTTACTGTAAATACTCTGTAATAACTTTTAATCTATTTTTTCATATAACCTCCTTTTACAGATGGTTTATATAACCAGAGAAGAAATTATAAGAAATGTTTTTTTGGATAGGATGCGCTCTAAGTGATAGGCACGATTTCTATCATTTGAAGGCTTTAAATGAAATGAAGCTTCTGAACATTCTTAAAATGGAGTAGAAGAGTTAGAAAACACATGCAGAAACTGTGTCACTGCTGCAAAATACTCAGGAGGTACCGTGGGATAGTTGTTAGTCTACAGTATGCTTTGGTAAGGGCTATTAATGTAAGAATGATGCCAGAAAAACCTGAGGGAGAAACTGTGGGCAACAGGATGCATACCTGGAAATAGCAATCATTCCTTGGGTAAAGGTAATTGTGGTAATTGGGAGGACTTCTGGTATTTAAAATCCCAATCACAGCAAGTCATGCTTAATTAGAGACCCAAAGGTAGAAGATAATAAAACTTCATATTAACTATTCACTTGAATTATTCCGTATTGAAGAATTAAAATAAAACAAACCAAACCAAACCAGCACTACTAGTAGGAATTCTAGAGCAAGAGACTTCCACAGTGATCTCTTTGGCAGGCTGCTAAGAAAGAGGCTACAGGGTCTTCTCCCAGCTGCCCAAATTCCTGCAGTTCCAAGAAAGATTCAAGCCCTCACTAACAAAATCTGGCATTTCCTTTCTGGTACGAGCTAATTGCATGAAGGTTCATGTAGTAACCCTATGTTAATCAGTAACACAACCTCCCAGTTCTTTAAGCACTGCAAGTCAATGGAAATATTCTACTATTTAAAAAAAATTTGAACAATTCCTTATGTCATGCATTTATTTGCAGTCACACAGTGTATATTGCTGAAAAAAATTATCCTATCAAGTACCTTCAGTGAGATAGTTCTCATATCCCTGTCCAAGTCTAACTCTGTCATGGCTCTAGCCCTTAATCCTTGTATTTTGGTATACAATTTTTTGTAGTTTTCATAGGGGAAGTTAAGCACACAATGTGTTTCCTGGAGGACATTTGTAAAACTGGTTTTCAGGTTAAGGGTCAATGATTCAAATTCATCAGATTTTATCTAATGGATGTTGTGGTAGCAGCAGAATTAATTTAAAATGCCTGAAATCCTTGCCAAGATGCTTTAATTGGTAAATAAGCATCTTCTGCTTAGGAATGACAGTTATGTAAGAGTAGATACTGGCACATTATTCAAAGGGATTTATTGCTTGCCTTTGCCGTTTACATTCACAAGCAGAAAGACATTCATGCTTGAGGGACAAAACTGGATATTGTTTTAATGAAGATGATGTATGAGTTTGGTGGAAAACTTTTCAAATAGGATTGCAGTGGTCAGCCCCCAGCAGAAAGAAGCCAACAGCATTAATACGTGTCACAAGTCACTTAACTTGATGCAGCGCTTGTGTGCGTGGGAGAAAAAAAGTAGTGTATGCTCATGTATGCACTGCTCACTGAGAAACTTCAAGAAGGACAGCTAATCAGCATACCGCACAGTTCTGGCCTCATTACGAACCCTGTCTTTGTAGATATTCCTCATCCATCAGAATAATTCTACCACATACATCAGGAACCCTGTCAGGATCGAGCTTACGCATCCAAGTGTGGGTGTGCAGAACACACTGGGAACGTCACTTCTCATCTTCCAAGGTGTCAGAGAAATCACCTGTCAGCAAACCTTCTCGGGATCCACAGTCATCCTTCTGCAATGAAGCAGTGACATCAGGCCATGGAGAAATACAGTGCTCATCCTAATTAAGAGCAGAGCTCAGGCAGTATTGAAGCATTTGCAAACACAGCATCAATGTTAAGAAAATTACTTGTTTTCCAAATATAAATGTAATACTAAGTTTTAAATAGTAATGGTCCTTTGCTTGAGAAATATACTACTGCACAGTCTTTTGGAAGAGCAGAAATTCATCATCCAAATCAGGAATCACATCACAGTAGCATTAAGCATGATCTTGTATTGAAAAGCATGACTGTGTATTTAAATCCATGGAAGTTTTGCTCTGGTTTCACTGAAAGCATAGCCTAAAAAGAACAAAATTATCTTTGCTTCATCCCACAAAAACCGATGGATGAATCCACCTGCAATGTTTTGGCAACCGCTAGAGGTACCTGGCTGAATCTTTGACCTGTGAGAGACTATATATTAAAATACCAAACTAATGAAAAGCTAGGTCCTCCAGCTATTTGTTCATACTCTGTTAGCAAGGTCATCCTGTCTTTCTTAGTCTCACATTATTAAAAACAAGTCCAACTCTAACCTGGTCATTAGATTATAAAGTAAAATGCCCATCTCCTATCTAATATTAAAAACCTTTGAAAATCCGTAAGGTTTAAGTTGAAAAGCTAGAATTTTTCTAAAACCAGGTAGTCTTTATGAGATTTAAAACCCGAATAAAGTTTAAAATGCTAGTCTTATAAAATGGCCCTACAATGCAGTGAAGTATTATAAATGTAGTTCCTGGCTACTACCTTTTCCTAAAGCAGCAGAGAACATGCAGTACTGATCATCTCTGATCTCTCTCATTGGTAGAGAGAGACTTTAATAGCTTGTTCTAAAGACAGACAGAAGTGGACTTTTTTCAACCCTGCAAATACAAGAAACATTCCCAGCCTTTTAGATAATTCCCTGAATACCTTCAAGTATGCATACAACTTTCACTAAAGGTGTAAGCCATGGATTTGAAACAGATTTTTTTTTTTTTTTTCCTAAAATTATTCCTATCACAAATCCTACAGTTTGGAATAGCCAGGCTAAAAATCCTGTTCTCAATTATACCACTTCTACGTGCTTAGTTTTTCTCACATCACAGTTTCATGAGCTTTGCAGTCACCACACAGTTTTCTAAGGAAAAGGACAGAGAGCCTGACAGCTGTAGAGGGCTTACACTGAAAGCATTTAAAGAATCCTTCTTTAATCTGATTTTAATGGAAATTAAGCTTTACTCATTTTCTATTTGCACCAAAATTAACAGGGTTGATCTCACAGATCACTAAAACATTCCCCAGAAGTTTACAATCTGTTACGTGCAGTCTCAAAAGCTATTATTATGTTGCATTCAGACAAAGAAAGAACGAATGAACAAACCAGAGCAAAAAGCTGAAACTATCTGTTTCCATGACTGTGTATCATAGTGTAATTTGTTAAGATTCCATGTGACCCCTAAATAAAGGGGATTTGCAGCAAACCCTAGGGTATATTCAGTCTCTGAAAACCAGGCCACATGGTGGGACGTGGTTAAGCCCAGAACTCAGGTATTCAGCTTCCCACAGGCTCTTCCATAACTATTAGATTGTTTCCAGAAAGTCCCTTTTAACCCTAAATTACTTCAAAAACACTCAAAAATTTTTAATCTCCTTTCAGATATTGCAATTCAGAAAATTCACTAACCTTTTGGAGTGTAATCACCAATAACATTTTTCCACTGCTGTATTCTTTTTCCTTTTTTCCCCTTCTTAAGTAAGCATATAGGTTAAGGAAGCTCACACAAGCATGCTAGGTTATTTCACCACTTAGCATTTTAGCAACCTAACCCAAGTCATTTAGGGTCAAAACAGACTTCTACAACACTGAAGACCCTGCAACTCATTAGAAACCATTAGTTCATCAGTCAAACATAAATGTATTATGACCTCAACTAAGTGCATACATGGAGATTAGAAAGTACTAAGAGCATGACTAGCACCTTTGCAAATAAAGGACTTCAAAGATATATACACTGCTTGCCCAATGGCAAAAGGCAGACAGATGTGATGACAGAGGTAGAGCTTTTATTGAAAGCTTTTTTTTTTAATTTTAAACCCATGCTTAAACTCCCATGTCCCTCTCTGATCATTAAGCACTGGGAATGAATATTTTGGGCTGTTGTTGTAAATGAGGATTTAAAAAAAATCTGATGCTGATATTTTTACTGGCTTTGAAAAGCCTTAAACGATTAAATAACTTGATTGCAGTCTATTACTAATCCTTAGTGGTACAGAAGTCAGAGTATTTTGATGCAAGACATCAATTGTCGCCCAAAATTTGAGTCCTATGAGGGACTCTACATCTGCAGTCATTAATGTGAAGGGAGTTTTACCTTGACCAGATGATAAAGCCTTAAGATTGCATTTAAGTATCTAAAAAGAGTTTTGTGCAGTCATTTCAGTTGGTAAAGTTCCTTGAAATCTCAGAAAATAGTATTAATTTAAAAATGGCATGGGAAGCAATATTTGTTTCCATCTCCGCGAGTATAGCAATTCCACTCAACACAAAGACTGTGTGATTTGTTGGGTAGGTTGGGGAAGAATGACTCTTCAGGAGGATTTGCAGGAGCTCCCTATGTCCCTTTGCACAAGAAGTTTTGGGGAGAGGCTCAGACATGCCAGACAAGGACAGATGAAAAGGATTCGCTGCAAGACAGGCTTTCCAGTCCCCTTGTAATTAGGTAACTGAACCTGCACCATTTCTTCGATGAAATTATACATCTGCAGCCTGAGGCTCACAGAAAGAGTTTGGTAAAGCTTTTACAACAGATAGTTTGTTGAGGCAGACCAGCCTGCAAAATGGACGTTAGATAACTGTGGTTTTGTGAGACAAGGAACAATTGCAGAGTGCTTTCAGATAGACCGATGAAAGCTTTTACTTTGTATGTTACATTTTTATTGGTGGAGGGTATATAAGGATGTGGGAGTGACACCAGAAGATGTGACAACATAAGCAAAGAAAATAAGGTTCAGAAGAAGAATTGTTGTTGTGCTGATCTATTTTATAGGTCAGTCTTTCTCTCAGACATTTCCACCTCCACTACCTTTCACAACTGTAAACACTTTCAGCAACTGCAGCAAGTACCATAAAGAAAGGCACTATTGGCTACCTTTAATCCAGTGTCACCACCAGAAAAGCAGGCAGCATGTAGCTAACCAATTGTAGGAAGCTCTTAGGTGTTGGTTCACAAGGCAGTTTTTCCACTTCTAAGTTGTATCAACACATTTGGAATCAAAGCTTCTGTTTATTTCCAGTGTGGCAGTTGCTCCACAACATAGAATAACTTCTTTGCTTCACAATCTATGAAACCCCTAGCTTAACATTTACCTGTTTCACAGAATAAGTATGAACACTAACAACCATAAAATATTTCATATCAAAATTGCCTGCAAGAAGAAACAGTGTCTAAGTAATTATAGTGTGATGGCCATTTAGTTGCACAATTGATTTCATGTTCGTCTTCCAAAATTATTTTAAAGGTATTACTTTTATATTCATACCACTATTTAATTCCTGCTTCTGCAAAAAATATTCTTAAAAGTGAGCAGTAGTTGCAGGAGTATGTAGCAATCTTTATTTTCTTTCTCCACAAGGTTTTTTGTACACTTTGCTTCAAACTGTCCTTCCCCCACTTACCCCTGTGACATGAGTCATTCAGGTCAACCACGTAACTTTTCATCCAAATTAGATACATTCAGTAAAATTACCAGTTAGATACCAAAGCAAATGTCTATATTTTGAAAAAGCTCAAGCTATGCAACAAAATGTTATACTGATCTATGAGTTTTCCTACTCCAGGATATATAATTTCTTTCGAAAGAGCTTGCATTATGATTTATTTCCATTCCTCTGCAGGCAGTAGAAGCCCGTATTTCCATTTTCTAGACACTCAGCTCAGCAGAGGCAAGAAAATTACAAACAATGCTCTTTGAAGTATTCTCACCCAGCCTTATTTTTATGAATACTTTTGGAGGTGAGGAAAACTATTTGCAATGCAGTATTAAACATGTATGAATTGACAAAGAATAAAGATCAATGGTTGATAAAGTACAAAGGGTGACAGAAGCAGAGTGAAACAACTTTTAAGCTACTTTTATGTTTATAACTAGAGTTTATATAGATCAATACAAAACATGCAAATTCCCCCCAGCACATCTTTTGGAGAAACCTCTTTTTAGAAGTTCATCAAAGAAAGGAAAAGTTGAGATGATTTCCCTTTCTGTAATAAAGTCGCCCCTCGCCACATATTATTTACACATCTTGCTCATAATACTACTACTGAAGAGAAAGTGTTTCATCTCTGAAGTAGACAAAATGTTTCCTGATGGCCAGGGTCCAAAACAACACAGGATGGAGCAGAACTTGCAACCATATCCTCTCATTCTTGTAATATTCAAATTTCCTCAGCAAGGTTTTCAGGAACAAGATAATGTTGGGGTCCAACAAGGACACCAACAATACTTCTTGCTAAATACTGTTCCTTCTTCCAGAGTGAGGAAATAAATACATGTTCAGTCTATAACTCATTGTTCCAAGAAGCACATAGGTATTTTTGTGTGTGTGTGTGTGTTTTATTTTCAATTCCCAAAACTGTAAATATTGCCAGCACTATTCTACAGATGTCCACAAACATGCATATTTCATTTCAGCGTAACCAGATGAAACAGTGGACAAAAGGGTGCTTTAGGCTGTAGAGAGTCTAGAAAGGTTGGGGAAATGGCTTCCAGACCAGAAATGCTCTTGCTAGCCTTTCACTGCAAGATTCGGTCTTCAACACATTCCCCATGGAAGAGTAGCAGGGAAAAACAAATAGACTCCAGACAGGCAGGGGACTGGGGAGCGAGAGCCACCTCTCCTCAAACATCTGTGGAGCACAAAAATGAAAGGCCATGAATTCTGGTTTAAATCCTCCACTTGCATATTTCCTGAAAAACACTCAATACACATATCCACCTGCATCCTTGCTCAGGCTTGTGCATGCTTATGCTCACTTGCATGCTCACCAGTATGAATACACACTGATGCATCTTTACATTCACTCACACGCATCCCACATGCCCGTTGCTCACATGCACCAACTCCTGCTCTGTCTCACGCCCATGCTCATGTGTACTCACTCACACTCAGCTGCATCCCCTTGCACTCACGTGTGCTTCCCCCCATCCTTTGAGATTTTTCTTGCTAGAACAACTAATCTCATTCTTCGGCTATGCATTTTGTATTTTCAACACCAAGTTCTGCTAATGGCACCAATTATTATTTTGTATGCAATTAAAGATAAATCTTTACCAGGAACTAAGTACCATTATTTAAAAACTTAAAGGAAAACGAAGACCTTCGGTTCATACAATTCATCACAACACAAGGTAACAGCACTCTTCATCCACAGTGCCTAAACTTTTCACATATAGGTAAGTGAAAAGCATGCTCTGAACTTTAATCTCTCAAAGATACATCAGATCCTACCTCATCTTTCTCCACAAAGCAGTTAAAAAGCTTATACTTTAACTCTGATTTGCAATCCAGCCCAAAAGGTGGGACAACTTTGCAGTGCAGAAGACAGCTAAGAAATTGCAACATGCAATACCAAGGAAAGACAGGTAGCAATATTCAGCATGTACCTTTGAATCTGCCACCTGATCTGATTGCTTTTTTCTTGTGTTATGAGAAATAGTGACCATTTCTACTCACCTCCAGCATGCCACTCATTACATTACAGGAACAGACCCACATGTCATATTTACGATACAGGTGCACAACGGATTTATGCGGTAATGTAACAATCCTTTGCATTTTATGCTATCATTTTCCTAGCAATTCCATTATTCCTAATACTTGCTATTTTGACCACCACTGAGCATTGCGCTGATGTTTTCACAGAACTTTCTTATTACACATCCACAATCTGAGCAACAAGAGAGCTAGTCCAGAGTTTGCCATTTGGGATGAAAAAAAAAGAAAAAAAACAAACAAAATCAAGACTGTCTTCTTCAAGGCAAATAAGTTTACATTACTAAGACATTTGCTGCTTTATCACCCAGCTACTGAGTACTCTGCAGATCCAAAGTAAAAGGTCAATTTTCAATTTTATTACTCTAAGTAATTCCCTGTCATCAACAAACTTTCTCACATCATTTTGTACCCCCTTTGGGATCATTTATGATAACACTGAAGCACAGAGGCCTGGTACAAATTTCCGGGAAACATCATTGCTGACTTCCCCCCATTAGTCCAAGGTTATAGAAGAAAAATAACAAATAAACCAAAAAACCTAAACACCACAAGAATAAAACCCCCATGTTGACTCCCACTTTTTTCCCTGCAATAACTGAGTGATAAACACATGCATATAATTGTGACAGGGCAGAAGTAGATGTAATTTTAAAAGACAGGCATTTTTTAAAATTACTATGACAATCTTGTAAATATCTGGTAGATACTTAGCCTTTGCCTAACATTCAGATGCTGCTCATCTGCTTTACAATGACAGTGGCATTATATAAACTGCAGATGACTTGAAAAAATATGTAATAAAATATTGATTTAGACAAGAAATCAAATGAAAACTGCATCAGGAATAAAGTACTACATATTCCTTTAATGAAACATTTATGGTACTTCTTATTCTGCATGAGATTTGTGCGATATACATACACAGTATATCCTTTACCACAAGTCTTTTTTTTCTACTTCTTTTAATATTTCCATTAGTGGAAACGAGAAGCCAAGAAAATGCTGTAAGTGATACACTTCTTGCTGCAACCACAGTACCCTACCTTTTACTTCTTGTTTTTCTTACTGTTTGTTATTATCTCATTTCCAAGCCATCCTCTCTTCCGTTGAGAGTACCAAAATAGCTTGTACCAACTTAGATGTCTTATCTCCTTCTTAAGCAAGATATCATTCCTCTTCTGTCTTCCCTTTGCGACTTTTCCATGTTGCTTCAAGTCTGAAATTATCCTCATGTCCTGTACTAGTATTCATATTTTTCTACACCTTCAAAACAGTGAAACCTGTTTTTTTTTTTTAAACTATGCTTTCTTCCTCAATTTACTCTGTTCTTTCCTTCTGAACATACTACGGGTCTTGCCTCAGTTCTAACTATAAGCATTTTGGAGGCAAGATCACACCTGTTTCTCTGACCACATCTCCTTCTTTGTTTCTAAAGCACCCTGCATCTTTACCAGGTTTTGGTAAATGTGCATGTAACTAATCTTCCTCTACAGAATAAAAACTGTCTATATTCTTTTCCAGTCAGTGTAGACCTGAAATTTTCAGGCAAGCTTCCCTTCTCCGATCTCTAAAGTCCTGAGTCACTAGCTTGCTCGTTTAGAAAAATGTATTTTACAAAATCTTACAGAAATGTAAACAAATACTCAAAAGGAAGTGGGCATAGACCTAAACATATGATTAAATACTTTGCTGCACCAAGGCCTAAATATTCCTGTTTCCAAATGAAGTTATTTGGCTGATAAATTTCTGTTCAAGAGTTGCTGAATTTAAAAACTGAATCTGATTAAGCATGTTTACCTTTATAAAACATTTTTATAAAACCCTTTATCAAACCCTCTTTGATCAGACTAAGATTTATTATTTTTCTTCTAGGGTAGCAAGCTTATTAAAATTCAGTAAATAAAATTTTCTATTATGAAAATATTTATTTCTCCTCATCCTTTCCAACCCTTTCTAAGTTCACAGTATATTTTACTTTTCCTTTCACTTACAATATACAGAAAAAAATATTTTTTATAATTTTAAAATTAGAAAATCAGTCTGAAAATTAATACATCACTCTGAAATCTGCAGCAGAAAGCCACATAGGTACATACCCAAGAAAGTACAGGCAGAAGATGAGAGATAATATAGGATCACTTCAGACTTACAAACTTTCATAGACAAAGAGCTCTCTCATTCTGTGTCTGAGCTGTTCCGTACCTAACAGAAAAGGGACCTGGAGTTTCTACTACTGCAATACAAATAGTTGCAGTTACACTGATAACTCATCGTTATTTTAGAATTTGGGTTTTGGTTAACATTAGAAGACAATGAATTTTTTTCTCTACCTCTCCAAATTAACTAGTGTAATGGAATTCTCCTCAAGAGTTGCAATAAATAGGTTCTCGTTATATGTCATTGAGTAGATGACTAAAACCAAAACAGGAATGAGAAATCTCTAATAACCAACCAGAACAATCCATCTAGTTTTTCGTTCCAATTAATCACATGACATGACCAGAAGCAGATCCACCAAGGGACCAAACCACAGGCACTCCCAGTCACCAAGAGGCACACATCCCACCCCGTGGCTGTGGTCAGGCTGCCAGATGTGCCCCAGATCATGGAAGGGGGCACGGGCACAGCCCCAGAAAGCCAGGGATCCACCCTACCCAGAGGTTCTCCACCCTTCAGTAAAAGCAGGTTCCAGTCGGACATGAAATAGCCACATAGTCTTTGGAGAGAGAAAAGTAAGTAGCATAACTAACTAGGCTACAGTACTTATCAGCTTGTGACTGACAGAGGGTGAAAACAATCTTGAAATAGTCAAAGCAATGATAGAAATCTCCACTCCAAGCAGCAGGCCTTACAACAGCTTGGGACCTGAGAGAAGGAAAAAAAAAAATTATCATCTTTCAGCTGTTGGTTATTTGTTTTTAAAACTATAAAATCTTGCTGCTTGTGTTTTCTACTAAGGGGTGAGGTATTGCAAATTTAGCATAGAATAGCTACAACACTGTAAGAGCATGTTGCGGTTTAATTCACAGCAACTTATTACTGAATTCATACATTTGGCTTACAAAACCACAGGTTAGAAATATTCCCTCCTCCCAGCCTGGAAGGGGTTCTTAAAAGTGACTGCAATTTTCAGCTCTGAATTGCAACATTTGGATTAGTTCTATACAAAGTCTTTTGTTCTACTTTCATTTCCTAGAAAGGCTTCTACTAGCCAAAGGTAATATACAATGCTACTGCAATTCTGTAACAGAAAGATGTATCTTGCCTCAGTAAATTCATCTCAGTTGTACAAGGAATAATAAATCAGTTCCATATATCTGCTACTAAAGTAAGACTGTCTATGTATGAATTAACAACAGAAGATCTGGCAAACTCTTCCCTGTGTAAAAGACAAACTACAAAATAAAAAAAAAATTGCTAAAATTACAGCATAATTCCTCTACTCCTTTTTTAGCCAGGATACTCGTACCAGGGCTTAAATGTAAGGAAGTAATTTTGTTGAGAGAAAAGCTAACCCTGTTACAACAGGAGACAACACCCACAAAATGGGTAATTCTGGTACAGAACAGTCTCCTGAAAGCCAGGATATGGCCATAACTGATAAGCTCATGGAACCAATAACTACAGTAGGATAAAGAGTTTAAAAAAAAAAAAAAAAGGTAGTATTATTCAGGGAGGACATGAGCTGTACTTGTTCAAACTGGAGAAAGATACCAGGCAGAGGTCTGCTAGAAAAAGAAAACTTTTGGGCCATACACTAAGCTAAGTAGAAACTCGTATAACTCCTCTGAAACCAATGCCTCCTCAAGGAGATATAAGCCACAGCAGAGTCCCATCACTGAATTAACTGCCTTCTTGCCTGCCACTTTCATATGAAGTCAACAGCCCTCCCACACCAGATAAATTAGGCACTTAACCATGACACTCTTTACAATCACTATTTTATTTCAATTTCACGTCTGTGGTTATGTCTATGAACTCACTGCTGTGGGGAAACACAGTGAATGACTTCAGCAGCCTCAGCTCTGCGGCCAGCAGGTACTTGTACACCTCACAGGAAACCACACGTTGTGCTAGTTAAGCATGAGTTTTTCAATACCAGCATTGCCACAGCCATAGAGGCATGGAGAATAAACTCTGTTCTCATTTCTGTGGTTTTTTCCTAATTCAAATGAAACAAGTTACAATATGGCTTCTGCCACTACTGCTTCTTCCAATAGACAGAACTGGGGGGGGGGAGTACTTTGCCACCAGCCTTGAAGTTATCAGCTTACTCTGTGGTTAAAATACTAATGCTAGTAAGTTAGCCTTTCTACCCACTTTTACTCTGAGAAAATAACATTTGCTGCTGCCAATGGCAAAAGTAGCATCTGTCACTGTGTTTCCCAGAGCAGAGAGACAGAAGAGAGAGATTAAGGAGCCAAAGTTTAGGACTACTGCTTCAGAGACATGTGAGTACCTAACTCTTTGTTCTGCTGGTGAGAGTTTTTATATCAATAACCTTCCACAAAATAAAATTAAAAAAAAAAAAACAAACCAGGAAAAAGTATCAAGGACACTCTGATACATAGGAAGCCTCTTGAAATCCTACCCATTTTTTCCAACGTAGTGGAACAGGGTAACAAAACAGTAGCCAAAGATAGTCCTTTCTTTCACTCTGCCATACTATGTCCAGCGTTAAGAACAGTGTTTCTCAGTTTCAGATTAAGGTAACCGCTTCCGTTGCAATGTTGAAATCCTTAGCAGCTTTCAAACCCCGCAGCTTCCTGCATGTTGAAACTGGTGTGACATTTAAGAATCCAAAAAGCATCTTCTAAACCATCTAAAGTAGCAATCAAACAGCTTTAGAAGCTGTGTGGCTAAAGCCAGGGGAGATCTGAGCTAAACAGACCCAAAAAACCAACATACAAACCCAAAAGAATTAAGTGAAAGAAAAAAAGAAATGGCAAGAGCCAGAAAAAGGAGAATGAATCTGTCAATCTCAATAAGCCTAACATCATCTTGTAACTTATAACAGAAGAAAAACCTGCTTTAGAAATTTAAAAACCAACTTAGAAATAAAGCAGGAAATCATAACAGAACAAACCTTGTCACTGCATTAAAGTGAGCGTATTTTGTCTAATAGTATACACCAAGATGAATTTTCTTGCATTCAGATATGCCAGGCTTCTCATGTATTGACCGGTGTCAGTACAGCTATTGCACTACTGCCTGGGCACCTGCCCTGTTGGTTTACAGGATGTTTGCATAAACTGGCCATGGATGTTTTTACCATCGTATATTCCAAATCAGCCATTGAAGAGCTTGACATTGTGCCTTACTGGGAAAAACAACATTGGATGTCCCATATTACCAATAGCATCAAGGGCACAGCTCCACACAGCTTTTTTCCTTTTGGCACCAATAGCTGTTTAAAGAATTTCCAACTCTCCCCCATGCTCCCCTTCACTGATGCTAGTAAAGGCAGAAAAAAAAGTGCATATATTTTAATATTTCCAGCAGGAAACTGATCTACCCTGCAGCCTTGCAAACACCTGTTCAAATACAGAAGACAAAACAGTATGGCAGAGCAGCATGTTGTAGGTTATAACCTTAAACTAAGCTGCAAAAAGTGAGGGTGATCGTGTTCCCAGAAGGCCAACTAAGTCAGTTACGGCCAAACACTACCCAGCGCACTAGAGGCTTTCCTTCCTGCCTTATCATGTAACTGGCTCCTGACGACACGTAGGTGAGGATGCTGGGTCGCTGCCACGCAGGCAGAGCACGATCTCCCTGCCCACAGCAAGTCATGCTTGTGGAGCCGGTTACATGTCAAAAGGTCCGGTCCCAACTGGCTCTCCTTGTGCAACATTGTGGTTTACCCGGATAAAATGCGGAGCTGCAAGTTTACAGGTTCTTTTTGCACATATTTGTGGCACGCTTTCAACTGAATTTTAAGTATCATTGTACGTTTGTTTCAACTGTTCCCATCAGAACAGCTACTCAGTTTTTTGCTGCAAGTTGTTTGTGGTAAGTGACATGTGCGTACAAATTTATGCTTAATAAATTCCAGTGCTTCCAGGTCCCCCAAATGAGTCTACAAACTAGTAAGGAATGCTAACTGACCACAAAACTCTGTTTCTAAAGTGAAAAATAGTGTAGGAAAATGATTTTTTAGTATTGAACAGTATCTCCTTGAGAGACAGGGAAAGCTCCAACTAGTGTCAGCCCTATTACTTTAATAGCTTTCTATTACCGCAGATGTCATTATAGACAGTTTACATTCCCATTTTTTCTTTCACATGCATAACCCAGAAGCTACAATTTCAACCACTGCTTTGGACTCCAATTCTCATTATAATTAAGCATTCAAAACTCCATAACAGTTTTGAGTATCTTGCCTAGACTGCGCAAATCCCTCAATTTATTTTTTCCTCTCATTTGTATAAACTATTGCAACAGTTCCTTAAAAAAAAAACCAACTTAACTTGTAGATACTTGTCCTGTAAATCAGAATAACAGAAATACAGTGCACAGTGATAAAAGTTTTTCACTTTTGCACATGTCAATACATCTTTGTTTAAACATGAGTACAGGCTTACAGTATTGTTAAGAGGTTACAACTAGAATCTATGCTTATTCCAGAAACAGTTATTTTTATAGGAACTATAGCGTATTTGCTGTTACAGCTGGTATTTACCTAGCTGCTAAAAATAACTTTTCTGAATAATTACTGAGCACTTTTAGTGTTTGCACAGGTGTTTGCAAGGCTGCAGGGTAGAACACACAGAAGATATTAGACCAAAAAAACAGGTACGACACTTTGAAACAGGGTAGGAATGGAAAACCACACATCAAACCCCAAGCATAAACAAATGTGCAGGCCAAAAATAGTTTCCTAAATTGTTTAATCTGCATAGAGGTCAAGATTTCCCCCCACCCCTCTTTTTCTCCTCTGTTTCTAATAGAAAGGGAAAACCAAGTCCGAACACAGTAAGGCTCAAAGGGGTAAAAAACAGCAAAAAGAAGGAGCAGTCCTGGAAAAGGATGCCTGAAAATACATTTTCAAACTCCCATCTGTCAGTTCGGCACCGGACACGTAACGGTCAGGATTTACTCCAGCCAAGAGAAGGGTTGCACAAAGCCCATCTGCCCGAAGGAGCCGGTTTTCACGAGCGGTACCAAGGGAAGCGACGGCGTTGCGGGACAGAAGGAGCTCCCGTCCCCGGGGGACCCGCTGCTGCCGGCAGCGGGCGGGCGGGCGGACGGACGCGCTCCCGCCGCGGCCCGAGCCAACGGGAACACCTTCTCCTCCCGCCACGCAGCGAGGGGCGGCCCACCCGGGCCGGCCAGCCGTTCGCACGGGCAGCCAGGACGTGTGGAGAAGACGGCACCGCGCCCCGGCCCGGGCCCGGCGCCTCTCCCCGCACCTTCCCCATCCCCCCGCCCCGACTAACGGGCCCCTCGGGGCTGCCCAGCGCCACAGCCCGGCCCCCCCCGCGCCGCCCAGGTACGTGCCCGCGTTCCCACCTCCCCCGTGACGCCAGAGGCGCGCGGCCGGGGCCCGCCCCCCCGGCGACCGCCACGTACCTTCTCGGCGCAGGCGGCCGTGGCGGCGGCCCGGCCTCTCGCGTAATCTCGCCTCGGCGTCCGGCCGCTTGCCCAATCAGAGCCCTCCGCGACGCCCGAGCGGGGGTCAGGCCCGGCCAATCCCCACGCTCCGGGGGGCGGGACCTGTCCCCATGGCAACGGGAGCCGGGGCCGCCGGAGTGCTGTGGGGCTGTCGCGCCGCGCCGCGCCGCACCGCACCGCACCGCACCGCACCCTGCCCTGCCCTGCCCTGCCCTACCGTACCGTACCCTACCGCGCCTCGCCACGGTGCCGAGCCCCGCAGATCCTCAGGAGGACGCCCGGGGGACTCCCCCTTCATCCCCGCGCCCAGGAGACACCTCGCCCTTAAGAAGCAGCGGCTCCTCTCCCACCGCAGGGGGACCGAAAGGTAGCATGGCCCGCCCCGGGCCGCCCCCGGGGCGGCGGTACCCTCCTCGGTGGCGGAGGGGGCCGGCGGGAGGCGCCCCGCGGGCGCGGAGCGGAGCGGAGGCCTCGCGGCGGGGCAGCTCCTGTCAGGGAGAACCGTTGGCCGGCGGGGGGGGCGGCCGGGGAGGGGGTGCGTGCTCTCCCTGGTGGGGGTTTAACCGCCCTCCCTGCTGTCAGATTTGAAAACACAAAATAACGGTAATGGGGGGGGAACGGTGCCGGGAGGCGGGCGGGCGGGCAAGAGAGAGCAGCCGGCGAGGCGAGGGGCTTTCTCGCGGGGGGGGCGGTGGCGGTATGAGGGGAGAAGTGAAGTTTGACCGAGAGCGTCCTGCCGCCCGTCAGGAGGGAGGCTGCCCGGGTTTCCCTCCCTCCCTCCGGCCTTCTCGCACGGGTGCCGTCCGCCGGAGCCGGTGGCTTTTCAGGAAGTAACGCTTCAGCAGCCCCGCTGATGGACGCGTAAGCAGTTAGCTCTAAAGCACCAGGAGAAATCAATGCATACCTGGCAGCAGCAGCAGCAGCAGCGGCAAAACCTCGACTGGCTGGTATCTGCACAACCCGCAGGAAAAACTTAGGCTGCTTTGCCCAGAAGATTAGACTGATTTCACTAGAAAGGGTACAGCTTTTCAGCGTTATGTTTACTGTAGTACCACTGGAGGAGGTAGGTAAAGTACTCTAGTGTCAGGCTAGCTGCTGTACTCAGAAAGTATTCCAAAAGAGGAAAAGGTTGAAACATGGTTGTAGAGAGGTAACTTTTTTTCCTGAAATGAATGTGGTTATGGTTTCCAAAAGAGTTCACGTTTGGCAACACTTTTTAGTAAGCCTGTTGGAGAAGAAGCCTCTGTTGAGTTGCAAGTATTTGCTGTGGAGAAATAACGTCCAGCGTTTTCAAAATTAGACCATCACAGTAACAACAATGAAGCACCAGTACACCATGGTATCGAGTTCAACGTGGAGGTTTGCTTTGGGTTTTTTTTTTTTGTCATCTTGTTTTCTCCCACTCTAAAGAAAAGGCCTGTAGTTGCCTCAGTATTGGTGCAGTTCTACCCCGAATTCTGAAGTGACTGTCCCTCTCAACTAAACAGAGCAGCACAGGAAAGATTCCTGCTCTGAAGACTGGATAGGAGATGAAGAGCCACTAAAAAATTGTTTGAAAATTGTTTGAAACCAGGTGCTGTTGTAACCATTATGGGCCTTACTTAAGACTCACAAAAGGTTTATGGGAGAAGCCCACATTTCTGTGAGCACTTTAGATCCACTTACATCTTTTACTGGTATTTGCTACACAATGATCTCGTACAGTCACAGTGCAACATCCACCATGGGCTGTTACATATAGTACCTCCTAACTGTGATTAAGTATTTTCCTTTTTACTCACTACTGTAATCTTATGGATGGTGGCAATATTTTATTTTAGAATAAGAAAGTTAGTCATATTAAAAAAAGTAATAACATGTCTATATCATTAAACAAATTGTGTGGTAGTAGAACTATGTGAATCTCATTCACTTCTAACCAAGATAATTAACTAAACAAAAAGGGGGAAAGCAAAATTATAAATTAATATTGCCCATTGGGTCTGCTTAAATCTTCCATTAGCTATTGTATGCGAAGGCACCTAATGTAGGCATCTGATGTAAATTTGCTTGTGACTTGATGCTGTAATACAGCTTGAGATACCATTATTTGGCATCTGAAATTATGTTCAGAAAATCCCATCAGGCAAATAAAAACTAAGCAACAACAACAAAAAAAGAATTATTTTTTATTAAGACTAAGGAGAAGTTTCCATAACTTGACTGTGTAGTAATGGTAGTACTGCTGAACATAAACTTTCAGTTCATATAAGCCAAGTTAAAGGTTTTCTGTCAAAAGCTGCCCCCAACTGATACGTATATAACTGAAATTGTAGTCATGAAAGGGGAGAGCAGTAGTTCTCTGAGACAATAAAAAATGTAAAATACTATATTGACTCAAATGTCAGAGGTGTGGAAATATTGACCTATACTTCTAGTGATATACTGACTAAACAAATGTGCTTTACAAAGGAAAGATAAAATCCTTTACTGTTAAGTTAAAAGCCGATAGCAGTGTTGCCTTGATTTGAACTCCTGTGCAACAAAGGCGTTTATCTAGTGAGGTATTGTGCTCTTGTCTATTTGATTGCTCAGTAAGCAGAAGAGATCTCTCAGGAGGTCCTGATAGATACATAGTAGACACAAGCCTTCTGGTAAGGGATGTGCTTGTAGGTCACTAAAAACATGGCCAGGTACTTAAGCCAAATCGAATGAAATCGGAGGCAAAATTCATGTTAATTTCGACAGTTTTTGCTCTTGCTTACTATGTATGATTTGACAGTTAGAAGAATGAAAGAAACTGCATTTTATTAGAACTGTTTTAATCATACTCAGTTGTAAATATTATTCTTCATCACAGGTAATTCAGGAAATATATAGACCCTTTTTGTTTTAACATTTCTCATGCTTTATATTATTTGTAAAACAAGAGTGGCATATTTATGCATATTTGGATTCCTAAGCACGTAGAAATCAATGTTAATTAGCAAATTATGGGAATAAATCTCACTAGGCAGCTATCATTAAGTGCCTAAATATTTAAAAATCTGGCTCTGTATCATTAGATCTAGACTTATTCTTGTGAGCTATTTTGTGTTTTCTTTCAAAGGGGAAAAAAGTACCTTGAAGTCCTGGGGCATTCAAGGTTTACTTTAGCATCATTATTTGTTATTGACTAGAGCAAAATCCATATTAGTAGAATAACTGAAATGCTATTTGATTTGAGATTAGGGTTTGAGCAAATACTTTGGTTGCATGTAGTAGCATATTTGAAATGAGGTTGCTTTTTATGCTAACACTGACAAAATTGCTGTTGACAGTTATACAAAATGAATTTGTGAGATTCCAAGTGTGCTGTTATATTTTGTTCTATATGGGAACTGAATTTATAGTACAGGAAGCTATATTTGTAGTGGCAATTATTTTTTTTTATTTTGCTTTTGAGGTTGATAGGAGTTATATCAAGTATGCCTTGAATTCAATACAAGTGTTTGCTTGAGTATTGGCTTCATAAATCTTTTTGGTTTAGCCAACTTTATTGAAAAGAATTGATAAAATCATGCAAGTTCCTTTTAAAAACAAGACTAACATTTCAGCATTCTTCAGTTAGTAAGATAGCTTTGTAGACACTGATACTTATTTTTATGAAATGATAGGGAAGTTCCTTGGAGGCAGGTAGTATTATAAGTATGTATGTGTATTTGTGTATGTGCACAGAGGTTTTTAAATAATGAACCATTAACATTGCAACAAGAAAAAACAGTTTTCTTTTCAAACTTCACTTATGACAGAGCTAAGCATGTGTAGCAGCAGGCCATATGTTTTGCTTGTATGCCATCTTTATTTCTGGACATACAGTTGCATTGTAAATAGTACTTGCTGCTTTCCCACTTGAGCATTCATAGTTTGTGTTACTGTATAGTATCCTCCAGCATTTGGGTGACTCAATAAAACAGATGAAGTATATTTATTTTTAAAAAAGGTTCTGTCAGCAAATGTTGTACTACACAGTTGAGGCATGCTGTCTTTTCCAAGAAGCTGAAAAAAGAAGCTGTTCTATCAGCCAACTTTTGTAAAGAGAATGAAGCAGATAAAAGTGCAGTGAGAAAAATGTAGCTAATACACGTCAAAAGAAAAGAATTAAACAGGATGAGAAGAAAGGATTCTACTGCTTTTATGTACTTAAAGAATACTGTTTTATATAAAACTATATTTACGTACAGTGTTAAAATGCTTCTTGAAAAAATAAGGAATGTCTCCTGGTGCGGAGAATTGCATGAAATGTATTCTAACAAAAGATTAGGACAGCATGTCCAGGTTGAAACCTCTTGGATTTTGGCTAGAAAAAAAGAAGCAACATCTGAATTATGGGGTTAATGGACAACTTTGACAGAAGAGAAAAAATACTTGAAGGATAATGAAATGAAAACTGTTGCTGCTTGTGTGGATGGGACATTTACTGAAAGAGGAGAGGGAAAAACGATGCTTACATATTAACTTTTAAAAGGATGAATTCTCATTTGGGAAGAAAAGTATGCAGGTGTTTCTGTATTTTGAAAGATAACTTGTAAAGGGAAAACTATTGCAGACTGTAGCCATTTCCCTTTTTACATTGTTCTCTGCTCATGTCTTCAATGAGAAATCTATATCTAGAGGATTGGTGACCTAGTGAAAAGACGTCTTCACCGCAACCAAAGGTTTAGCTTAGCATCTTGAGCTGAAACATGTTTTTGCACTTCCTTCTCAAAATTGTTGCCACATTTTAGCCATGCTAATACTGGATTAACTCACTAGACTAACGTTGTGAAGAGGATGCATTAACTATAGATTAATTGACTTTCATTGTTGGTTAAGGTATGATAGCTTACAGTGTCTGTGCTGCAAGTTCTCCTGAAAGAACAGGGAGGAACTAACACTGATACTTCAGGTGTTTCCAAACAGAAAATATGGCAGAAGAATAATCTGTTTCTGCCTAATTTCAAACATTTAATGTATTTTTTTTAAGATTTTATGAGCTAATCAATTTATATCTTTGCAAATAATTCTTAAAGAAATGGAAAAACCCATGGCATTAAACATTCTCTGTTTAAACTGTGATATATGGACAGGTGTATCACTGTTTCAGAGAGATGAATGCAGACTGCAGATGCTCAAACTGCTGAAGGAGTACTTTACATAATATTTCTAATATTCTCATTTTAGTACTGAGGTTAGAATATTCTTAGGAAGATGAAAATCAGTAGATCTCTTATCTCTTTCCTGTTTTTTTTTAATTCACTGCATATGAAGATTATTCGCTTCTCCAATGTACAGCATTAAAATAGGAAGTCACAGTATAGTCATGACTAGAGAATATTGCTATCATCCTGCATGTCTGCACTGTATCTCACACAGGTTTAATTACTTCCATATTAGATACAGCAGGCATATGTGAAATTTTATGAATAGGTAGGCTTATTTGTGTATTCTATAAGTCTGGACTTATGTTTACGTTGCCCATCAAGGTATGCATGGATTTGGCAAGTGCAAACATACAATATGACATTTACAATGTCGTGCTATGTTACTTCATAATCATCTGCTGAGCTTCTACACGTGCAGATGCTACACACTGATATCACTATGTGTTTTTGCCTATCTCAGTTTTAGAAAATTTGACATTGGGTGTTACTCCCTTAAAAATACTTGTGCTTTGCTAGGAAGGTGATGGAGACGTTAGTACCAGAATAATGCTGTTTTCTGGGCAATAGGTGTTAAGTTAATGAAAAGTAAATTTTCAGGTTTATATTATAAACACCTGGCAGTTCTGTAAAACAGGTGTGCTAATGGTATGTCTGGTTGCTTGTGTTAATGTTGCTAGAACAAACTCTAGAAGCTGCATTTTGTACTTATCTTTCAAAGCCCATAGCTCTTTATAATTCAAATGTCCGATACTGTTCCACTGAAGTTGATAGGAATTTGTGATTAACTTTAGTGGGATCAAGATCAAGGTTGCTGGCAGACAGCCTGCTGCTTTTCTTTTCCAATTGTATTTTTCTGTTCATGCAAGTACATCGGTGGCTCTATTTTCTGCTGACTATCTCATTCTCTTGGCTCTTGCTCTGTTTTTTTAAAAATACTTTATACTCAGAGAGGTTTTTATTTTTCGTTTTCCCTGAAAGCTTAGGATATTAGCTTTGTTTATAAACTACAGTATTTGTCAGTTCTAGAGCACTACTTTTATGATTAGCTCTCTTGATATATTACAAGTAGAAATGTTTGTTTATCCCTTTAGGAAAGATGAGATTGGTTTCTGATACAAGGAGATTAGAGTTGTGCTACCTTTTCATCTAGGTGGGCTACATGTCTTTGACTAAAATCACACACCTATGGCCGGGCACGAGGATGTATGCTGTGCATTATGTACCCCTGATGACAATTATCAACTTGACATTGCTCCTCTTCTGCGACACCGTGATTGTCAGTTGAACTTGGTGGCTCTGAGTCCTTACAGAAGAAACCACATTCCTGGGTCAGACGCATAGATTCACCCAAAAATGACTGGGAAGAGATGGTCATCCAGGAATGGGTTTCTCAAAAGTCAGGAACTCTTGAAGGTAGCTGGCAACAGGCTGACGGTGGAATGAACTCTTAATAGTAAAGTGTTTAGTGGAACAAAAGCTGGAACCCCAGTTTTCCTCTCATGTTGCCTCTTGCCACTCTTCCCTCTAGTTCCTGAATTTGAGAATCACACTGAGTTTTTTTCTTGCACGTGATTAATATTAGAATTTGCAATGGGCCTGGTTTGTCTCTTCTGATACGCGTCAGAGTAGAATGTGCTCAGTGACTCGGCTGTGACTGTCACACTCTAAAGGCTGACACATGTCTTAGTCACCTGCTTTTATTAAGGGAATTTTGATGAATATAGTCCTGGGCTAATAGATACCTAAACACAATAACTCTGTCTTTACTAGGTAATTATTTTTTATTGTAATAAATGTATTTCCAATTTGCTTGTTAAAGCACAGATTGTGTAAACAGTGGAGTTCCTCAAAATACTATGGGAAATCCTGTGTTAAGCATAGTAGTCAGCAAAGTCAGCTGTAATTATAGAGATATCTTTTGCTTATCCATTTTGGTCTTCTCTGCTTTTAATTCTTCCTGGTACTTCTGGATTTTTTGGCCTGTTTTATCAAACGGGCTACGATAAAAACAACCTATGCACAACCTGAAACAAAACTGCCTGAGGGGCAGTAGATAGCCTTATTTTCAGAGCAGCTTATTATGTCAAATAGATGTGAAGAACATGTTGTGGTATCATCCAGTCTTTCCCATTATGTATGACAGCGTGTAATTACAAAGAATGGTATTTCCAAGGGAACCCAAATTGCCCATGAGCACAAATCCCACAGAAAGTCAGCAGATCCAATGGCACTTAGTTTGATGAGGGCTTTTGATAGATAAGCTCTGCTGACTACTGCAGGGGTAGTTTAAGATGATACAGCTGCAGTTGCCCATCCCAAATCCACTGGAGATTAGTGCTCCCTAATATGAGGTTTGGCAGACCAACATGGTTGCTTATATCTCAGTTGTTTCAGTTCAGCATGGACATTTTATGTATCAGTTTTCCTGAGTAGCAAGGGAAAAAGTCTTAAAAGTTTAACGGTGTACGCCACTTTGGCCTAAACTGGCAATCCCCATCTTCACAATTATTCACATTACTAGAAGATGTAGGTCATCAGCTTTAAAAAGAGTATTTATGTCTTTAAAATGGATCAAAGACCAGGTATCATTGTTGAAAGTGTTGGCTTCAGTATGTGCCATGGGCAAAGAATGAATCAATGCCGTAACTATGGCTAGCACATGGCTTCTCTGCCATGGTTCATCTCACTACCTGACCTGTTGGTCTTACATGAAATGACCATGCTCAAATAATAGCCACATGTGATTTTCAAAAACACTGTTTACACACCTTACATGAGTAGAGTGGCTTATGGTAATATTGTGTATATATGAAAATATTTTGCTTGGAAAAAATATTTATCCATCTATCGGGGTCCCAATTTTTAGCATTATCAGAAGCTACAGTTTCTTTAAATAAATACTTCAAACATACCTAACCTTTTGAAAAAATATTTCTAAAAATACTGAGAGTATACTTATTATATACTTTGGGGTTTTTAGTTTTGTTTCATATCCATTGTCTAGACTTCCTGCACACTTACGGCCTTTCACTTACCAGTTTACTAAACTGTCCCATTCATACTCTGTGAGAATTTCAGCAAGGTGGACTTTTGTTTTACCTGTAAATTTTTTTTGTAGTAATGCTCTGTGTTTAGAGAAGTTATTGCCCAGGCTGTTCATCCAGAATCTTTCAAAGTAGATTTTGAGGTTCAGTTCTCTCCTATTCATTTTTTAAATACACTTAGTTGACAGATACTGAATTGTTTGCCTTACTTTTACTGTCTTTCCTGTTTCTTTCATCTGAAAAGGCAAGCACAATGGCTTCCTCACAACTGTATCTCAGTCTACTTTGGAGTGAACCATCACCTTGCAAATATTCTTAGTCCTACCTGTAGAATTTATAAACCTTTCTTGTTAAGAAACAATGCTCTGATAAAATCTGTAGCATAGCCTAGGCCACCCAGGGTTCTTCTGTTTCAAATTGGTTATTAAAGGACTGGAAAAGATTCAGAGAAGACTAACAAGCATGATCAAAGGTCTGGAAAAACTTCTGTAAAAGGAATCATTAGGTAAGCTAACACCCTTTAGGCTAGAAGAGTGAGGACTGGTGTATGATCACTGTTGGAGAGCTATAATATGGAAATGGTACTTAAGAATAAATTGTTTACATCTCTTCCAATACAAGAACTTAGGGGGTTCATTGAATGAGGTAAATGGATGACAGGTTCAGAGCAGAGATGGTTCACACAACATGTTATCTGTGGACCTACTTGCCATACTTGTCATGTTACAGGTAGTCTGTTACAGAAACACTATTTTCTGTTTCTATCCAACCTGGTGCATAGGTTAAGCTATTTCCAGTTTCCATTTGTTGTCTTCAAGCCTATGTGGTGATCTAGATGTGTTCATATGTTGACAGGTATATCAAAATGCCTTAGTAAGGACAAAATAACAAGAAACAGTGTTCAGAGACTGACTCTAACAGCAGATACGGCAATCTACTTTTAGAAAAAGGAGGACAAAATTAGGTGATCTTGTCCATGCAAGACAAAAAATTCAGTGACAGTAAGATGATAGTTGTCTGCCACCTAAAAGAACTGATGGCCTGCATAACATATATAAACTTAATGTTATCCATGCCACTGATACATAAAATGAACTGTGCCACTAACAGTCTCAGCTGACAGCTCAAATTCAGGACTTCCCAGCAGCATTGTTAATCTGCCCTAGTAACCTAGCCTGGCCTGAAGATCCAGTATGAGGATAGGAAGGGAGACTTCTGGGCAAGTCCATTAACTTGGTGATTTGGTTTATAGAAGTCATCCAGTTAGTACTCAAAAATATTCAGTCTTGGCATCTACATCAAGATTAGGAGACTTGAAAACCTACTATTTGTTAGTTATTATCATTTTCTGTGATTAAATCCTGATGAAATTGCAAACCTAGACACAGCATTTTTACAACAATATTCTGTAATTAAAAACATCTGAAGTATTAGACCTTTGGCATTTGTAAAAGTGATAGTGAATAACTAACTCCTTCATTCCTTCATTTATCAGCTGTATAAAGTCACTGCAAGCTAGCAGCTTGTGTGGAAGTGTAGAAATTAACTTACTAGTTTCAGAAAATCAGTCTGGATCTGACGGGTTTTTTTTTTGTTTGCATGTTTGCTTGCTTTAAAGGAATGACTGAGGCAAAGCTAATCAGACTTGCTGTTGTGGATCTGACAGTAGTGCTGACATTGAATCTAATATGCTCAATATGACAACAAAAATAACTCTTACTATCCTGTCTGGTAATGATCAGATGTTAGTCATTTTTTACACGAAAGTAACAAGTATTTGCTGTAACTGAGCAGAATTCATTTAGACTCTTTTTTGCTGAAGATGTGATTAAGAAAAAACAGTTTCACAGAATTCTTGTAATTCTTGAGCCTTTGACACACTAAACAGAAGATGTATAGGTAGATATGTTTTTATCTCTAGCTGTTGCCTCATCCGCAACAAAAGAAAGGATATCTCTGCACATCTTATATGCATTTCTCATTTTTTTCTTAATAAGAGTGCTTTCTTTTATGTAATAGTTATATGAATAAAGGGTGTCAGCAATGCTTAATATTAAATGCTTAATGTTATCTGCATATATGGCCTTAGTAAAAGGGCAGCTTAATCCAAGCAAAAGTAATGCTTCACGGTTGAGTATCAGAGCCATGTAGTCAGGAAAACTGGCACTGACTGTAATTAAAGTTTGTTCCTCCCACCCCGCCCCAAAAAAAGAGATTTCCTGCTGGTGGACATAAGTACTTTTGATGGAATTACTTGCATGGCTAGTTAAAGCACTTGTACAGAAATTCTCCTTGTAGCAGGTATACTTTTGGTTTGTTTGACTGCACATTTTTTAAATATTACATCCTTTTCTTTGACATATTTAAGCTAATTTTAGACATTATTTGACTGGCAACTTTCACTTTCCAGGAAATTATTTATATTACTTATGTAACATTGGAGTTTGCTCAAGCTTTTTATAGAATATCCAGAGACTGTGGACTGTCATAGGCTGAATTGGCTATATTGTCTCAAGAGCCTGACTTCGCTGTCAGATGTTGGATTACCATCATTACTTTTTTAGCTGGATTTTCTGTACTCGCACTGTTTAAGTATTCCATCTTACCAGTTTCTGAATGAATTGAGTATTTTCAACCAAATTTGATAGAGGGAGAGAAGAGAGAGGTCAAGAACTCTCAAAGTGCTCAGTGCTCACAAACTATGTGTGAGTTAGCCCCGTGTAAGATACCAAAGAAAGTCTAGGGGAGACTGGCTCCCTAGACCTAAAGCCCCGGCCTGAGCAACAATTTCAGGTAGTGTGAACACTTTTTTCAGGAATCTCTGTCAACTTGACATACAGATATAACATGGATAGTAAAATATTCTTCCTGCAAATAAATTTTGGAGGGGATCCAAGTTAGGCAAACTACTCCATTGCTGAAACATAAAGACAACTGGCATTACTACACTAAGATCTGATTCAGTGTCCATGATTATCTTTAGGAGTTTGCCAATAACTTCAGGAAAAACATGATCAGAGTGGGAATGTCAGTATTAGTTATGCAACACTTGGCCATCCTAAACAAGTGTATGAACATTGGATGTTCCCACCTGTTCTGCGGAGCCACTGATAATACCTTTCAACATGTTAAAAACCTCTTACTGTTTACAGTACAACTGAGGTTTGCCACACAGTTGTAAGGTAATCTGAGGAAACCTGCTTGTATAATAATGGCCTTTAAAAATTAAAGCTTTATTTAATTCTTTGAGTTTTAGTGTTCCTTGAGAGCAGTAGAACATTTGGGAAGTGGGTTATTACAGGTATCTATGTAGGAACGTAAAAAAAATTCTAATCAGTACAGTATGATAATATCATTTATGTTATTTTTTGTGACTTGGTCTCATTTCAGATGAAGCGGCTATCTGTCCTGCCCCAACAGTGTATTTTGCTGATGACATGTCTCCTAATGGCCTTGGAAGCTGTACCTATAGACATAGATAAGACAAAAGTTAAAGGAGAAGGCCACGTAGAAGGAGAGAAGGTAGAAAGTCCAGTAAGTGTAATGAAATTTATCTAATTAAATATTTTTTCATAATTGTTAGTAATCTGGCTATAGCAAACTACCTTCCTGAAATTTAGATGTTCTTTACTGGAGTTACTTGCAGGAAGGAAACTAATATTAGCCAGTATTGTCATACATCTATTGTGGTGAGGTTCTTTTTAAATTTGTTCTCTTTTATTTTTTTTCCATGAGGGGCTAAAGGTGAGGTGACACATGGAAGGAGTTCCCCAGCTTACAGTAGGAAGAAGTGCTTACTGTTCCACAGAGACTTCTTTCAAGCGATTGAGTGGTGGCTTAGGAAATTCCACTCAGTGATTCCAGTTCAGTGTTTCAAATAGAACAGTAATGAATGAATTACACTTTTGAAAAAACAAAACAAAACAACAACAAAAAACAACTATATTAACATGACAGATGCTTGTGTATTACATGGATTCCTGAACACTTTTCTCCTCTTCCTTGTCTGTTGTTGAAACACATGAATCACAAGATTAAGTTGTTTTAGGGCAATGATGCAAATCAGAAGAAAACAAAGATATGTAAGAGAATATAATGCCTGTGTTGCTGAGATCTGAGTTTCAGTTTAATTGTATTTAAACAAAATGAAATGTTTGGTAGTATTTCTTTTCTCAATTTCACGTTCTTTTTTTGAAGGATACAGGACTTTATTATGATGAATATCTCAGGCAAGTAATAGATGTCTTGGAAACAGATAAGCATTTCAGGGAGAAACTCCAGACTGCTGACATAGAGGAAATAAAGGTATGTACAAAAAAAGACTTAAATGAAGGTTAATTAAATCCATAATCACGAGCCATGTATGTTGTATTCTTTCTTCCTTTTCTTTTTTTCCTACTCCTCTCAATTTTTGTGAGCTTAAATTTCCTCCCATTCTTATTTACTTAGGAATTTAACTCTTACTAGATCTTTGTCTGTAGTCAAGGGACAGCAGAACTTCTAATTAAAGAGTATGCCATAGCATACAAAAAACCCCCAACAACGTATGCTTGAATGCATAGTTTCTGCCTTCTGCCTATCTACTAAAAAGCCAGTTTCAGACTTCATACAGGGAGGTGAACCTTCATGTACATCAAATCAGCTGCAAGCGTAGCTCTCACTCGCTCTTGCCTGCTGAGTAACTTGGAACACTGTTTTGAACACAAAGGTATATCTGCCTTCTGAGATTAAGATAGTGTATCACAAACGAATGTGATGACATGGAAGAGGATTACAAGACAAATTTTAGAGTCGGGGGAAATTGAGGAGTTGTACTAGAGATAAAGCCAGTGTATATAGGAATAAAATAGACCTCTGGCTTTCTCTGCTGCTGTCCTTTCTTTTGTGCCAATCCATATAGCACTCTCTCCAAAACCTTACCACATTCTTGTCTTTTCTACTTTAGTTCCTGGCTCTAGGTGGTGGCTGTTCTGCATTCCCCTTTATGAGCTAGAAATTCAGCAAGGGACAGGTAGGAAACAGTCTAAAGTGACAGACTTAAAGAGGAGATCCTGCCTTTTGCATTTCCTTTAATTGCTCGTGTTGCCATTGGCAGCTTTTGGCTCCTTTTTCTTCTGTGCTACATCTAGTGTAACCCTTGAAGGTTACTATCCATTTCCAGATCCTGATAAATATTCATGCAATACATATTGTTCGCTGTTGCTGTGCTTGTACCTTCTCTCTCTCAAGTCTTACAGCTATCATCAAGTGGATGAAGAACACAGCACTTTGTGTACATCTCACAGTTGTTTTGAACTAATTTGAGAACATTTGATCAAGAAATTTGTCACTTAAACATTATTAGGTATTGCTGCTTAAAGGTCATGCTTTTGCTCTTTGGAGGAGCAAGATACTTAGAAATTCTCTTTTCAGAAAGCTTTTAGGATTCCTCCTGTTTCTATAACCATAGGCTTAAAAAAATTTGAATCTGCTCTTTGAAAAAATTTTGAGATTCTTACAGTGTGGGCTACAGCATATCCAAAGACTGCCACTAGTCTGCTGTCTTGCAGCTCATGTCTAATGGGAATCGTAAAGACTACTTTCTTCTATTTTTTATACATAACTTGTTTTTTGACAGAGTGGAAAACTAAGCAGAGAGCTTGATTTAGTAAGCCACCATGTGAGAACACGGCTGGATGAACTAAAAAGACAAGAGGTGGCAAGATTAAGAATGTTAATTAAAGCTAAAATGGATTCTGTTCAAGGTAAGAATACAAAATTTAACTAGGTGAGTTAACAGATGGGGTTGTGTTGGAGAGGTATCCAAAGTTGATCAGTTATGCTTTGTTGTCAACAATAATGACTGTAAGCTGAAGGTGAGTGTCCTTTCTGAGCTGGCCTAGGGCCAGTAAAGATCCATCTTTATAGGAAAGTGGGGAGAAGAGCCATCTGTGTTTTATAAATAACTAAACTTGATTCTGGCAGTGGATTTTTCAGATACTCCTAATCCTTTTTGAACCTCTTTTTATTTTTGTAGTGCATCAATTTATAGATTACTCACTGAGAACTAGTAACACAGTAGAACTATGTTTAAGAATACAACATGACATAGCATTTCATGTCTTTATAGGGTAGAAAACGATTTTTTTTTTTTTTTTTTACAGTCAACGCAAAAGTTTTCCTTTTTTTGTTTTTAAGCCCCCTTTCCACAAGTTAGAGTTATTGTACAGATTTATAACAAATATTGAACATTTCGATTTAGAAGAATATTTTTCTTATTTTGGGGGCAGTTTTAAGCTCCTGAGTAAAGAAGAACATTTGGAGTGAAAAAAATTCTCCGTAGCGTTTTCTTAATTGCTAATGAAATCATACAAACTCAGGCAATTTCTTCTAATGAATAAAGTATACAGGTTTCTAATGATTCTGATTGCTGTATGTTTGTGTGGGAAATGGTGCTATCCCTTTTTATTTCTTATTACTGAAGATTTTTTACATTTAGAACTAATTCTGTAAATTTCTTATTAGTGGTTTCTTTTTGAAGAGAATTAGTTGCTCATAAACAAAGTCCTAATAATGGACTGCATTATCTTGTTTCTGAAATGCTGTTTTTCACACAGAAGCTCTAATAAAAAGGGCTTAATGTGCCTATGCAGATTATTCTATTATTAAAAATCTTTGCAAGTTATGGGGACGGATCCTACTGAATTGAATAAGTAATGTATCAATTTAAAATACTCCAAGAATAAGGAACTGTCTTCTAGGCTAAGGCGAATTTAGAGGTGGCAAGTAGACTGAAGAAGTATGCATGTGCAAATATGTGTTTGGGGATGTTACTACGGTCAGGAAAGCATCAGATTAATTTGGGAAAAAAAGGTATTTACAGTGTAGTACCTTTCCAATGAAGTCTATAGGTACTATCATAGTAAAATTAATGAATAATTATATAGAGTCAGCTGAGGGCATCAGGTCACCTTTATGACCTTTGCTTTCTTTTAATGAAAGTTCTCGTCCAGAGAGTACAGTCTACTGGTAGCTCAGCAGTGCAAAGCAGCGGTAGCCCCTCCGCAGGAGTCAGTGCATTGCCTCACATACCTGCCAGACCCCATGTTCATCTTCCTCAGGCGGCTCTTTAGCTGCCAAGAGCCCTGTCTCATGCTCCTATTGCAGGCAAGCAGTCCAGTGACAACATGGTGACACTCACAGTGAACTAGTTGACAGCAGCTAATGGTACCTGATTGTGTACATAGTAATTTTGTGTATTTTGTAATTTTTTAGTAATTTAATGGACTGATTACCTCTAGCCCTCTCTACTTTCATAAATCAAGAGTAACTAACAGAGCATGCTTTAGAAGAATAATTCCCCCCAACAGATCTGATCTTTTACAGTATAAATGTGAGATCTTCCATTTGGGAAAGAACAAGAACAGATTATTCCAGTTCAAAATATTCAGATGATTACTAAGACATGAAAACATCAGGAGTGGGAAAACATTTTGTACAGTTTATAATCAGCCCTGCCAGTGAGTACTTCACATCACATACAACAAGTATGGCCAGATTATCTATAAAATACAACTGCATCTGTACACCTAGGCAACGTCTTGGAACATGTACAAAAGAGCATTCTATAGTAACAGCAGGCAGAGCTGTTTGATTTCCTTTTATTTGTTCTGTTAATCTTTTCCCTATAACACCACTTAATGTCTTCTATCTGATCTAAAAAAAAAAAAAAAAAGACACAAATCCCCTGTTTTCTTCCCTCTCAGATGGATCAGGTTTTAAAAAAAATAAAAAAAAAAATTTGAGATTATATTCTACATATATTCAGCCCTGATCCAGATGTGTTTTTAAACATTTTCACCAAGATCTTACTAGACTGATCAGTACAGAACAGAAGAATGTTAGGGGTTGGGTCTCAGATAATACAATAATGTGGCAAGTAAATACTGTCAAATAGAATGAGTCTTTTCCCATAAATATAAGAAATGGAAGAAAATGAGTTTGGGGGCTGTTTTGGTTGGTTGGTTGGTGTTGGTTTTTGTTGGTTTTTTTTTTTAAAGACTATTATTACACTTCTAAAAATGTTTCTAAAATAGTCTAAGGCACATATATTTCAACAGAAATTGTGATCTCACCAGGGAGGAATGATGGTTGAAATCTGCCCCAGCCAGTGTTTGCTGTTTTGTGATAATACAAACACAGCATTGAGTGTAACAAAGACAGATAGTTTGCCAAAGAATAACATGTTCAAAATGGTGTTTTCCAGTTTTTTTAAACAACTAAAATATTCTTTGCTAAGCCATCTAGTAAAAGGTTGTCGAAACTGTTATACATATCAAAGTGTATACTGCTTAAGATAGCATTATTATTAGCAGTCAGAAACCATGGTAACAGCTAGAAAAGCCTTTTGTAGAAATGTGTTTTGTTGTTAGTGCATTGTGTATTGATAGTGTTGGGTATCATTCCTGTCATAAGGAAGAGAGAAATGTTTGCAGCTTTTAGACGCAGGACCTGACTCCACTGTCTTGCACTTCTCGTTTTGCACAAATGAAATATTAATATCTGCTTATCTGATTTGATATGATTTTACACCATATTGCACATACATCTTTGGCCAGATATAAGTCATTTGCAAAATGTTGAGGGCAGTAGAAGAGTCAGACTTCTCCCAGTTCAGGAAAAATATGCAAATCGTTAGCTTTGATACTGCACATAACTTCAACTATCTCATTTATATAAAAGAGAATAAAATGTTTTTCTTAGTTTGTGAAGCTGAAATTGATTGTACTTTTCCTTGCTGAAACACAAGCCTTAATTTGTGCATGTTGAATTATCGCGTGCAATGCAACACTGACACATCAGAAGGAATCTAGTGCAAATTGCTATCAAGTTTGGCAATCTTCAGGAGAAGCAACTTTGGAAGTGTTGCTATAGTTTCCTCCAACAGTGAAAAAATTATCCAGTCCTCAGGGAGCTCCCATATGAAAGCTTTAACTTCCTGATCTTGCTTGAATTCAAACTTATTTTAATGTTTTACTTTTGTACCTTGTTCTTTCAGACACTGGCATAGATCATCAGGCTCTCCTTAAACAGTTTGAGCACCTGAACCATCAGAATCCTGACACGTTCGAACCTAAAGACTTAGATATGTTGATCAAAGCAGTGAGTGCTAGATATAAACTACTGTGGGTTTTTTTGATATTAATTTTTATGCATTTTTCACTGGTAAAGGCAAATCCTTTTATATATACCACTTTTTTATAGACAACATACAGTTTTCATTTTCAGAGAAAAGTCAGCTGTCTCCATCGCACACTTGAAAACTGTTGTCAGTGTGCATTATGCTAAAGAGCCCATAAATTTTGGGGTGGCATTGTAACAGGACTTGCATTCATGTGCCAGTACAAACAACTTCAGGAATAAAATACGCCTTTCCAGGAGCCTTTAAATTAAATACGATTTTGATAAGGGTACATTTTTCCCAAGTGTGTTTTCTGATTTCTATTTCTAAATGATTTAGGTGTCTCACAGAATGACATAAATAATTATCGCTAAACTAGCCATTTGAATTTTGGGATCTGTTATATATACATCAAGTTGCAAAACTACAGCAGAGTAGAACTTAAGCTATCAATGTTAGAAATTGCATATGCTGGGCAGGGCATTCAGTGTCTATTTAGGAGACTCAGTATCAATCACAGGTGTGGGGAGGTGTTCAGTGCTTGTTTATTAAGGGGATGCAGTTAAGCTAAGCATGGCATGGCTTTTTTCAACTGCTGGAAAAAATACGCTTCCCAAGGAGAAAAAGATTTTAATCTCAGATATGCTTTAGAGAGCACTGCATGTCTGACATGAGAATTTGACAGGTTTTATATTTTCAAAATAAATTGAAAGATAAGGTATATTTCAAGCTTTCTGTAATTTTTGTGGATTTTTTTTTTACCCTTGGAAAATTTTAACTCAATTTTCTGTAAAATTAATTTTTATAGAGATATTATAAGGTTTCTTGCCATTTCTGAGCATCACTTCTGGGAAAATTCTGGTTGGCTAGGAGAAGCATATCGTCAATGGGGCAGTTCTTTCTCTTGGTACATGTTTGGGTTTTTTCTGTCTTCTAATTTCTCAGTTCTCAGCTGAGATATTGACAGAGTGTAATGGGCATTTTAGGGGACTGTTGCTTTGGAATTGTTTTTGAAAAGGTACAGTGAATCTGAAAACTGAAAGGTAAATAATGGTGCGCCTATATCCGGTATAAACATGTTACTTTGAAAAGCACTACCAAAACATCCTTTAATACCTTGAGCTACCTGAAAATGATACATCTTTAAACTCTATACAGGTCCTTGTCAGAAATTCTCCCCTCACACCCTTTCTCTCAATATAATTGTGTTTTTTGATTTAATCTGTATTAAGCTACTGCAGACTAACTCCCATTATAAATGAAGGCACTTTTTTCATTAAAAGGTAGGATAATCTACAAAAGTTCTTATTCTGAAATAATCAAGCAGGTTAATGGTACTATTTGAAGCTGCACTTAATTCGTATGGGACTTACTTAACTTGAGTTAATTTATTATTAATTGATGAGAAGGGACACCTTGATGACTTCTTACAGTACTGTGTAGTTGCAGAAATTGTCTAGCAGTTGAACCCTTGCAAATTAATTTCTGTGAAAATAACAAAGTGAGGAGAGATGTTTTTGCATCACTGTCACATGAAAGGAAACCCCCAACTAGTCTACCTCATGTTTAAAAGGAGAATGGCAATATGGCCAGCCTTGGCCACAGATCTGAACAATACAGTGTTTTTAATGTCATATGTGTTAACATAATTGTGTGGCATAATCATATATCTACATATATCTATATTTTTAGGCTACAAGTGATCTGGAAAACTATGATAAGACCCGCCATGAGGAGTTTAAGAAATATGAGATGATGAAAGAACATGAGAGGAGAGAGTATTTAAAAACACTGGATGAAGAAAAGAGGCAGAGAGAAGAATCCAAATTTGAGGAGATGAAGAAAAAACATGGTGATCATCCTAAAGTTCACCATCCTGTAAGGCCACAGTCTCTTCTTACATAATTGGGTGGAAGCTTTCCTTTCCAGAGAGAAAAAGCTAATAAAGAGAAGGGTGTATCTTCATATTCTCAGCATTTGCCTCTTCTCATTGATATGGGAGCAGAGTGTGGGAACAATGCAGAGAGCATTACAAAACCCGCTGTATATACCCCCATTTTTTCTATACAAGTATGATATTTGCTGGCAGAATTACTATTTACAAAGAAGATAAAACTCATGAGGAAGATGCCAGAATGGTGTTCAGAACTATAGGAATGCCTTCATGGTATGCCTGGCCTGCAAGGAACTGCATCACAGTACCATTTGCTCTAGAAAAGGCAAACTAATTTAACTTCCTTTAAACTGTTATTTCTAGATGAGTCTGTGTGGCAATGACTGATGATTAGAGATGTTCCTTTCCACAGAATATGCATTTCCTTGACACCCCCTCTTTGCCTGGGCCTTTCTGTCTAATGAAAGTATTAGACCTGAACAAAAGAAAATTAAAGAAAATTCCATTGATTCCATTTGCAACATGACTCATGAGAAAATAAAGCCTTTCAGAGAAACCATAATGCAAAGGTAATGCAGAAAATTTACACTTAATCATATTTTGAATAGTTTTTCTTTGTAACCAATCTATAGGGAAGCAAAGATCAACTGAAAGAGGTGTGGGAAGAAGCAGATGGACTAGATCCGAATGAATTTGACCCCAAAACATTTTTCAAATTACACGGTAAGAGGTTTAGTTTAATTTAATGAACAAGTGAAGTGACTTTCTGTTACCTTCTGCTGAGGGCAAGTTTGTCTTATGCTAGGATGAAGACTTATACCTCAAGTAATTTGGATGAATCTGAAGAGTTAGAGGACAAAGTATTTATGTTATTATTTGTAAGTTTACTGCGAAGTTTTAAATGGGGTTTAAAAGTTGGAAACAGATTTTTGTTTAACTACTCGTAAAATCATACAGCAAATAACTAGTAGTGATTCCTCAAGGAAGTATGGATACTTAGAGGGCTGTCCACATCTATAACTTTGCTTACACACTACGTACTAGGAATAAATCCTCAGAGGTGTCCGTGGGAAAACCTGCTTTCTCATCATCTCTGCAGATAAGTGGCAGACACCCCTTATCTTTGGAATGGTCATAGAAGGGCCAAGCCTCTTCAGAAGTTGCAAGATTTCCTTAATAAAACAAAAACCAAATTGCCCTCCAATCCTGCCTCTATATTTCTGAGCAGTGTGCAGCTAGAAACAATAAAATAGGAGCAGAGATGAGGATGCATCTCAATGGGCATTTTGCTTTAAAAGGGATTATATAAATGTATAACCTTATATTTTGACATTGTTAAATGCTTCATAATAAAGTACCCTTAAGCAGATCCTGCCTGGCACGGGGCTGTGAAGGCTTGAACAGTACATAGAATTTGACTAATCCCGAAGATGACAATTTAACTGAAGTGTTCTAGCCTGAGTCTGAACTTTTATCTTGGTTTACAAAATATATAAAAATGGATTATAGTTATTAACCTTATTTATTCTCTCTAGAAAGAGATCTTGAAAGATAATTTTCTGAAAATTTTTGGTAGCTTTTTTATGCAAATCTTACCAAAACAGAAATAGCCAAAATAACCCTTTGCCTTAGAGCTTAGTATACGAAAAACTTTGAAGCAATTAAACAAAAAGATTGCATAATAATGCTCATTTGAAGTAGACGTTGTCTTTCAATTTCAGAGGTAGTCTAACAATATTCAGAGTAGAATGTAGGATAAAAGACGGAATGTTAGTTATCAAGTATTCTCTTCTAATTTGTCATGAAAAGTCATTTTACAGTGATCTCTTCTCAAGCGCTGCATATTTATATAGATTTTCACATAATTCTTTAGTTTTTTTGGAGAGTCATACTGTTGTTAACAAAGTTTTTCTACAGATTTTTATTGCTCCTGAATCTATTTGCAAATCTAGTTGTTAAATTGGGACAACTTGTTCTCAGCAATATTTTTTGGCAATTGCACTCTGTGCAATCCTTTTGTGACCTTTTTCAGTTTGCTAAGAAGTAGGGAGATTGTTCCAGACTTGTCTAACCAACCAGCCAAAAATGGCAATACAGTTCAGCCAATGCCTGATAAAAACCTAAACAGAAAAAACAACTCATGTAACCAGCTTCTTGTTAAATGATGTTTTTAATCCACATAAGATGTGGATGCTGATACTTACTTAATTCACAGGGAACTATTACATGTATTACTTTCTGTACATACTCAACTTGTATTTTCAACACTTCTTTTTGTAGATGTCAATAATGATGGTTTCCTGGATGAGCAAGAATTGGAAGCCCTATTTACTAAAGAGGTAAAAAAAGAAAAGTTCAGAAACTTAACTGGTTTCACTAAATGGTTACAGGGCTGTCTGTATTTTTTCAAAGATATATGGGGGCTTTGGACTAAAAATTAGAGTATTCATGGCAAGTTTTGTGTATCCTTAATGTTTCTACAAAAGTATAAAAATGTATCAGCAGGGAAGATAAAGTAGTTGAAGCATAGGACTCAGACACCAGAGATTTAGTGTTCATGCATTTCTCTGCGACAGGCATGCTTGAGATTTTATAATTAATCTGCAGGATAGCTATACCTGTGTAAGTTGCACTGCAGAGAGCTGCACTCCTGCTCTACCTAGATGCAGCCTGGTAGAGGTTCTAAAGCTGGGTAGCTGTGCTCATTCAGTGCTAATCAACAAGTCATAAGACTTGTTGAGAGAAAAAGGGTCACGCTCGTGTGAATTGGCTCAAAGACAGCACATTGTGGAAGCGGCTACAGAAATTTCATGTATTTTCTATCTAGCAAGTTTGGAGGACATGTATATCTGATAAAGTAGACAGGCTCTTAGTTTCTTTAAGCTTTGGTTTGTTGGCTGTGAAAATGCAAATATTAGTACTTCTTTGCCTCCCAGAGGGGTAATGACAGCAATGTTTGGAAATTCTACAGGAATGGGAATTGCAGAATCAATGAATAAACAAAAGGCCTTGGTCTTCATTTTTGCAGTAGGTTGTGTTTTGGTATAGCAGAAAAAAACCCCTAAACTTTCCACTCAAAGATCCAGTACTATGGCTGTCAATATCTAGTCTTACAATTTTTTCTAGGTTTCAGAGTCGGGGAGCACATGCACTAAACAGTATATATAGAAGCTTATAAATTCAAACTACTGTAAATTTTTGAAGAAATTAAATTTGCAAATACAGACTTCTAACAATACTTTGCCATAATCCCCTCTAATACAATGAAGATATATGGCAGTCTTTTTTGACAGATATGTCCCACCATTTTGCAGTTTTGTAGTTTAAAAACAAATAATCTGGCACTTTAATATTACCTATGGCTAAGCAAGCAAAGCTAAATGACTAAGAAAACTAAGTAAAAGCAAATAAGCATGAACTCACCAGAAAGACATTGTGCAAGAAGAGCAGTGGACCATTAAATTAAGCACTGTTTGTCTTGTGATATCCTGAATGCTTACAGGGTTAGCTGCATGCTCTGGTAAAAAAGCTACTCTCTCCTGTTCCAGAAACCATGTGGAAACTCTGCCTGCTTTGAATCAAGTGTAGGATCAGACTGTGTCTGCCGAGGTCAATTTTACTGTAACGTCCACAGCACTGAATTATAACAGACCACATGAATTAACTGAAAACTTCATTCTTAGCAATGAAAGGCTCACTTGTTGCTTAAATACTATGCTGAAAGAGAAGAATTACACACACACACGCTCACTCTATTGAAAAAATGGTGAACTCGTTTTTAGCAACATCTTGCACTACTGTTCCAAATATGCTGTCATTTGAAAGCAGCCCTTTCTCCAAACTAACATTTGCTAATTTTGAATTTCAGCTAGAAAAAGTTTATGATCCCAAAAATGAAGAGGATGACATGGTTGAAATGGAAGAAGAAAGGCTAAGAATGAGAGAACACGTAATGAATGAGGTGGGGACTGATGTTCAGTAGAGCTGCTGATTTCTTTCTGTGTTCAAGAAATACAGTCCTCCTGACAGGAAGTGTTGTCCAAGTACAGCAGAAAGGATTGTCCAACTACACCTGTCACACTGAATGCTCTTTGTGCTGGGATACACATAAAGTTACAATTCTCAAGCCCTGTTCCCATGTTCTGATGTAAATGCCTGCTGACTAGTTTTTATTTAAGAAGTTCAGAGAAGGAATTGTGCTGTCACCTCCATCTTCTGCAGATACTGAGATTCAATAGAAATTCCGTGTGAGTTTTGTGTCAAACAGGGAAGACACTAAATGTGGTTTTGCACTTGGCAAATTGGTAAGATTTAGGTGTGAGAAGAGGCAGTAGAGCAATGTTTTCCTTCACATACCTCACCTTTGTCTCTTCAGAGGAGGGCTCAGAGCTCAAGGTATCCCCTATGACAGTGAATAGCTCTACTGGTTCTGATAGGTTTTCAGTTCAGGAGACAGAGGAAAGGGAAGAGGATGTTTTGAACTACCGTGTTTTTCACTCGTATCTTTTCTGTATTCAACTATATTCCTTAAGCTTGAGGAACGGAGCAAGACTGGTCTTCTATTAGTCATAAAGGGAAGCATTTCCTCCCTTCCCCTTAAAGGATTCTGACACAATTTAGTTGGGGTTTTTTTGATGTTTCAAAACCTCCCCATCCAACAGCGGAGATTACTCTGACTCACAGTTACAAAATTATTACCAGAAAGCTACAAAACATTTTTCTCAAAATGCTGCTTTCAAAATGAACATTTTCTCATGCATGCCACTACTAGTGTTGGGGCTGTGACCACAAATAATGTTTCCAATAAAGCCAATGAATTTTAAAGTAAAATGTGAGGATTTACTTTTTATTTCCATCTTTGTTAAGCTTTGTAAGCTTGTGAGAGAAGTTTTCAGAAGATGTTGCAGGCAGTTCCCTTGAGAATGGGACAGTTTAAAAATAAAATGGTTATATTTGAAGATATTTGCATGATGAAATTAAAGATTAGCTCCACCAAAACCTGTCCTTTAGGTTGAGTTTAATTTTTTGCTTCAAATAGGTTGATATCAACAAGGACCGGCTAGTGACTTTGGAAGAGTTCCTGCGAGCTACAGAGAAAAAAGAATTTTTGGAGCCAGATAGCTGGGAGGTAATGAAAATATGTTCCAAGTGCAACATATGGTACTATTACCATCACTCCAACCAGGAAACCAAATGGCATGTCTCTGACCTTTGCTTTTTTTCAGTGCCGTTTTGGTATGTGTGTGGTTAAGCGCCTTAACTAAATGTAAAGTACAAAATGTAGCAGACTAATGTAATGCAGATGTAATCTTTATGGGGCACATGCAAACAGAAAAGGCCTTGCGCCACCCAGTGGATTCTAGAAGAGCTTTTCCCACATGCTTTTCAAACAGAAAATGGACATTTTGTTTATGAATCACTTTAAAGGGAAGATAAGAGCTCAGCTGGAAGGAAGAGGAATTTTTTCTCCTCCCTCTACATCTGTAGTAGAATTTTGCTGAGAAAATAGCTGAGAAACGGCTATTTTGCTGTTTCTTACAGTGAGTGTACTAACCTTTTACAGTGTCATGTCTGGTATTTTGATGAAAAATGAGTGTTGTTTAGTGAACTGTACAATTCAGCTAATAATAATTTCAGTGGGAAGATAATAAAAATATATATGCATTCCTGGCTAAGTAGTCATGTTTGTATGTATTTTCTTGCAGACACTAGATCAACAGCAGCTCTTCACTGAGGAAGAGCTGAAGGAATTTGAAAGTCATATTTCTCAGCAGGAAGATGAACTTAGAAAGAAGGCAGAAGATCTTCAGAAGCAGAAGGAAGAGCTACAGAGGCAGCATGACCAGCTTCAGGCTCAGAAACAAGAGCTTCAGCAGGTACACTTTTGAGAACGGAATTTTTTTTTGCCTTTTCTGTATCCTTATATGTGTAACAGCTCATGACAATCCTCAACTCTGGAGCATTCTTTACCTTGATTTCTGATATGACTCCCAGCTGAATTCTAAACCAATGGTACCACAGCAAAACATAATCTAGTATTCAGGATTATAGCAAACAATGCAAGCATCTCAACTCAGTAGTATACCCATTAACAAAGATTTTACATAATGACTGCAAAATTTGTTTTAAGTGTATTCATTTATGTCATATCAGAGAAAGCTGACAGATTTAAGTTTTTCAACTGTCGTGTTTTATTTTTCACCAGGTTGTAAAACAGATGGAACAAAAGAAACTACAGCAAGGAAATCCTCCTGCCGGACCAGCTGGAGAACTGAAATTTCAACCCCGTATGTGTCTTTCTGTGTAGATACACAAACTTTAAAATAAGATCTCTAATGTAAAAGTCATTAAAACTGCATTTTCTGTTGAAATTGTTAATATAATGTGGTTTTAATGATCTCTGTAGAGACGTTCACTAAACTGTCTTTAAGAGGGAAGTATGGAACTCTTCTAAAGTATTCCTGAAATCTCAGTGCTTTTAAGTCCATAGTAAAAAAACAGAGCTCTAACTCAAGGCATCAAATGGACAGAGAAAGATTGTGTTGTACCTATCAGACCAAAAATATTGATATCTAGTATATCTAGGATTCCTGAGCATCCAGAGAAGAATAGGGACATACAAATTACCAGGTCTGTCTGATGTTCTGTGGCTGCATTACCAGTCTCAGACTGCAGAACAGATGAAAGCATTTAAATGCTTTCAACAAGTCCATCTTCAGCGGCCAATTTACCGCAGTTGGGCACAAAATGACATGACAAGTTAGTTCTAGACAGTATGAATGACCAACTGCTTCAACACCCTCAGAAGAAGATATTGCCATAATAAATCATTGCATTTGCACATTGGTGGCAACAAAATGGTCAGGTATACATTAGCACTTCTTATCCATAACACATTGTCCATGGTTTTTTTGTGTTTTAATACATCCTAACTTAGCTTTTTCTCCCCGTCTAGAAAGGTTGAAACTAATATGGCTTTATTGGCTTCCATGTTCATATGCTAACACTATCAGTAGAGCTCAAGAACTTCTTGACATTCATCTCAAACATAAGGCTTCAGACTATATCCAGGCAGCCTTTTGAATACTGGAAGCTCTAAACTGTTCCTGCAAGGCCAACAGTGGGATTTCAAACCTTAAATGCTATATTCAGTGATTACAGCTTACTTTGTTGAGTACCCTGAAATTCTATTCCTAAGCCACTCAGTTCTGTGAAGAGAAATAATGAAATTTCAGTACCAATTTAATTTTGTCTTTCATTTGCTTCAATACTGCCTTTGGGTAATTTCATTTTATGATCCTTAGTTCTGAGTGCCTCACTTCCCCTCACCTTCAGTAAGAACATCCTGTGTAATAGCAGATGCCCTGGGAGTTGGACTAATGATACATCTTTTGATACTGTCAATATTGTAGCAGATACTGTTCTTAACACCTATTTTATGTAAAAACTTTCTGCAAAGTCATTTAATCAGGTGTCATAAGAATTCATTATATTAGCCGAAAATAGTCGCTACTCATTCAGTGAGTTAAGGAGGTTCAAGTAGACAATATTTCTAATCTGTAGGCTACTGGAGCTACTAAGGGCCATTTAAGGAAAAAAAAAAATCACAAAAATGCAGCTGCAAGTTCTGAAATCTTCAGCAAACTATGAAACAGTATTATTCAAAGGTAGGCAAAGAGAGAATGTTGTAATTATTGTTGACACAGTGAGGAGTAAAATACAGGAGCAAGATGTTAATTTTTTTTTTCCCAAGCTTCCCATATTTGGATTAAAGGTTTCATAAACACATAATATATTTCAAAAAGAACAATCTCCAAAGAACCAATGTGTTATGGAAGTAAAAATATTTCACAGAAAACAGAAACAACTAGTAATCCAAGAGGAAACACTGAATATTATAATAATGCAGTCTGTTGGGTAATCCCAATCCGATTTCATTGTTAGTCACATACAAAATTCTTGATTCCACTTACAAACCAAAAACCAGAAGGTTTTGTTTGATTGTCCCTACACTAGAAACTTTCCTGTAGATACTTTCAATGTTGGGGGCCAATTTAATTGAGAAGTTACACATGGTTTTATTCTTCTTTTACAGCCGGGGAACACAAAGTTGGAGATGCACCGAAACATCCTGCGGGAGGTGATCAGCCTTTACCACCAGGACATGTCCAAGAACCAGCTGCTAGAACTGATCAAGTTCACCCTTAACCACTTGTGCCTCAAATTTATAGCATCTTTATTATTTGGGGGGTGGGGGGCAGGAAATCAGAGTGAAACATGAACTCTATACTTTCTTCCCCAGATTGTAAAATCATTGGGAATGTTAGAGATGAAGTATCAATCAGATCTGAATCATAAATTAAACTAATTTTGTCTCCAGTGCATCAGCGAGAAACAGAACAAGGGGATCATTTAGAGGCTATAATGGAGGAGGGGGTTGAGGAAACTATTAATACTAAAGATTTTTATGGCCAGGGGACTGAGCTGTTGAACTCTTCTCTTACAAAAAGGGAGGAGATGTCTGCCATTCTGTGTTTAGGCATGAATTGGAATCTTCTCGGAGAGGAAGCAGGGAACTGGCCTGAATGTCGTTAGGTCTAGTTTTATGTAGAAACTCTTTCTGGAAATGCTGAGAAGCAAAAATGGGGAAATGAAGACCATAGATAAAGGCCTACCATTTCCAGCACTACCAAACCCTTTCTTCTTTGAGACCAAATAAAAATCAAACTTCTAATCCTTAATCACAGAAAATTTGCACTTTCTAAAATCTAAACACAGCAAAGAATTACGTGGAGCAGTGAATATTTTTAATGTTTACAGAAGCCTAAGAATTTCACTGTAAGCCTTGAAAAGGAATACTGTACTTTTGGTGTATTGATCTGAACCGTCCTCCTTGTTGAGATTAATTCTGTATAGCAGTTGAACATTCAACTGGCTCTTGGGACAGTACTTTTGTCCCCATTTCCTTCATCAGGTGCCAGCTGATCTCAAAATTTTGCATGTTATTAAGTAAGCTTTTTATGTTGATGGAAATATTGTGCAGAACAGAACAAGACTCATTGTCTTTTTCTGTGCAGATTATCCTACCTCCTGTGATTATACCAGATTTTTCAAAATGCACCATGTGCTTCAGAAAGCTCTTCTCAAACATGAATCTTTGACTTAAAGAGTCTCACTATTAACTCTTATTAGTCTTTCAGCAGATGGTGTAAGTTTATGAAGTGTCCTGAAACAGGGGTGCTATTGATTGTATTCTTTAGGTATTGAACCAGGATAGGTCCCTAATATTGTAAGCCAAGATTTTAAAAGAATAAGTTGATTTTCCTGTGGGTTTTACTATAATGTTGAAAAGTTGTGTAATTGTCCTTGCTTGTTATTCATTTCAGACAAAGTATCCTAAAGTGTAAACCCTGTTTGGGTTTTTTTGTTTGCTTGGGGTTTTGTGGTGGTTTTTTTTTTTTTAAACATGGATTGTTCTGATTGTATAATGCTGGCTTTGAACTGATACACACACACACACCTTGGCAAGCATCCTTTGCATTTCCTTCCTGTTCTGTGGCTAACTGCTGACAGTGTCATTAAGGGAGATCATTTGGGTTTTGAGCAAAGAAACAGAGGCAAGCCTCTGTTATAGAAAGATGTTCCTTTCAGAATAAGACTTGAATATTTTAGGCAAACTCAAATTAGACAGGAAGCAATTACTAACATTTTGTATTGACATTTGGGAAGTTTCTCACTCTGAAGAACTTTGATTGATAGAAGCTAGGCACATTCCTTCCATGTTTAAGGCTTCTTTCATCAGGCCTGAGCATATTCTTGTTCTCCACACAATATAATAGAACTCACTGCCAGAACAGATTAGGTTTCCTTATCTGTTTCGTCTTGTTAGCTGTCATGTCACATTTCCTTCATTTATACCACTCAAACAATTGGACTTCTTTTACCTTTTTTTTTTGTTGTTCTCTATGCAAGTCATTAACATTTTAATTTAGTTTCCCAAACCAGTGTCTCCACTGTTTGTAATTTCCATGCAATTCTAACGTCAGTTTGATTATGTCTTTGTCAGGAGACTAAAATACCTTTCAACAACTTCATCTGTTTGCTGAGAGGCCCAGACATAGTTAGAGCTACATCCAGACTAATAGTGTTTCTCAGTGCACAGCCCTGGCTTTGGGGTTGTAGCCTGATAATGGGTAACAGAGCAAGGAGGGAAACAAAGAGGGAATTATTTAAATGTCGTGGAAAAGGTGAGGGGAATTTTTTTTGTGTGTTCTCCCCATCCCACATGAAGGTTTACAGAGGTCAAATGATACAGCCCCAGATGTTTGTAGAGAATCAAGGACTGAAACCTTTGGTGTGAAGGCATTTCTACCATACAAATCATTCCTTCAGGCTACATCTGCCTCCTAACACATGTCATTATATGTAATGACATGCTTTGTAATGTAATGCTCAAGCTTCGGTTTCAGTGCAACTGCTTCCAATTTGATGATAAGATTCTGACTCTCCCTGCTGTTGGAGATGGGCATTATATCCCCTTATTCCATTTACTTTGAAACATCCAGAGTTTTGTAAAGAACTGTTGTAACTTGGGTGCTGAGCTCAGCTTCTGCTCGCCACGGTGTAGTGAGTGTCGGTGACTGAGGAAGCCGCTTGTGAGAAGCCAGAGATTTCACTTATCATTTCATCGTGAGTTAGCATTAGCAAAAGCTCCTCATTTTGCATTTCAGCTAGGCACTGCGGTGCGTTCAGCATAAAATGGTGCACATCTTTCCTTCAATTGCTATCTGATACCTAAATGTTGTTCTTATCAGTGTTAATTTAATTAGTAGGCTTGCAGTTTAGCAACATACAACAGATTTTCTGTTCTTCTTTTAGAAGTGGAAACAGGTGGTTTTTTTAAACCTTAGAATTGGTGATTGGATTTATCTCTAACAATAATCAAGGTTTAGTCAAACTGACAATTATTTGCCCTAAATTGTGTGGAAGTCAGAGCCTCAGTCCTCATATTGCTTAAGTTATTGAATTCCTACTGAACACATCTTTTAAGTTTGTTGCCTAAATGTTTTTGAGATGAGAGCCCAAATTAGAACTTCATGCTTGTCCACCCAATTCAAAAATCTCATATGCATGGGTACCTGTGTCACGTGTCCACAAAGATAACAAGGACTGAGTGGATGTTCTTTCAAAAGATGATCTGTCGGGTCTGGTTTATCAACAGACTGCGTTCACCCAATACTATCCATCTCATCCTCCTCTGTAGAGGAAGGCTATCATTTTTCAGGCCCAGGCTAAAAGAGGTCTCCATTTGAGTGTAATAGTCACCAAACTTATTTTTGTGGATCAGTTCTGAAGTGTGGTTTAAGTAAGAGTTATCTCACTGTGAGGAACATCTGCCTTAGAGGTTATGCAACATGCTGAAGTCATGCTTACACATGAAATGTTTAGCAGATTTGTTGTTTTTTAATGTGTGTGTTGTTTTCGATGCTGATGTCTTCTTTTAATTGGGTTCTCTCTTCCATAAAAGAGACTAAAAGTATTAGCCACTAAAAGCATGTTTCTGCCATGGTACTGATTTCTCAGGAGCTTTTTAAAGTTGAAAAAAAATTATTAAACTAAGCTTATAGCTAAGTGAGGAAGTAGAAAGCTATAATCACAGATAAATAAGGGACTGGAATATCATGGGCACCAGTGCTTTCACCTGCACTCTGCTTTTTGTTTAGGAGGTGATGACAAGAAAACTGAATGTAACTTCATACAGGCACCAGTTCCAAGACAAAGATGCAGAGATTTGGTTTTGTTACTTGGCTGGGGTTTTGGTAGGAGGATGAAGGGGTAAGATTTGGTCAATGTTGTACAAATTCATATCCTCCAGTGCAATATATGTAGGGAAAAAAAAAAGAAGCCCCACTCTGGACTTTGTATAGATTAGTTTTTAACTGGATTAAACTGAAACTCAGTGCAGTGACAGACGTCTAGTGTTTTATTTTAAGCGGGTGGGAAAGAGGCGGGTTTAGATCTTGCCTATATGCACAACTTTGTATTTCTGCTTAGTGGCCCATCCTGTTTGCCCTCCACTTTTTGCTTCCTGGAAAGATGTGAAAAGGAATTTATAGCAAGATAGAAGTATCTTTTGTTCTTTCCTGGCACCAGCTGCCTCACTGCAATAGCTATTCACTAATTACTTGAATGCTTAATTTTCTATATTCATAAAAATACAAAACCAACTAATTAAAATGCTGCTGCAACAGCATTACAAACTCTTGACAACACCACACGCTTTTCTGACTGTTCAAATTCAAAGCAGACATCCCAGAGAAAGTGAAGCACCCACAGATTTAGTAACAGATTTTTCTGTAGGTTGCTTTCTCTTTGCTTACAGATTTTGCCTTCAAAGCCAGATGTCAGCCATTTCAGGATGTCATAAGGCTGTGGCGATGTGTCTCTTGGGGAGATCCACAGCCACCTTTACAAAATGGAAAAGTCTATCTTGATTAAGAAAAAGTTGATGTATGGTGGCATTTTGCAAAGAAGTGAAGCTCTGAGCTATGGATTGTCCTTCTGTAATTTGTGCATAAGTAGGTGGTGGATGCCAGGAGCTGTCCCTAAGGTTGGCCCCAGAAGTACTTTCTTGTTTACATCCTCAAATAATATCTGTTACTTACTGAAATTAAGAGGTAGTTGTACCAAGGTAGTGAAATGAGAGTCCCATCTGAAAACAGCAACACTCACTGTAGTTTAGTTACGTTTCTAAAAGTGAACTTTTTTTTTTTTACATAATGGGAAATGAGGAACTAGCTTAAGTCCTATTATTTACTCATCCACAGATAGCAAGTATCAAACCCACCTACAGTTACCCTAATGTTTTCTAATGCTTTAAAAGCTATACTTACCAGAATCACGTTGTATCCAGTTGTACACTTTTTATAATTATACTCTCCAATACTATGCTAAATAACAGCCTGCATACTTGCTTGAGTAGTATAGTACAATATCAAGGAAGGAAAGTCATTTTTTTTCAGAGATACCAGTTTCTGAACCTGCTATATTTTTCAGTGACAAATGCAGGGATAGAGCAGCACTACAAAGTTGGCCTCTCCATTCTTTACACCTTTTCCATCAATTCAAGCAGCTGTTTGTCTGAATGACTGCACAGCAACTGCTGCTCAGTCTCTGTTGCAAACAATTTGTATTTACTCTAAGGTGCATTTCCTTAACTTGTACTAGCTCACAGCTAGTATCTTCTAAGAAACTGCCTATGCCTATAGGGGCGCTTTTGTGTTATAGAAGGTGATGGTGCATACAATACATAGTTTCCCCTCTAATGCTTCATTTCACACCCTCTCCCACTACCTTATCATTGCTGTTAATACTACACTGAGAAGAGGACTTCCATTTTTGTGCTCCCTATCACCAGTGACGGTGGAGAAAGCAGGATGGAGGTTCAGGCAGCCATCCACCTCCACTGTGCTTCATGCCAAGCTACGCCGCTGTGCGAATTCCAAGCCCAGCCAGGAGGAGAGGATGAATTATTCAGCCATTGAGTAGAGTCCTATGCACACTTGTATGTATGGAAATTTCCACAGTCACAGGAACACGCTGGATACTTCTGTAGCAACGAGTGAAGTTCCTGAGCCCACACCTGTTCGACAGGCTGTGCAGACCTTGCCAGTGCATTTAGTACCATGGAGAAGTGATGCAATGTCGATTTTAACACAGGATTTTTCACATGATAAGCACATACAGTTGCATACCATTTCTGCACTAGAGGGAGTCTAAGACAAGGATTACTGAGCTAATTAAGAAGCAGAATGGTGGCATAATAAAATAGAATGCTAAAAACTGAATGGTCCCTCAAGAGCCAAAAAAACAGCTGCCATGTTTCAAAAGGGCTTTTTTTTTTTTTTTTCAAGAATGCATTTCTTACATTATGCTGTTTCCTTTTGGAAGAGACCCTGAAAGTGCAAATGTGCACTAAGCTAATGATGCTCTTTCTGAATACAGACACCTCTGTACCATGCTTGATCTCTGAATACAGTACACCACAACTAGATTAACAACAATACGAGAATCACTTGGTATTTAAAAAACCCAAGATACTGACCAGGAAAAGGCACTGTTCACATTTACAGCTGGAAACCATAGTCCGCCTAGAGTAGGATCATACACTTTAGTGAAATAAGAAAGGCAACACTGCACTATTTCTGCGAAAAATACAGCTGGAGGAAACAGGATTATACAGATGTCAACTCATTGTCGTGCCTGATGCTGCTCAAGGAACAGCTTCTTTGGATGTACTTGCTAAGTTGTTTTATATTAGTTTTTTTCCCAGGAATTCTAAAGTCATTACTACACATAAAGCCACAGCTCATTTTCAACTACAATAGTTTTATAATTCTTAGTATAAATATCCTCTTTCTATGCATTTTACTTTTTAGCAAGGAAAGAGGAAAATTAAACGCTGTAAATGTTCAGTTATTTGTGGTTACCGAGTATTAAAAAATTATCAAGAACTTAATAAATCACATAAGCTACTCATAGTCTAAATAAGTATCTGTATTTTAACTTTCTGCTGTGTTTGCAATACTCAGACAAGAAAAATAACCAGCCTGTCATCTGTCCTGATGCGTAGATTTAGTTCAATCTACAGGTAATTACAGTATCATCAGAATAGTCTTTATTAATTTATCTATTATTTACAGGTCCCAAGTTGCATTTTAGTTGGCTCAGTCTCTGGATTAACAGCTGCCTGTCTTTTGTTTGGACTGATTGCTTTCCTGTACATTAAGCACCATAAACCACATAAGTGGTTTCAAGCATCTAAGTTTCTATTTTGATTGTATTACAATTTCTACACTGAAAACTGTTTTTGCAAATGATTTTCTTCTAAGGCTAATAGGAGGGATGAGCAGCCGGCACTGGAATACTCCTCACCGCTATTGTGATCTTTAGCCACTGTTCCCAAAAGCAACACTCACATGCTTTTGTTTCTATTTGCTTAAAAGCAATGTTTTCTTTTGGTACTTGGGTGGGTGCAGGCAGGCTGGAGATTGCTCACCCATCTGTGCTGTTGGGTGGCACCACAGACCTGCGCTGCCTGGGTTCGGGTTGGATCCCGTGACTGTCTGACTGCCCACACCGCACCAGCCTCACGGAGGGCTGGGGATCACCCGTCCGCATCGTATCCGTTTGGTCTCTGCCAGTTTATATGTGCTTTGTCAGAGCTCCTCTTTCAGTCTAGACATGTCCTAAATGTTTCAGATGTCTCTCGGGCTCCTCAGGACAAAGCCAGGGTTGCACCAGTGTTGCACCAAGTATGCACACAGCATTTTAAAAAATTTGTTTAAAAAAAAAATTTAAAAAATTGTAACGGTAGTTATGAAATAGACAAAATATGGTGCTGGAATTAGATGTGGTGCGTTCATATACTGCCACAAAGGACTAACTGAAAAGACGCGGTTTGACTCAAAAAGTGGCTTAATATCATCCTGCTCACGCCTGATGCACATGTCATCAGTAGAACTTCAAAGAGGTAACTCCCAACTGCTTGGCAATATGGTTTCTTCATTACTAAAAAGAAACAGTGACAAGCTCCTGCATCTAAATCACCCTTTTGCAAACAAATTCACACAGAAGAAACTTTGGAGGCTGGCTAGCTGTAGCTGACTCTGCAGTCACAAATCTGGCAACAGTGGTGGACTAAACATTATTTAAATAATTGCAGCTCTTCAGTCAAGAGAATTTAATCACGTTTTAAGCAATAAAGCAACAAAATATTTTTATGCACCACCACAGTATAGTATCTAAGCCTTTGTAAAGTGAGGAACTAACTCGTGTTTCTGATTTGAAAAAAATAAAAGCTAACTCAAGCTTATTTGAAGCAGCCATTTGCACCACGTAAATGCAGCTCGCTTCTCACATAGCTGTTCTCCTTGGGGCATGGCTCCTCAACGCTGCCCAGAAGCTGGCTGCAGTCTGTCCAACGCCTGGGGCAAGCTCCTGGGGCAGCTCCCACCACTGGCTTCCCAGCACTCCCACAGCTGGAGAGGGAGGACATCATCTGCCCACAGCTGGCAAGGAAGGGGCAAAGCCGCCCTGTGATGCAGAGGGCAGCGTCCGGCCACATCCGCAGGGTAGCAGAGAAGATCTTCCTGGCACAGCACTGCCTGCCTGGATGGAGGCAAGGGAGAAGCAAGCCATGTACCATCCCAAGCCCCTCCTGATAGCAAGCATACTGCTGACTGGATGTAGTTCATGCAGGAGAGAGAGAACAATTAGTGTTCATTTCTTTTTCTTGTTCTTTTTAATTTAACGTGCATCTAGAAGCAAACGTATCCCTTTTTTTCCTTACAGTTCCTCAAAAAATACTAGCGTTCAAAGGAAGCACAGAAATGAAGCATTTGGAAGAAGCTGTTTTGAATCACCAGATTGTGGGCTTTCATCCCAAACCATTAACACTAAACTTTTTATCTGAAGTATCTACAAGAGACAAAGGTACAAATTTTCTTCTGGAGTAATGTGCAATGTAACGTTGCAAGACAAGAGAAAGCAATTCTGCTAAAGGACCGGGTGGATCTGAAAGCTTTTCAGTTTCGGGTGCACGTAGAAGAGAACGGCGCTTTCATGGCTCCACACACTGTTCATGTTTCTCCAAGTTTATGAGAGCACAACAGGGCAGAGCTTCCCATCGAAACCATTTATGATGCTCTTAAGTGGCATCTTCTTGAGTGGACAATGCCACTGACTGTCATAGGTAAGCAAACTGCTTTGCCATGCAGTGAGGGTATGATTTAATTTCTGGAAGACAGTAGCTGTCTGGATTTACAGTTGGTAGGGCTATGGTTGGTGTTAAAACGGATAATTTTTCAAAGCAAGTGTCCACCTTAGGACTCCCAGATTTTCAACTCACTGTTACAAGGATGGGTTTTCTTTGTCTCCAGTGCTGTGGCAGCCATTTCTTCTAACCCAGACACCCTCACATGAATATACAGTTATTCCTATGGGCTCACACAGAATTGCTCTTAGTAATACTATATATTTTCTCCAGATAGCTGTCTTAACCACTACTCTCAGTTCTCCAACAGCTGGTCATTTCCCTCACAGGCCCTCAGGAACTATGAGGATGCAAAACATTTCCCTAGATCTTAAGATGTCTGGAAACCATTTCCCCAGAGAAGGCACATTCTCTTCACAGAAGGCAGCTTAATCTCTCAAACTCTGTTGGTCATAGTCACTGAATCTCTCTAACTGGGGAAACAAATACCCTTCAAACACGTCCTTGGTTCTTCTTCAGAGGAATTTCACAGCTGCATAGGGTGCAACTGTGAAGCTCATCCTTCCCCAACCCTTGTCTTTTTGCCTATCTTATGGGCTTCCAGCACGGGTTTCTCTGGGGGCCATGAGGCTCAGTATCTTGGGGAGGGGGAAACCCCCAATCAGTACCTTGCAGTGCTGTATCGTATCTTGATAAAATTTAAAGAAATCCGATGATTTGCTTTTTATCCCTACCAGCATTGGATGCAGTGCAATGTTTAATGGACATGCCAACTGCTGTGGAGTCATTCACTTTAACTTGCAGAGCCCATTCCTTCTTTCCTGAAGGAATTAAACTCTTTAGGTATCAAGATGATGAGTTGCTCTCAGAAGGATCCTTCACAGATGCTGAAGTTAAAAACAAAGGGTCTCTTGCTCATGGAGACAAAAATGTAATGCAAAGAAAACCAAATTCCATTTACACAACCACGGAGTGCAGTTCACTGCTGACATCATTACACAAAGAGTGCTACAAGGAAATTCTATTCTCTCAGTTTACAAGGTGACTCTTTTATCCTGTGTTCTTTGGGCAACATGTTTATGCTCTCCTCTTTGTTCCACTTGAAAACATCTGGAGAGGACATACTGCCTTTAAACCTGTGTTAGCTCTGCCATAAGTCAGACTTGCTCAGAGTCTGCTCTGGAGTGAGATGAGAGCAGCTGGGTTCTGGACATCCAGCTTTATATCCATAGACATGCCAGAAATAGAGAGGTTTGAGAGGGCTGAATCTAAGGAGCAACAAAGGACTGCTCCTGATAAAATTTCACAGGCTTTGTCATGAACTGTCTTAATAAAGTATTAAAAAATGGAAAAAAAATTTTTAAAAAAATCCCACTCAGATCTGATTGTTTGTCCCAATGTGAGACACCTACATAGCACTGCACTTGCAAATCAATGCATGCAAAAGAAAGAAAAATGTTCCAGATATAGATCTAAATCTAGCTTGAGGTCTAGATTCAGCTTGAGAAACAGAGCTAGCCTGAGAATTTCAAAGTGTCCACAGCATCTGTATTCCTGCCTACCCTACTGGAAACCAGGGAGCCTAATCCATTGAGCAGACTTGACGGTCTCTATCTCTTAAAAGGTTTCAAGAAACTCTTACATAAAAAAAAAAGAAAAAAGGGAAAGAATAACTCTTGGAGTTTGTGAAGTATTTTCCTGAGGAAGTATTTTTTAATAGGATGACACTGACACTTTACAAGAAAGTAAACAGATTGTTCCTCCTGCAGCAGGGAAACCACTCGTACTCCATAATTCACCACCTTTTAAATTGTGCTGGTGTAGCTGTTTTGGTGACCGTGAGAAGGACTAGGAAGAAGAAGCTGAGAACTTCATAAGCCAGGGAAAATATTATAAAATATGTAATTACATGTTACATTTGTTATAGAAGCCCTGTAGCTGGACAAGTGCTAAATTATAAGTACATTTTCATATCCAGAGGACTAGGTGTTCATTGTGTTTAAGCTGTCAAAAGAATATTATTTCTCATACTTACCGTATTCCTTACTGAGACTGGATCCCTCTTGCTTCCTGTATAAATAACCAAATATAGGCTATAAAGAGCTAAATAATCAAGTTTCTTTCATCTTTTTCACATCTTTATCTGCTTATCTAGCATTAGCAAATACTGTATCATCTCTCTGTGTCTATGTGTGTGTAGAGTCAGTGATTTCTGCCCTGAAGAGATTCAAATCCAGCGATTACTGGAGGATATAATCAAGCATAACATCAGACAAGAGCTACTGGGCCACTCAGGCAACTGCATCTACTTACAATCTGTGCTTCAGCTAACATCTACAGCTTTCAGGTTTGCCAAAAAAAATTGCTTTCAAAGTAATGTACAAAGCCTGGAGAAACACATCACAAAAGAGATATTTCTAAGGCTTCCAGGTATGTATAATACATCTATGGGTCCTTTCACTTTAACAGCAGTACAGAGCACTACTTGATGTAACTTGAGGGGGAAAATAATTTTATTTCAGCTGTACAGAGTCATTTGGGACAGGAAGGTGTAACTTACAAGTCACTGTGCAAGCATGATTCAGCCCCAGGAGACCCTGGCTGTAGCTTTCTATTGAATTAGTCCATGCAGCGTGCCAGTACGTATATTTACTTGGCATGTTATTTTTGCTAGTGAGAGTCTCTACAAAAGTTCCAACAAACTGATATAAACAAAGGTTGACTTTAACTTGGATTTTTGCTTTCCTTGAATTGTTTTATTTCAAAATGAGTGAAGAATGTTATATTCTCCACTATGAAATTTGCTAAAAGTAAAGTGGCTGGCAAAAAAAAAAAAAAAGAGAAATAAAAAAAAATTGAGTTTCTGTTATCTTTAACCCAGCCATTTCACCACCAGTTTGCTTTCCCAGAGATATCACATCTGGCAGGAGCAATTTCACTTTCCCTCTCCTCTCTCAACCACAAGATATAATTTCTTATTTACCCTGCTGTAAAATTCTAGTGGTGAGAAAGCAATATAGATTTTAGATTTCATACTTGAGGAGTGTTAGCATCAAACCCTTGTCTGGGGGTTACTTCTTAACTAGTTTGTCCTCAAATTACTGATCTTTTCTTATTTTGTAGCAAAGTAACAGAATATTTTAGTTGGTGGAAGTGATGGTGAATGGGCCAAAACCAGCCTACTCAAGACAAGTGCTTAATTGCTATCATGTTGATAGGACTCATACTTTGATCTTATTCCTGCTGCCAGAAAAAAACCCCACACCCGTTAACAAAGAGCAAAATGTCTCTCTTTTAACATATGCAGTATGACACACTGTGTACGTACGCATGGAAGTGCAGTGTCTAACTGAGTTCAGGTACAGAGCACTCAAAGAACAGCAGGCATATAATTTTTTCCTGTTGCAATTCTTTATTCTGTAATAAGTCACTCTTGGCTTAGTGTTCCAAGAGAATTTTACTGCAGCAGCTTTTTAATGGAAGACTTTCTCTCTTGCTTTAGCAAAGTCTCCTTTTGTCCCCAAGATAAGAGAAATTCTTACACAAACCACAGTCAATAAGACTGTCTGTCTTGAACTTTCCATATCAAATTTTGTACCCAACAACATCAAGCGTTATATGTATGTATGTATGTATCAGAGCCAGGAACACTAGACAGAGTTACCTGAAGCCAACCAAGTCATAAAAACTAATATTGGAGAAAATGGATTATGTTTCTATATGAGCAAACAACTGTTGTCTCCAAAGACATCTGACAATATTAAAATATTAAGGTGTGAGGTTTTTCATCCAGCAACTCAACATTGTGTAGAACAAGCCTTTCAACTCAAGCTTGCAGGTAAACTGTATTGTTTTATTATTGTTTGTTAAGTCTTGGAAGTTAGTTTAAATTTGAATACTAGTTTGCAAACACTCAAGCTTCTTCTAGTGTGGCTGGATAATGGAATAAGACACCCCACAAAGTTATTAGAGGTATTGGAATCTTACCTAAAGGAGAGTATAATTTTGAGGAAGTATTTCTATATGTCAGAATAATATGGAAATTATCAGATTTTCCATCCCACAGTTATGCACTGAATGAGCTATAGCTACACTGTAAACTTTAAAAATGAACTAACAGCACTCGCCCTCTATAACTCACTAAGGATCAAATCAAACCTCTCAACTAACGCTGATCAGTAATTTTTTTTATTTAAGCTGTTTCAGAAAAATGAATGAAATATGACTACCGGCACACCATTTCAGTCAGGCACTCTCTGAACTGCATCCAGAATTTTTTTAGTCAGTAAGAAGACATCTGTTGAATTTCGCACACTTTGGAGTAGTTTCCCTGAGAGTCAATGTGAAAACCAGTGATGACTGAATATTGAGTAATGAGAACATACTACTAAAAATGTTGTGGACTGGTATAAATCTGGCAATACTTTTTAATACAAGATTGTGGATATTTCTATGGATACATTAACTCCCTTTATGATAGGTCAGTATAAGATTATTACTATTGTAAATAATTGTATTTCTTCCTACTTTGTAGAAGAACCTAACAGGGCCGATAATAAACTGTCTCTAACTGCAAATCACAGCCACACAAAACCTTTAAAGTATTAGTTTTAAAACAGAACAAAACTATAAAGGCCATTCTGATAATGTCATTCCTGATCATGATTCTCGCCTCACCAGGCAAACATTACTGGAAGGTATGAGAAGCAACAGGATGGCTTATGCAGCAGGTGCACACCCCTCTATCTCCTACAGGACCCTAGGTTTGGGATCAGCAATGTGTGTGTAGAAGGGGAAGAAATGGGCGGGATGTATACTGCCCACCACCACTAAAGAAGTTGTCCCCAAATTCATGCTAGTAGTTGTTAAACGAAGACCTTTTTTTGACATGGAAGTCACCTGAAGAAGGCAGTAAGGGATCTCTGGCGATCCAGCCAGAGGTTAACAGAGATACAGAGAAGGTTTCTGAGCACACAGCAGTTTCACATTGAGCCTGCTCAAGGCCAAGACCAAACAAGGGGCATAAGAAGGCAGGGAGTCTTATATTCATACTAGTCTCTTCAGGTAGTTATTTAATGTTACGGGACGTTACTGAAAAGTGAAAACTACAGTTTTAATAGTAGAACACAAACCACTCAGCCAACATGACACATTTATGGAGTGGCTTTGGTGCCAAGACCTTTATTCTCCTCTCTCTGAAAAATTAAAATCAAACATTCTCATCCATCTAGCCGAGAAGCAGTTACCACTTGGAAGATAAAGTGCATTACTGCGCATCCAAAGGCTAACGTGGATGTGACATGTCAGTGCTGTGTATCTGGAAGGAACAGAAACAGGGTGAGTTTAGTTACCTGGTTTAAGGGACTATTCCCAACTGAGGAAGAAGTAGAAAATAAAGGCTATGAGGATGGATCTGGTTTCACCTCCTGTGTAACTAGCAAAACAGAAAAGCAGAATGAAGAATGTAGGATCAGATGTGAGTTTTCTACTGAAGATGAAACTTTTGAGGAAACTTACATTTTAAAGCTTGATTGAGCTCCACTTAACAAAGGAAACGGACTCTCTCCAGTGAAGACAGATCTGCACATAACAGTAGAAACACTTGTGATACCATTGAAACATCTTGAATGGTAGTACTGTAACTGAAGAGTTCTGACTGCAGGTCACAGGGCTATGGCATGCTGTGGAACTTTTTGTTTATTTTTTTCCTTAAACAGATGCTGTTCAAGAACACAACAGAAGTGACATACTTTTCAGGCTATGTACAGTAATGAACATAGTAAGTAGGAAAAAAAATCAAATAAAGGAATAACAACTATGCCACAATTAAGAAAAGGAAACATGAAGGAACAACCTTTCAAACTGAATGATCAAATATGACTATCAAATGCATCCATTTAGTAAAGCAGTTTGATTCTACGTGTAAAGATTTCAGCTATGGATGTCCAGACAACACCTGGTAGAAGAAAAAACTGTGAGAAAATAATGGCTACTTCCTACAGAGACATTTCTAAACATAGATACTGCCTTTGGAAAAATATCTGTTTACTGCCTATAATTCTATGTGAATTCTCAGCAAGCACAAGCTTTCTCCATGGCTGGTGAAGCCAGGCATTAGTTCTTTAAAATCAAGCCACCATCATGTATTCAGTGATCAGCACACCCACAGAGTGCTAGTCATCTTCTAAAACCTCACTGGGGACAGCTGCATAGGGTAGCTTCTTTACCCTCAGGGTCAAAATTTGCCATCATTTTACGTAAGAAAGCTGCTCTCTGGGCACTCTGCTCCAACAAAATCCATACATTTTGCAAGAAGAACCCTCCAATCTTCCTGGTCATCTCACTGCTCTTCTCCACCCATCCCATGAAAGAAGCATTATCTTGCTAACTTTTTTTCTCAAGTTCTAAAGCTAAAGTAGAGCTAACAACGCTGGAAAAATGCATCTGGGGCAAAGGCAGGGTGTGGAAGATATTGTTCCCATTACTTGTATGCACTCACCAGGAGACTGCAAGAACTTAGAATCATAGTCATTTAGGTTGGAAAAGATCTTTAAGATCATGGAGTCCAACTGTAAACCCAACACTGCCAAGAACACCACTAAACCATGTCCCTAAGCACCACATCTACCTGTCTTTTAAATACCTCCAAGGATGGTGACTCAACCACTTCCCTGGGCAGCCTGTTCCAATGCTTGATAACCCTTTTGCTGAAGAAATTTTTCCTAATATCCAATCTAAACCTCCCCTAGTGTAACTTGGGGCCATTTCCTCTTGTCCTAATACTTGTTACTTGGGAAAAGAGACCAGCACCCACCTCGCTACAACCTCTTTTCAGGTACTTGACAAACAGGGCAAGCTGATCTCAGAACACAACATAAACATTCAAATCACTCAAATACTTCAGTATATAGGATTATACCATATGCATAGGGCCATATTCTCTCATGTTAGAAAAAAGGAAATAAAACAAGATTTTTATTCACAAGGCACAAGAAGAAGTTCCCAGGAGATACTGAATCAGAAGGAGACTTTTAACATAGAACACTGGGAACAGCATCACTGTTGTAGCAAAGGCACTGTCAGGGACTACTTGAGTCAGCTTCCCACCCCGTTAACCTAATAGTACCCAACCCTAAGTGCGAAATCCTGGTGCTAATGAACTCCCTAGCAAGCTCTCTTGGATTTAAAGGCCCAGGATTGAACATGGGGGCCTTATTTGAAGCTCACTGAAGTCAAGGGCTTCTGCTGCTGGCATGGATGCTTGCTATCAATCTCTGTGCCTCAGCTCTGCTCAGGAATAACATTATTAAGATTATAACAATAACAGTGCTATTTATACACTGTGCCTATCCTCTCTTGGGTAGAGAAAACATAAATGCAAAACAGTAAGAGGTATTTGCCACTTAAAACAGCAAATAAACAAGGAACAGTCAGGGAAGGAAAACGATGGCTCCCACCACCTGCTGTAGCATGTGGCAGCCCTACTCCCAGCTCAGAGCCTCACCACCCTCATGGCAGCAGGGGCAGAGGAACTGGATGGGATGCTTGATGCCTCCTGCCAGGGCAGGCCCCAGCTCCTGTGAGGGGAGGAAAGAGGAGACATGGTCCTCTGTGGGGCCACCATCACAAGATATCCGCCCCCCTCCTCCAGTTCAGATGGGATTGATTATTTAAGGCTGCTCAGCTTTGCAGTAAGGGAGCTGGTTAGGAAACCTCTCATAGACTTGCCATCTGCATTTAAATTCAGCCAGTCAGGCGCAAAGGTTGACAGGGGCAAGTGGTGAAGAGGGGCTGCAGGTTTTGATTTTTTTTAAATTACTTTTAAACTGAGTCATTCCCCTGTGATGATTCTTTAAAGTCACACTATGTATTAAAATAGGGGCGTAAGTCAGAAAAACATGCAGCATACCATCCTCTGTAGGCACCCAGTAGTGCCAAGAGCAGGATGGAGGCAGCGGTATCTGCAGCGTCTCAAGAATGTCTTCTGCTCTTTTAATAGTTCTCCTTGGGGGGGTGTGGAGGTTTGTATCACGTATCTTTCTCCTGTTGCTGAATCAAAAATAGTACACTGAGTCATTTGTTACAGGCAGTTAGACAGTCACCAGCCACGTTGAGCACACATCCCACCACACGCTCTGGTCCAGCTTACCCAAGGCCTCCTTCACAGAAGGGTCTTCTCACCTCAAACAGCAGCTTTGCTTGAGTAGGGTCTGCAGTGCTGATTAAATCCCTCTTTCTGCTGCAGCACATGCTTTCAGCAGGTTGGCAGATTACCTTCTTTGATGCAAAAATCCACTGAAATGGGTGGGAATTTTTCTGCTGCCTTCCAGGAACCTTGGGTCAGGGCTGTTGGGTTTGAGATGTCCACCTTGGAATGGGGCAGCTGGCCCTGGATGAATGCAGGGCCACACGGGAACATGCACTGCAAGGAGCATTGACCCTGCCCATTTTTAGTGGCAACACCAGTATGACTTTGAGCATGAGGAGAGAGAAAAGTGTAACCAGGGAGCCTAAAATGCAGTGATTTCAAACCTTCTTCTCTTCTCCCTCAACCCTAACCTGAAGACCTAAATTACTTTCCCTTCCACAGGGACCTGCAAAATGAACAACAGGGAATAATCTGTGGTAGTTTATTAATATCCAGGTCCTAAGAATAGATATTTCCATGCTTTGTACAAAGAATCACTGTGAAAGTTGCAAGCTTGACAATTTCACAGAGCGTTTTGGTTTTTTAATATCTATTTTATTTTTGTATTTTATTTCCCGAACCACTCTTGTGCTTTATCCCAAATCAAAACAATCTGTGCTATGAGACCTACAATAACTACCTTTAGGGGTGACCAGTGTATAAAGAAAGAGTGGAAGAATAAGAAAAACATGAAGGAAAAAATTCAGCTTTCAAAGAACTATTACTTATTCATCAGATTGATATTATTAACTATTAATAAATAACTAACCACAAGAATCAGGTGCCACAAAGCCGTCTTAACACTGCTTCCAACAGGGCTCTGTTGTGACTTGTACCTTGCTCAACACACAGCAGTATTTACCCACTAGATTGAGCAATTGCTGATCGTAGCCAGTCTGCAGTCTCACTTTACAGGGCAGACAGAATTTTGACATTGACCCCATTGCTAATCTATGCTAGCATGTAAACCTTGGCCTTGTTAAAGACTTTTATACCAGCCTCTCATATCTGCTTTTTAGGTCTCTGATCTTTCATCTCTGCATCGTCACACGTTTGCTGGTGTGAAGGGCTTAAAAAGAAAATAGTTTATTACTTCTTGACATTGTCTTTCCACTGTGTCACTTGTGGATTTTAAATGTATTTATTTTGTTTCCCTGACCCTCTTCTGCCTTAATATGCAGCCTCTTGAGTTCACTTCTGGTTTTTATCTATTTTGTAGGGACATTGTCCTACTGAAGTACACTGCTATAATACTATACTTACCATGTGCCTTGGGGGATAAAGAGACGAAGTCAGACCTTGTTATACTCTAATTTTGTATACATATGTCACTTGATTTCATTCGGAAACACAACATGAAACTGATACGCCCGGTAGCTATGGTCTCACCAGCAGTCACTACAAGTATTTTAAAACTATGGCATATATAACATAAGTGTTCTCCAACCTCTGTTTCTGATTAATAGGCTCTGTGATCCTCCTGTCCATCCAAACAGCTTAACAAACTCCAGTTCGACTGCACCAAACAGTGTGAACTATGAATATAAACTGGTAACAGTCTCCAGACTCTGAAGTGCATGAAAGGCAATTCCCATGGACACAGTTGGTTCTGCCACACCCTAAACTCAGCAGTGGGTCACTACAAAACCTACAGCTTCCCACTTCTTGTGTCCATGTCCTCCCCTCTCAGGGCAAGCTCTGAGCATGTAGCCTCCAGCTTCCCTCACACTGGTTTCTGCACAGAGGACATGTGGAGAGGTAGTGGCAGTGGGAGCCACTGCGCACTCCCCCCAGCTGCTCAGCAGGATCCCAGCTGCAATACCACCTACCAAAAAGGAGATGTAGGCCGAGAGAGAAAGTTCAAAAGCCCACTCACTTTGGACTTCAGCTATGGAAAATGCAGTGTTTGCTCATTGCTAAGAATGAGGACTTTTCTATGTCAAACGATAGCACTGACGCCGCCTTCAGAACCTTCCTACAGAGAATGGGGGCAGTCCACAGAAGTACAACTTCAAGAACAATTTCAGATATTTGTGTTCCCACATACTTTGTAAATGACAAAATGAAAGGATCCTCACAAAGAAGTAATATCCCTAGTACAAAATAAATATACTTCTTATTCTTTGCTCTGCCCCTGAAATGCTTCTGAATATTTTAAATGGTGAAAGAACAGAAGGATTTAAAATTACAATCCTGAGATTCAAAATCACCAACACTTTGACCGAAATAATTCACTATGGTGATTTTAACAGTACAAACCCTGCCTTCCTCATAATATTATGATGCCTATTTATTGCAAGACTTCAGAAAATTAGGCAGACTCTTGTCAAAGAAGTGACATAAAAGGTAGTCCTGAAAGCAGCCCAGCGAACACAGGCTGTTGCCTCCCATCTTTCCCCTCCCATCTCACAGTGAACAAAGAGAATTTTCTACCTCTCTGTAGCACAGATTTCCCTGCGGGAAAAAGAGGCTTGCATCAGTTCCTGAAAACAGTTGCATGGTAGTGCTGCTGAAACTGCTTCACATTTAGGTCAAATCTTAAAAAAAGCTTTAAAATGCTACCAGAGCGAGAACCATTGAAATAAGGCACTAAGGAGACTACAGGGAAGCCAACGATTTCAAGTCACCGGACAGCTAACTCTGGTATTTTGTCTATGACTCTTGTAAGAATAGAGCAGTGGTATTGTGACAAGTGATAAAGAACAATGAACTTCCAAAGGAACAAAGGTGTCTAGGAAATTCAAATAGCTGTCCTGTAAGTGCCCCTCTGATGGGTGATGGGAGACGGAACAGAGGCAGTAAAAGGGAAAGCTGAAAAATAATGTGACAATTAGACTCCATCTTACAGAAGAAATTTAATCACCAAAGACATTTAATCATTCCCTATTTTAAAAAAATAGGATTTTTTATGATTACAAATGTAAAATATGCCTTTCCAAATTTTCTTTTATAACTACTTGTTAATGCTAGTTTGACTGTCTTTTCATTGTGAAACATATATCACATTTTCAGAGCTGTTCACAGAATAGTATTGGTGTATTGGGAATTTGGAAACTGAACAGGCATTTATTCTCTTAACTGGCAGTCTGATAATGCTGATACAGGTCTTCATAAAACTGAAATACACAAATATTGAAAATATAACTCCTATTTTATCATTTTAAAACAACCTTTGATTTTACCCAAACATTATTTCATTTTAATATAGATGCCTGAAAATATTCCGTAGTCAATATGGAAGTTTCGCCACACTTTTGAATGAGTTTGTCATATTGTTACACTGACAAGGCATCAAAAATGTGCCATATTATTGCCAACACAAACCATTTTAGGTGTCTGTCGTGAAGTACGTAACACACAAGATTTGATACTAAAAGTTCCTTGAATAATGAAGTTGAAAGTAACCTGGTGCCTCTCTGCACAGCTTGTGTAACCAGGTGTTGGATCAGTTCTGTAATGCTTATTTAGGTTTTATTTCGACAACATTATCTTTTGTTTACTCGAGCGGCAGTTTGCCCTGTTCACAGCACACTGTAGTTAATACGGCTGCTATCTCCTAATAACTCTGCATAGAAATAAAATTCCTGCTGTTACTAATATCCCCAGATAGAGGATTTGCAGGAGTGTGCTAAGAGGAATTGCTCCTATTGTCTCTGTGGAACTGAGGGGGTGAACATGGCTCCTTCATGTTTGCTGGTAAATGCCAGCTCCTGAATTCAGCTAAAAACCAAGGCAGACCTCAGCAGTGTAGGGAGGTCAGGATGTAAATAGAAAAGAGAATCGTTTCCTCAGCAGGAGTATGTTTTGTGACACAGCATCCCAGAAGTGACCACACTGCCTTCCACATCCCTCCTTTCCCTAAGCACAAAAACCTCAGCTTCTTTTACAGAAGGGAAAGGAGTGAAAGGTTTTGCCTACTGCATGCAGATACAATTTCAGCATTCAGCATTGCCTTCTCATTTAAAATATCTAATTCTATTTATATTCCTAGATTATCTAACAAAATTCTCTCTGACCTAAGAGAGAGATTAATTTTTTTACTGGGTATCCTATTGCCATGTGGCTCTGTGTGTGTGTGTGGGGATGTTGCTTCTCTTAATTTAGAAATTAGAATACAGAATTCTTCCTATTTATAATTAATTTCAGTTGTATACTATCTGCTACTCTTTTTAAAGGTAAAGCATTGCTTACTATCAGAAATGTACACTCCAAAAAGGTATTCCTAAATGTTTTATTTTGGAAGTGTAAAGGGTTTTAAAATAAACAAAAGTAAATATTCAAATACATTTCATATTGCATGTGGTAGGAGTGGCTCCATACAATACAATATGGATGAAGCAAATCTGGCAGTTAATTTCTTTGAGACATAGAGTACAATACATAGACACTTCCAGATCTGGTCTTGTGTCATACATAACATTGCCTGACCCTTTTGTTACCATTTAAATCCAGCCTACTTTATTAATTATTAATATTTTATTTTGTTGTATTGATTGTTCAAGTTAGGAAAAAACAGTTAAGAACTACTGACCTGAGGACACTGCAAGACCCTAAGTACTGCAATCTCTGAGGCTAAATATACATTTATTTTTTGAGAAAATATGTCATTACCTGCAGATGAATCATTGCAAAATGATCGTGCAATTAAATAGGACAGCCTGAATTGAAATTTAAAGCTGCAGACCATGATTTTCCTACTCCCAGTGCTGCTTGAAATCTCTCACACCTTTAAAAAAATATAATTAGCTTCAGATTTATCCCACAATAAATAATACCAGAACATACCTTGTGCTACCAACCTGAATTTAAAAAAAAGTAAGAGGCCACCTCAGTGTTTTGAGTTTATGAGATCTTTCAGACACAAAGCCCTAACAGAGTTTCCCAGTCAAAAGGCATCAGGAAGGCTCATCGCTTATGGTAAACTTGGGCCTTAGCTTGACCGACCTCTTCCTTATTGTGCCTTTAGGGGACAACGGCATGGTGTCCATAATGCTCTTGTCCTCCTCCAGCTGCCTAGCAGTGCACGAAGGGGTGGGCACTTTCACCGTGTTGCCAAATTTAGAGTAGTCCACAGAGTATTGACCATCTTCCTCTGCCACAATGGGCACAAACCTTTGGCCCCAGAGGATTTCATCCGCCAGGTAGGAGGTTCTGGCTTGAGTGGTGATGCCGGTGGTCTCCACCACCCCTTCCAAGATGACGATGATCTCCAGGTCCTCGTGGTGGTGAAGGTTCAGGGGGGAGATGTCGTAAAGGGGGCTGTTCTTGTCTATCACATGGTAGATGATGAGTGGGGAGACAAGGAAGATGCTGTTGCCCCCCACAGGGTTCTCCATCTGGATGTCAATCTGGTTGAGGGGCACCACCTCCCCCTCCAGGCTGGCGGTCTTCTTCACCACCTGCATGCGGATGGTGGCGCTGATGATCATGCTCTTCCGGAGGTCACCCACCCGTAGCATGAAGCAGAGCTTGCCCTCCCGCAGGGCGATGACTGCGTGCTTGCTGAAAATGAGGGTCTCAGCCCGGCGGTGGGCCTGCGAGGTCTTCATGAAGATGCAGCCCAGCATGATGGCGTTGATCACCAGCCCCACGATGTTCTGCACGATCAGCACCAGGATGGCGGCTGGGCACTCCTCTGTCACCATGCGTCCCCCAAAGCCGATCGTCACCTGCACCTCGATGGAGAAAAGGAAGGCGGAGGTGAAGGAGTGGATGCTGGTCACGCAGGGCACAAAGCCAGCCGGGGCCTCCGCCACCCCCTCTCCGGGGTCGCGCTGCAGCCGCGTGCTGTGGTCCAGGTCCCCGTGGGCGAAGGCGATGAGCCACCAGACCATGCCAAAGAGCAGCCAGCTGCAGAGGAAGGACATGGTGAAGATGAGCAGCGTGTGAGGCCACTTGAGGTCCACCAGGGTGGTGAAGACGTCCTGGAGGAAGCGTCCCTGCTCCCGTATGTTTTTATGGGCCACGTTGCAGGCACCATTCTTGCCCACGAAACGCGCCCGCCGCTCCCGTGCGCGATACCGGGCGTGATCCGGCACATCCTCCGCCAGCCGGGTCAGCACGTACTCCTCGGGGATGATCCCCTTCCTCGACAGCATGGCTCCCCGCCGCCACCGCCGTTCCGACGCTCAGCGCCGCCCCATGCAGCCGCCGCTCCGCCGGGGGCGGGGGAAGGACGACCGCGCCGCGGGGGCCGAGCGGGTGCACGGCGCCGCCGCAGCCCCCACCGTAGCCGGTCCCGGCAGCGCGGCGGAGAGCTGGCGGGGTCGGCGACGGCCACCAGGCGGCGGCAGCGGAGGCCGGGAGCGGCCGAGCCCGGCCCCACACGCCGGTTCCCCTGTGGGGCCGGGCTCGGCCGCTCCCGGCCTCGGCGTTGCGGTCCCCGAGCCGTCCCCGGCCCCTCGGCCAGGCCGAAGCGGAGGGACGAGGGTTCGCGGGCGATGCCGCGCGCGCCTGTGTGGGGGAGTCGCGCGCGCCTCCGCCTAACGGTCGTTGGGCGACGGGCGCCACGGCAGGCGGCTGGAAGCCGTTGGGCGCCGCTCCTCAGGGTCGCCCTGTGGGAAGGGACGGGGGCAGCCGAGTCCCGGATTGCCCCCCGGTGAGCGCTGGGGCCGTTTCTTTACCTTTTTACCTCAGTTTTGGGGGGTTGGTTGGTTGGTTGGGTTTTTTTTGGGGGGTGGTGGTGGTGGTTTTTTTTTTCTTCCCCGTGGAAGAGGGAGGTCGGTTTTCGGGGCCGCGGTGGTGCCAGCAATCCCCTTTCCCCAGAGCCCATTTCTGTAAGTAGTTGTTCGAGGATGGAGTTGCTGCCAGTGCCTGGCTGCCATTAACAGCCGCTACTTCACGGGAGGGTGTGGTTTCAGGTTGGGCGATTATTCCATGAAATAGAAAACAAAATGGTACCGGGGATTTTTTTTTAAAGAAAATCTTTAATGTAAAAAAAAATTTAAAAATTAAAAAATCTGAAATTCACTTGCATGTCTTTCTGTAAGTAGGAGGAAAGCATTCATCTAATGAATCGGGCAGGCAGTAGTAGGAAGTTTACCTGAAGAGGCCCAGTCCAAGGATGTAATGTAATGGTTAAACAGAGACCTGGAACTAAAGGGGCTCGATCCCACTTACAAAATGTGCATATTTAGCCTTGACTAAGGAAGGATTTTTTTCTGAAAGAAGGAACTCATGAAATGATGTGACTGCTCAGGAAAATGTCTGCTGTCCAAATAGCGGTAAAAGTTGCAAAAGAATGATCTGGCTGCACATGGTTAACCCACAGTGACAGGAACTTCCAGAGAGACACCAAAAACACCAGAAGAGGCAACAAAAGGAGACAGGAAGCTGGAACTTATGTGTGGCAGTATAATGTCTCTGTGTGTATAAATACATATATGTGCATGCGTATGAGGATGTATCTTTGTGACAAAATGCATTATTTAAAAACACTTCAGGTGTGACTGCTCCACTGTTGAAACAGCAAATATTCTCATTCATGTGTTTACTTACTCCGATCTAAATATTTTGTTTCTATTTCAGTTTAGATGCCAACATTGTAGAGTTGCTAAGGCATCCTAGGATATTCTGGATAAGAGTTTTTTCTTTAGTGCTAGTGGATTTATGATTATATTTTTCTAATTGTATGTGTCCATGGACTTTCCCTTCAGTTTTGGCTCTAAGTGCTTTGGTACACACTGCAAGCAGTTATTGGCATTGATTCCCTGGGCAAGGCAATTGCCCAGTTGCTAGCTGGGAGCCAGCTGGTTGGGGTTGAAATTAACTTTCACCACCTACAGCTACTTACAGTGGCCCACCTAGGGATTTCAGAATACTGTTTTTAAGTAATCGCTCTGAGCAGTTATTATAGGTCTTGTAATTAAATTATTATTATTACTTTAGACTATTTCTACTTTTTATGTATGAATAGTTGCATGTGCTTGGACACATCCATTCCTTTTGGAGGGGTCAGTTTCCCAATACTCCATGCTTTCTCTTGTTCTGGGTAGTCTTTCTTGCTGCTTTGATAAATAAAACTAAAATAACAACAAGGTGCCCTGGCACCTGGCTGCCAGGCCACTGAGCTTAGCCAAAGGTATTTCCCCTCTCTCTGTATCACTTTGTCTGCTGGACATTTTTTGTGTGCTTGCTGTGAATATGTCACCTGCACCTACACTTTTACTTTGTTAAATACATGATTTATATATACAATTTAACTTTAAAAATATTTTATTTTTTATACTTTTCTCTCTAAACATTTTTTAAAAACCCACATGGAGGAAGTAATTTGAAGACTTTTACTTGTCAAAGGTGTGGTTCTCCAGCTGGTGGCAGCTCATAGTTACTTCCAGCGTTTTGAAGTGAGCATAAAGAGGCCCTATAACACCATGCAGTACTCACTGGTAACATTTCACACTCTTGTACAGAGATAGAAGTAGGTATTCAAGAGGCAGTCATGTCTTTTGTGCCATTTTTCCTTACTCTTTTCTAATGGTTGTCTCATTCTGTACCTTTTTCTCCAGAGGGCGGTAACTACATGAACGTAGAATGAAAAAAAAAAACCTGTGTCAGGAAGAAGTGTTTTAAAGGGAAAGGTAAATTGCTTCATAGTCTGGTGCTAGAAATGACCCATGGAGCCTACTTCAGCAAGGGGTGTTGCATGAACACACTCACTATATTGGTTTTGGGAATCCTGAACTCTGTAGAGCTAGAAGGGTATTTCCTTGTTTCCACTTCTGTTCTTTACTGGGACTGTCATTTGCCACTTCTTTTCCTTCACCTCTGAGCACATATTGGCTGAGGTGGGACAGCAAAGCAAGTGGCTTCTGCTGAAGAATTTCTAGAGCAGAATAAAAAGAAGTCCTGTCTTTGTGGATCAAGTGACAGATACTTAAAAGAAACAAGTGACAGATCTTCTGTGTGAGCCAACATAGTTGTGTTAAAAGCTGCTGAACAAATTGGGCTCACAGGAACAAACAATCCCAGTCTGCAGTATTGAATCATGAGGAGTAAGTTTTTTCCACGCACAAGAGGTTTTACATTTCAAAACTTTCCCCCCCACCCCAATTTATCCTAATTTTAGTGGCTATCAAAGAAGATATTACTGTAACTGTTAAATTAAAATGTAGTTGGCACCATGGTATTGCTCTGTCTTTAGAAGCAGACCTTTCTTTCAAAGGCTGCGCAACGTTAGCCTAACATGAATTATGCCTCACAAATCACCTTGCTGTACAACTGGGTAGACAGAACAAAAGAGACGGGAGTTGGTTATGCAAAGCCACAGGGCATTGCATAACCAATATGCATGAGCAGAGCTGGGAAGAGGGCTGATGTTGCAGGCATGCTGTGCTTCCTGGCCTCCCAAGGAAACAGCACTCCCTTAGAAATAAGTAGGACAGGATGAAATGGCCACACTAAGACAAGGGGATAAATGCTATAAAGCTTTTTGTATAATGGGGGCATTTATAGAAAGCAAACAAAATAAAAAAAACCCTGGTTGCATCTCCCTGGGTAGCCTATCCCACTAACACCTTTGGGACTGAGCTTAAATGAGAAGAAATGAAAGTCTGGACATGGCAGTTCCCCTCAGCAGCTCCACATGGTGCTCTGGGGCTGTCTTGCACCCATTTGAGTACAGCACTTTGCTTAGCAATGCTTCACTGCCATGCAAAATAATTTGTGAGCCTGATGCAGTAGTGACTTCTGGACTGCCTATCTTGAGGTAACAGGTTTAATGACTGGGATAACGGCAGTGAGCTTCCCACCATAGAATCATTTTCTCGGATACTGCTTCTGGTCACTGTTGAGACTCTGCCCCCTTTGGAGTTAGGGGGCAGAAAATCCCTGGGACTTGACCCCATATAAACAAGACTAGATAAATGGGCTGAGGAAATGTGAAGTGTATTCTGTCCACATGGCAGCTAACAGGCCTCCCTGTTCACACATATTTATCCAGCAGTGTGGTACCATTAAAAAGATCTATAATTGCTAGATATGAACCAACTCACCCTACTCTCCTGCAATGCTGCTTTGTGAAATATAAGCCCCATTTACAATGGAAATGTATGACACTTGGGGTTCTTAATACTGCAAGATATAATACAGTCATCTTAGTAGTATGCTGTGTCCTTTAATCCCTTGCATTCCTTTCTAGGTAAGGTTGTCAGAACCTTGTGGAAAAGGAGCTAGTCCATATTGCAGTGCCAAATCCCAGGCACTTTATTAAAAGCATATGAAAACGTCACTGCTTTGTGTCTTTTGCCTTTACAGGATGAGATGCTGTCTTAGACCAGGGCTGGGCAGCTAGGAGACGGCACACACAGTAGCTAGAGTAGAAAACTGCTCTGCGCTCTCTGTGCCCTTCTGCTACCGTCGAAGGATACTCATCTGTCTTCCATTTCATCTCTCTTAGCCCTAGTAGATGCCTGGTATCCCACAGTGAAAACACACCAATAGTTCTGCAGCCATTTTTTCTTTGAAGCTCTCCAGCAAAATGATTCCCTGGAGGAGGTGGAGGTATCTCCAAGTGCCTGTTTTCTCCCTTCATCTGTAGTAGGCAATGAGAGAGCTCATGCATTTCATCTGCGCAACTGTATTCTACTTCCCCACTTCGACCATTGTTCATACTACACTCTCCTGTTGGTTTTACGTTCTCTGGCTCCAGTTTAACACCCTTAGGTATTGCACAAGTAATAGCAGGCAGACGCTGCAAATACTCTGCTGCGGAACTGGTAACACTACTTAAACAAGAACAACAGTTCTTCAGTTTTCCTTACTCTCTGTTGCAGTGCTAGAAAAGAAGTAATACATTAAAAACATCACAAGTCCTTTGAGAACACCGAGATGTCTTTTTCTAGAAAATAGTCTTTAAAAAACAGTTTCCAAATTAATTGAGCAGGCCAAAAGAGATTAAAAAAGAGAAAGGAGTTTTCCCAAGTGCTAGGAATTCTTCAGAAAGGGGAAGAGTACAAAAATGAATGTAAAGCCAAAGTTGCTATAAAAAGAATAATGGTGAAAAATTCATTGCAGCCTTCCATTGGGTCATTGACATTTTAACCCCTTAACAATTAACAAGTCCTGGAACAATTGTCACAATGAACTGATATGGCAGGGATAAGCAGTTGTCCAGCCAAATGAGGATAATTTCAGTGGTTACAAGTTATCTCAATAAGTATACATAATGTATCGGTAAAGATCACAGTGAATCTAGAAACAGCATGACAGTGGGCGAAATATGTGAAACTAGGAGACAATGAGTCAAGCTCTCATAGCTCTGAGCTACAGTGAAAGGTTTAATACTGTTTATTTACCAGATTTGGAGCGATAATTTCCAGATGAATTGGTACATCCATATTGGTCTGGACACAGTGTGCATTAAACACTGATACTTTATCACAACCTGCCTTCTCTCAGCTTCCTCACAGTTTGGGAGGGAGTCTGGCTCAATCCCATTTAGGAACAGTATAATATGATTCAATGGGGGTAGAGGTCAGGCAGCCTAAGAAAGGCTAAAGGGATCAGCTTGTGATTAATTTCAAGAGTACGTCAAGAGACACAGGCACTATCAATAAACCACAATCTAAAAAAAAGTTTCATAGATTTTATATTTAGATATTAAAGCTTTACAGAGTCATATGCTTAAAAGAGATACAAGCTTTTGAGAAATACCTTTGGTATATAATTTTTCCTTCCGCATTTATTTAGTCATAAGCATTATCTACAGTAGGGCTATGACACATAAAAAGTAACATGTTAATAAAACGACAGGAGAGGTTTAAGAGTTACATAAAAACTCCATGCTGGCTGCGTTTGTTGTTGTTGATGTATCCTGTCATATTTCACCCATGTAGTTTTTTCCAACTATATTTCATGATTCTTTGGTAGCAAATAAAAAGAAGAGTAGTAGTATACAAAAAAGGAAAATAGATGGATAATTCATTAATGCTTCAGATGGAGAAAAATGACTCATTTTATTAAAAAAGGAAAACCTCAATTTATTATGAAATAATATTTATTTACAGGTATTTTACATGTTTAGAAAATAATACAATGGTACTTTTAAATGCTTCATTTATTTTTATTACTTATCTGCTTGTACAAAAGAAGCAAAGACACTATCTTCTTGTTCTAGCAGAACTTCAGGCTTGTCATATTCCAAAATAACTCCTCTCTTCATTACAATAACCAAATCTGCATTGAGGATTGTGTGCACGCGGTGCTGAAAAACAAATAACCAAAACGCCAGTTCAGTGTACCTATCAAATATATTCCAAGATAAGACAGACTTCCAGAAATTAATTTTCCTGACAAGTTCAAGGTTGATTAAGGCTACTTATTCTACTTTTCATCCTCATTTACTGTTCAAATACTGCAGACAAATATACAGACCAAGAACCACATGGATATTCAAGTACCTAAATTGCACATAGGTACTTGAGTATGAAGAGTCATGTGAGTTCAGACTACGATGTCCCTAGCCCGCAGTCCTGCCACCATGGGTTGCCACAAGAAGGTAGCCAGGAAGAGTGGGAACAGGGCAGGTGAGCATGGTACTGCATGCGACTGCTCTCCCAGTCCTAGACCACATCTACATCAGGGGGGTTCCTGAGCTTGGTGTGGTTTGTCTATTTGTAAAACTGAATAGATCTCTCTTCTGAGACCTTGACCATGTCTTCTCTTGAGCTTTCATAACCATTTTGCATCCACATCCTTTGGAAAAGATTTTTCCAGGCCTGCCCCCCACTGCATGAACAAGTACCCCTTTTTGTATGCTCTGGGCCTCGCTGCTCAGAGCTTCATCTGATGCCTCTTCCCCCTTGCCTCATGATTGTGCAGACCTCTCTCACATGTCCTTATGACATGTTTTTTCCAGGCAGAAGAGGCCTAGTCTACACAGCTGCTCCCCATAAAGAGCAGTTCCATGCCTCCGATCATCCTTGTGCTTCTCAACATTTTTCAGTTGCAGTGTGTCATTATGGGGATGAGGAGACTAGAACTACACACAACATTCAAGGTATGGGTGAACTACAGACTTATGTAGTGGTATGATGTTTTCTTTTTTGTTCTCTACCCTTTTCCTAGTAAGCCCTAACATACGATTATTTTATTAGGAAGAAACCTCCCCAGTTCTTTCCACAGTGAATACTGAAAAGAATTAATTTAACTTTTTTGCAGTGCCGTTATCTTTTCTGAGCATTCCTTCCACGTGTCAATTATCAAATGGCCCTATAGACTGACAGACTTTTGCTCCCAGTGTGTTTCAGGGGTTCATGGATTCACGAATTCAGTTTTGATGGCTTCCAGAAGCTGCTCTCATAATTTTTTATTTTTTTTTGGCCTGCCTTACTGCATTTTCACATGTAACATGCCAGAACTTATGATCATTTCTGTTTTCTTTATTTGGCTTTGAGTTCAGCTTTTACAAAAATACCTTCTTGTTTCTAATAGCCTTTTCTATTTGTTTAGTCATACCAGGTTCTTTCTATCCTTACTCAAGCCTTTCCAAATAAATAGCATGCATTGGCTCTGAGATTTCTGAATAAAATCCTTCAGTAATTTCCATGATCTCTGTCAGATTCAATTTTCTTTGCTTCCTCTTTCAGCTTTGTTTTTCCCCTCATTTATTTTTGGGTTTTGTTTTTAGCAAGCCTCCTCATTTTTGCAGAATTCCACTTTTTAAAGTTGAGTGTAACTGCATTGGATTTTTTGGGTCTGCATTACTCCTGCAGGGATATTTAATCTCAGCATACTGTGGACCCTGTTACATAATCGCTCTTCACCCATAAGGTTCCTAATCAGATCTGGGGCACTCTCAGTACCAAAACAACTCTTTTATTTCCTTCTGTGGCTTCCTAGCCAGATGTTCCATATAATAATCACTGATGGTATCTACAAATCTCATCTCTGCTACAGTCCTTCTGTGACATTTATCCAGTCCCCAGGCAGGGGAAGGGGACTGAAATATCACATTCTAGTTGTACTTCCTGCCCTTGTTGTCTAATCTCTTTCAGTATAACACAATCAGTGCTGCCATGCTGGTAAAGTAACATAGATAATATAGACCCCGTACTATACTATTCCTATCTTCCCAAGCACAAATTAGGAATATATGGCTTTCTCTGAAAAAAAAACCCAACCCACCACCCCAACCCAAAACCAAATCAAAAACAAACAACAAAACACCAAACAAAAAACGCAAACCACTACCCAAAAGCCCCCCAAACCCCCACATTGTTTCTACTACAGAGCATTTTGAATGCAAACCCACCTACTGTAAATCACATTTACATTCAGAAGTAAAAACAAAGTAAGTTTATTCTAAAATGCTGTTTGTTTGAACTGTGCAGTTTAAAACTCACTAAAAGAATGAAAGACTAATACACTTTCTCAGCCTATGCCTAAACAAACTGAAAAAGATATATAAATGCAAAATGCAGTGCAACTCAATTTTCATGCAGAGAAATCAGGAAATTTAATGCTTATGATTCCTTTGCTTTTTTTATAATGACACACTGAATGGATACCATAAGATAAATCAGGTTTTCTATTACACATTTGCTAGGTGAAAATAAAAAGATGCTGTAAGATTCCTGAGCATAGATTTCTTGAGTTGTATTTAATTTTTAAATTTTAAGAAGCATAATGACTAATTTCATCTCCCTGAAATATGTGTATTTTTAGAAAATAGAGGACTGAAAGATATGTACTACTTCTGACATATCTGTTGAGCCAACTGCTTTGATTCAAGTCAAATCTCTTTCATAAACAATTTCCTTACAGATACTCGAGATCTTTGTATAATCACTTCAAGAATACGCGAACTTAAAATCCATCACTGTCAACAGGGAAGGAATGTTTGTTTTTAAAAGTTAGTAAGATTCTCATTTATTTGTTCAAATTCTGAAAGACAATTGCTTTATCCAGTGGCAGAACTAGTACACAATTTTACTTGTCCTTAGTGAAATTATTGTAGCTTGATGAAACATATTCTTAGATTTCACAGTAGTCAAAGTCATATTATATTTTAAATTAGCCTAAAATGGATAACAGAAAATAGACCACATACTTAGATTACATGTCTTTACAGGCAGACTTAGCATCACACAACACATTTAAGAAACATGTATTTAAATAAGAAAGTAGTTTAAAATGGAAAAGAAAGTTTGCACTTAAATACCACTTAAAAAAATGATTAATGGCCAAATTAACACATTTATTAACATTGACAAGAATTGACTAATGTGGCATTTCTGATTCTTGTTTGCATTAGAACGGCAGCAGGGACTGTACTTACTGCTATTGTAACTACAGTACGGTCAGCGAATGCAGTCATGACTACCTTCTGGAGTATGTTCTCCTGTGAAAAGAAAAACATTTGTTGCTTTTCAAACAACAGAAGTTACATGATAGACAGACAGACACTAAGAAGGCTTAAGTAACCACTGATTATTACATGCTTTTATTGATCCTTCATTACAGAAATAAAAAACTAACTACATGTCAGAACTAAGTCAGAGCCTGGTCTCCAGTTAGATAGCCCTGCTCGATCCTGCCACCCCCACTGCCTCTGCGCTTCAGTGCACAGGAGAGCTGTGCTCTGGCCCCCAAACCCCTGCTATCCTGACCTCAGTTTTACAGTGAGGAAATCAAAGATCGATTCAGGGTCCTGCCAGCCTGCCTGCATGCTGGCACCTCTGCGGTGCATTCTTCACCCTGCTGCAAGCCCAGGAATGTCCCAGCACAACGGGGACATCTAACACCAAGGGGTGGCAGGGATAAGCAAGGGAGTGTGCTGTACCTGGCACAGTTAACAGTGGAGATGATATTTAAGATGGTCTTAACGTACATAGTTCTCACTCAACAGGTACTCATCCTTTGCTATTTAGAAAACATGTTGTTGTGTACCAAACTCTGCCCAGAAATGTCACTAGCACAGATACCTTTATTTGTTATTATCTGTTCTTTAGATATGTATCTTAAGGGAGGAACTATAACCTCAGTGCATCAAAATTCAAAATGTCTTTTAACTGGGCTGCGTACAGTCTAATTCCCAACCTTACTGACACCCAACACATTAACATTTTACCTAACTAAAAATTATAGCTGTTATAACAAACCCCTTCAATTATATTCTTTACTCAGAATAACCATGAAGACTGAAACATTTCTCATAACATAACAGAGGAAAAAAAATCCTAAGAATATACTGTTCTATTTGGCTAAAATCCAGTCAGTATGCTATTATCGTGTGGTTTAACCTCTGTCTAGCAATTTCAGGCAATTCATGCAATAACCTAGTATGTCTTTTCTATGTCTCTGTTTATCTCCTTGACTCTACTTTCAAACCTTCTAATCCTCCTGACTTGTGCTGTCCATCGTGCTGTTGAAATCTGCTTGCCAATTTACCCTTCACTGATCATCCTAGCTGACCTTCCACAGCTTTATTTACTTTAGGAAATCAAACTGCCCATTAAAATAACATGCTTCATTTTCCTACTGCAAGCAATGCTGGAATAACTATTAAACACCTGGTAAAACAATTTAAAAGCTCTTTAGATCAGTCAGCAATGACTCACAACTACCTGGACTTGTGAACACATCTGCATTAAATATGGTGTAAGCATATTACAGAGCAGATAGAATTGCTTTCCACATTTTTCTTTGCATATTAGTGGTTGTGTCCCCCTCAAGGAAAACCAGAAATCAGAAACACTCCAAACTCACTGTTGCCATGTCAATAGATGCTGTGGCTTCATCCATGATGAAGATGCTCGTCTTCCGCACAAAAGCCCTTGCTAGGCAGAACAGCTGTCTTTGGCCCTGGCTAAAGTTTTCACCCCCTTCTGTGACTATAGCATCTGGAAATGATATAGCAAAAATAGTATTTATGGTGTCTGCCTGTGTGTGTGTATGAGAGGGTCAGATCAGAGTAAAGCATATGTTTGGAAAATTACGTCTTTCTTAGAGCATAAAGACTTTCAAAGTAACATTTCCTAGGTCTACAGCTGCTGCTGACCCTATTTTTCCTGTTTATTTCCACTGTTCAAAACAAGTACTTCTGTCTCATGATATTCTTCATATCTATTAGACATCAAAGTAGCTAAGGAAGTTTAAGAGCAAGTTGCTCTGGAACACGTGCAGTCTAGGACACTGCATCCCCCCTGTCAAAGTGGCATCCACCATTTCTTTACCCTAAGGCTTTATAATGTACCATTTTTAAGGTTTGGGTTTGTTTTGGGGTTTTTTTTCATGGCCAAATGCTTCACACCTTTAAGCTTCTCAAATCTTCCTCCCTGGACACAAGTATTGGAAAATACAAAAGAACATATTCTAGATAACACCTGACTTGATACCTTATTTGAATTCACAAGACCTGTAAACCTCAATGGTTCATAACGAAGACATACTGAGATAAAATAATAATTTTACCATTGATTTGAATAGAAAAGGATTCTGCCCTTTTAAGGGAGTTATATGGATATAGGGATAGAGAGGGATATATGGATATAGGATAGAGGGATATATGGATATAGGATATCCTATATCCTTAGATATAGGATATAAGGCTAAGGGAGTTATATGGATATAGGACCTTTGCCTGCAGGCAAACACTTTTTGTCACCTTCCACAAACCTAAAATGCTTTTTCTTCAGCAACTACCTTTTTAATAAATAGTAAGTGTGAAACAGGAATGTTGTGAACACTGGAAGCAATCTTCTCAAGAAAGAAGTCTTATTACCTAGGCCCCCAGGGAGCGCTTTCACCACATGCTTGAGCTGTGCTATTTCCAATGCTTCCCACAGCATGCTGTCAGTGCACTTCTTCTCAGGGTCCAAGTTAAACCTACAGTTATGTGTAATTCAAGAATATCAGTCAATACAAACTTCTGCAACTTATTTCTTCTTTCAGTGTGCTTAGAAACAAACATGCAAATAATCAGAATCGTATGCTAAAGATCTGGGCCTGATTGTGATCTAACATTAGTATAAATGCACCGAGTTTTGCAGACGTAGTCAACATTTATACCAATGTGATTAAGAACAAAATTTGACTCTCTCAGTTGCACAGAATGGGAAAAGCTTTCTGTTTTGCAGATACCTTTGTGGTTTTAGAATTTATTTTGTTCTGAATAAAGAAATTCTCATGTTTTACTAGAAAAAGCTCTGAAGAAAAAAGCTGTGAATATAATCAGTTTAAATTAACATTCATTTTTAACAAAGGCCAAAATTCTACCATCTCTCCTTTTAAATCCAATGTCTCTTTGCTATAGAAATTCTAAACAGAACAATCAAGCTTCATACTGAATTATAAAATGCAAGTCTTCACTACAACCGAACAAATCTTGGATTTATGAACAGATGAATGTTATTTTAGCTTGCTGTAGCCCACAAATGATAGCAACAAATGTGAATGTCATTATCATATTAATATACAGAATGATAATCAGAAATAAAAGATTTAATGGTGCATAACACTTTATTTTTACTTTTTACTCCTACTGTATGTGCTGTCAATGACCAATGCTGGCCTAAATAAATTTTTTAATAGGTTAATTAATAAAACAAAGGTATACAGTCACCTCATCTTCTGACACAATTCAATCATGCTCTATTCAGGCAAGTTCAGGAGATAATCTTGGGATCTGTATTAGCGTGGAGTCAGCAAACCACAGAAGCCTATATTATTTTCAGTGAACTTTGACTTTTATGTAGAAACTGTAACTGCAGGTGATGTAACTCTGCACTGAGCATTGTACTGTTTCTTTCTAAGGTAAATGCCACAGACATAAGGAAGGACATTTGTTTGAAACTGTGGTACTTTCTGCCACTGTTTCTATTGCATCATCCTCTCAGAGAGAGTGGGGGCAGGGGAAGAAACAAGGTGTTTATTCTCAGATGAAAGAACATCGCAAAGACTAGAAGAGCAACACGGATAGAGGCTCCAGGATAAAATACCCCAGACTTCCCCCAGTACTTCTCATATTGTTCTATTGCTTCCTCTTTTTCTACATAAATGTTTTAGTCTGCATTTTTTCCATCTCATTTTTTAAAGCAGACAGATGAAAACAGATGTAGGAGAAAGGTTTCAAGAAGTGCTGGTGGTTATAGGTATTTGATCAGTGAGCTAAACTGATTACTCGATCCTGGAGAAATAGTGACTTTCCCTACTTCCCAGGCATGGGATGCCTTCTGCCCACAGTGTGCTGACCAGGCTCAGGCACTGGGAAGGTGCAGTCTGGCAAGGGTGGGTAAAAAGGACAGAAGGCAGTGATCCTCCCTACTCCAACTGAGGATACTGCAATTGAAGAGTTTGCTATCAGCAATCCTGTAAAAGTCATTATATGGTATAATTACAGTACATACTGGCTTATAACTCATTATATAGTTTTTATTGTTGGTGCCTAATGCTTACCGGATTGTTCCGCTGAATAAAATAGGATCTTGGAGAATGATTGACAGCCTGGATCTCAACGTCTGTAAGGGGAGCTTAGCGATATCTATACCATCAATTATAATCCTTCCTATTCAAAAGAAAATGGATAGTCTGCTAGACTGTTTATCATGCCACACAGCTGTCAGTAAAGACATGGCTTACTTTCAGCTTACAATACAGTACAGCAGGAACAGGCCTTGAATGGCATATCCCCTTATTCATTAATGAAACAAGTTTTGGTTAAGCAACAAGCACAATTGTCTTGAGACTAAGTCTCAGCTGGGAAGAATACGAAGTGTACCTGTAGTATTTTGTAAATGATTAGACACACTACTTATCTGCTTGACCATTACAAACATCTATCAAACAGCAAGGCAAGAGGTTACTCAATCAGGGACTAGCTACCAGGGGGAACAAGCATTTCAGAAAGCCAAATTATTATTGAGGACTTTGAAATTTTATCTCCAAGTACAACTGTCTGGCTCTGCATAAAGGTCCTGTGGGCAATGTGGCTGGGAAACCGAGGCTAAAATTTTTTGAGATGCACAGGAAGACACTCATGAGGTACGTGGACGTGGCACACATAGCAGGAAAGATGGCAAGAAATTCCAGGGCAGCAGGCCAAAAGGCAATCCCCAGTTGCTGAGTTTTCTGGGCCTGTGGGTCCTATCTGTGCCTTGTGCATGGACCCATCATTGTACTTGAACACCTTCCTTCCCCTTTTATAGTTTGCTCCTACTGCTGTGATTTAACAGCACAAAAGGACTTTTCCTTCTGTCAAGTAGGATTTTTATTGATCCAGCTTATCAATGGCACAGCTGTTAGGTAACAGATGATATCATATTTAAATGAGGCCAGAGAGTATGTCCTGCAGATTCAGAAATCGCACTTCAAAGCTGCTGCTGTTCAGGAAGGACTACCAAAGCACCTTCAGGAGCTAAGCTTAACCAACATGAAAAAGTGTAATTTTACCTTCAAAAGTGTCAACCATTCTGAAAAATGCAAGAGAGAAGGAGGATTTTCCACTGCCTGTTCGGCCGCAGATTCCAATCTGTGTCACAGAAAGCAGATGAACATCAGGTGAGCAGAAGTGGATAATGTCCGTATTTGAACTTAAGATGAGTGGACAGAGCTTTTCCAATCCATGTGATCCTCATGTCCTCCTGACAGTTCAGTCAGACTTGAACTGGCCATAACAGAGTCCCTAAGTTTGCTCTTTGTCTTTAGGGGTCTGAGCATTTAGGGATAAACCAAGGCCAGTCCTATATACAGGAACAATAGGAGAGTGACACAGAGGAACAGAAGGAGAGCTAGCCAGTGCTGCAAGCAAAACTTCAGATCCTGACGTGGCCTTGTTTAGCAGGAAGGACACAGGCAAACAGGACTAAGGAGGAGAAAACCAACAGAGAAAAAACAGAGACGCAATGAAGCAGAAGAGAAATGGGAATAAAGGCAATGGGAATAAAGGCAAGGGAACCACATGGGAATGATGGAAAGTAGGTCTAACAGTAAAGGGTCACTGTCACTTCTTTTGACACTGTATGCTGACAGCAGGGCACTGGGATACTGAGAAGTGGTGTGTAGTTCTAACTTCTCACTATAACATATACCTAAACACACCCAACTAAGAAACCCATAGACTCCTCTACAGTGTACTACATTCTTTTAGAGCAAAAATTCTGTAATTCAGTCATCAAAACATACTGTATGTTTTTTCAACTCTGATTTCTGTGATGTGCTAGTCTAAAAAACTTCTCAGAATCACTGCAGTTCTCTACCTTTTGTCCTGGAGAGATGTGGGCATTGACATGCTTTAGCACTGGCTTTAAGTTGCTGTCATATCGGACACTGAGGTTCTGGATTTGGATCTCCCCTCTGTCTGGCCAGTTCTGGGGAATCTGTGAGGAAGCTGTACCAAGAGCACAGGGGAAAAAAAACAAGGAACCAATCCTCTCATAATAAATTCATCAGCTCATTAAGTGATTTACTACATTTTTTCATGGTAATACAGTGCAAAAATCATTAAAATTTCAGCAAGCTCTTTCTGCATGCTGCACAAAACTGCACTTACAAAGGAGCCCTTCGTAATTTTCAGCTTCTGTTTTGAGAAGGCCATTGATTCTTTTCACCGCACCCAGCTGGATCTCCATGTCAGCCAGGTTACGAACCATCCAATTCAGATAGTTAGACACCTAATGTAAAGCAAATACACTGCTAAATTCCAGATTTTTAGTAGTTTGCATCATTTGACCAGCATGCAGTTTATATTCCTCCACAGTAACGCTTGTTCAGCCTTCATAAGCTGAAGTTGTGAATGAACTGTACAGTACACATCAACAGGGTGATAACAATAACTAAAGTTTAAATTTCCTAGCTGCAGTGCAAAGATACTTTGGTACTATGGAGATCTGATCTACACCAACAGGAAAGAGGGAGGGGAACAGTAAAGACAGATGAAAAGACATCATATTGGTAACTTAAGGTTTGACAGTCTAGAATGATGTACCAGGGCATAATTACAATTGATGCACTGAAAAAATATTCTTCACAATGGAAAACAATATAAAAAGATATGATGCAACTTGGCCATGTTTTGTTGACATATTTGAACTAATACTACAATAAATATTTTATCTAACAACTGAAGAAAGCATATACTCAAATATGTCAACCACTGAATGTGAACTGAAGTTAACACATGGTTTCAGTGATGTTACAGTACCCACTATAGATGTACAGACACCTTCGATCTTCCTGTTCACCTTTGTGCCCTGAAGAATTACAAAAATATGTTGGGGAGAGACAGAAAGGGTCCTGAGATTCTTACCATAAGAGCATAGGTTAGTCCCAAGCCTACAAGTCCTGAAGAGAGTTTACTATACAGGCAACTGGTAATAGAAGTGACAGCTGCTATGAGTACCACACATGCTCCAATGTACTCCTGAAGGAATATGAATAAGCTCCATCACTGTTAAGTCTACAAATGATTAAAACGTTCTCATAACTTTGCATACCAAATAACAAACCCATTGCACAGTTTGAAATACAGGCAGAAAACACCATGTAACTCCATACACACCCTGTCTAGGAACCCATTCTCATTGCCTTTAACGTGGCTGTGCTGTTTGGAAAGGCTGTTGTACACAGAAGGAGTTGTACCAACACTCCTAATCTTCTTCTGGAGAAGTCAATACAGATATTTTAAGCATGTAATGGAGATGACTGAAACTGTGCAGCTGATGTTACCTGGGGTAGGAGGGAAATGCTCATGTGATCCACTCTGTGAGCAGATCCTCTCTGTGGCTGATTATGAACTGCTGGGAGGCACTGCTATTGCTGCTGAGTGGCTACAATCCACATTTGTTCAAACAAGCTGTTCTTGCACAGCGTGTATCTGTTAGTTGGACTGTGTCCACCCATGATGGTGTTTTTGCTGTTTTAATTTAAATCATTAGTGATTTGACTTCCCACAGACAAGTCTTTGTCAAAAATATGTAACAGACTAGAAAATGAACCACGCAGGAGGAAAACTGTCACTTGTCTATGTTTGTACTGTTTAGTGATCCAGGCATTGATCAGAATTAGGGACTTCAGGTGGTCTAGGACTGAACATATAAAAGGATAATAACATTTTATTTAAGTCGTACTCAATATCTAAATTTAAGTAGCAAAAGGTACCAGCTAAAATGGAGTCCAAAATGGAGATATAGAGTGTGACATGAAATATGAGGTACACTTAGCACATATAAAAGGATCCCGTGTTACCATAACAGCGGTACTACACCTGTATCTAACAAAGTCTGATACAAATATCACCATCCACAACATAAAATTCCTTGATTTGCTTCTCAAGAAATTGTTTTTAATAAATAATTTCTCATGCCAGGCCACTTTACTGAGCACTCTAAGGAAACAGGCACCTGAGTATCTTTGGCATTCTTCAGATGACCCAAAATAGGCATAAACCTGTCTGTGTCCTTCTACTTATACAGAGAGCTTTCAAGATGTTGAAATGTTCCTGGGGAGCCACAAGGCAAAGGCCTGCTATCGCTGACTAACACAGTCCCATAAAGGCATTCTGGCTGGCGGCACAGCTTGACCAGCTCTGATCACTCTTCGCGCACAGAAGAGTCAATGTGACCTATAAAAACTATTCTTGTCTTGGAGAAACAGCTGCAGGCTACGGGAAAAATTTGTACTCCATTCAGTTTCCAGGATGGGTTGGGCACATGTTCATTAGAGAGATAGAGATATAAAGGGTAAAGGTATAGTTTCGAAACCCAGATGAGGCTGGATAACTGCTGGATGCCTCATCAGATTGCTTGGAATGAAGTAAAATAAATTCATTGTGCATACACAAAAATAATGTACTTGCCATGCGGACTTCCAGCCAGCGATTGGCAGCTGTAAGGAAAAGGGAAGCGATGTTGTTGGAGTCTGTGTATTCAAGAAGTTTTTGTCGAAATTTGGCTTCATACCTAAAAAAAAAAAAAAAAAAAAAAAAAAAAAAAAAAGGTCAGGCCTTGGGGTCTTGGATAAATGAAAAATAAAAATAAAATTTAATTTCTGGGGGTATATGGTCATGGACAGCTTGACACAGAATCTAAATCAGCCTATCAATAATTCAGAGTGACATCTTCTGTAGACTTGTATTAGACACATACAAACTGTATTTGTAAAATATCTTCAAGAGTAAATGGATGTTATTGCATTGATGAAACACTATATGGGACTTCTGGATCACACTGGGCATTTTCTAAATGTATTTTATTACACGGTAACTAAGAAAGACAAATCTGAAACTAAAAACATTAAAAATATATGAGAGAACACATGCATGTACTTGTGAAAAGAAGTATTAATGCATCAGAACACAGTTCCTCTTCTCAATCATATAAGCAGAAGTTTTAAAATTTATGTTACTGCAACGCCTAGAAATTGTAACCATTTATGAAGTATAAATTCAAAGTACGGCCAGTCATGGTAGCTCCAGTGTTAGACAAACATGTTTGTTCTTATCACTAAACAAATGGAGCACTTTGGAAAACAAAAGTTGAAGCACATGGTGCAACAAAAGTTACAGACTGGAAAGAAACGTATCATGTCCCCTCACTCCCCCATGAATTAGCCACAGAACACAAAATAAGATTAATGGCAAATAGGTCTGTTTACAGTTTATGATAGTGAATCTGCACCCTCTCATCAGAATAGTTGCATCAATGAATTCTGCCTTGAAATCAGCAGATATGGAAGATGATTCCCTGTTACGCCCATTTAGACCAGGGTCTTGGCAAGCATGCGAGTCAGTCAGTCATGCCTTTTAGGTGGGCATATTTATTTGCATAGGTGTAAATTAATGTGATGTGTTAATAATAAAGTGTATCAATAATTATGTCTAATAATAAAGGAGAAGTCTGGCACAAAAGCTTTTTCCACGGTAGTAACAGAAGCTTGAAGGCCTGAAGATCTAGTTGAAGCACCCAAAGCTTGCCTTTTTCCCCACCTTTATTACATTAGCAAGTTAACAAACTTGCTAATCTCCCCCTATAAAACCTGGCCCTATTTATATCCTTAGCTATTACGGTGCAACAAGCACTACTTGTTTATAAACTCAGCTCTCCTTATACTGATATGAGAGAAAGATATGACAATGTTTTGTTTAAGTGTGAAGTACATAGCTTAGAGAAGCTTTCAAATTTGTTCACTGCAGAGTATCTTAATCCTTCTTCTGATTACAGTATAATAAAGTTACAACTTTACATAAATCATTTATGCTTCTGAGGATAAGAAATAAGTGCCACTTTGTGGAAATAATTCAGCTGTTCACAACTTAGCCAATGTGTCAAGACATAAGAGACATGTCTGCTGTGTGCAATGGAGAATGGCCTGGGCTGGCTCCAAGCGTGTTTGCATAGCCTGGAGTGGCTGTTCCCAAAAGTGAGCATTAGTGTCACACAGTGTCAGAGTTAGTTAGCCCTGCCTTTCTCAGGATGAATTGCCCTCAGTGCCCTACCATACAGAGGTGGCTGTACTGCTTCTGGAACCAATCCACTCACATTTAACTTTCACATCTCTATACCATGAGGTATTACGTGATGCAGATATGCCTCAGAAGATGTGAGGTTTGCATCATGAGTCAGTCATGCATATGCACGTGGAACAGGGATTCAGACAAAGTTACCACTGTTGGTGGAGTACTGCAGAAATATCAGAAAGTGGCCCCAGATCACCAGGCCTCTCAGAATACAGATTGGTCATTGCAGAAGCCTTCACATTTACATTTTACCGATTGTTTAGCACCAATGCTATCTGAGGTGCCAGATAGCAAACTATAAATCAGGCCAGGGCATCTGCTGAAGGTGTATTTATAGCTGCAGCAGTAGCTGTCTTTCTGGTCTCCCCCTGGATTTTTTTTTTTTTTTAATTTCTTTCCTTATGCATTCTGAGTAAGTGCAGGACGGAGAGTTACCAAGGGTAAGGACACTCCACGAATAACTGGCACCTAACTTAATGACTGGATTCCTGAATTAGTGTTATTTTTAGGGATGCTCAAGCTAGCAAGTCTAAACTCCACTGCTGCTAACATGTTAGGCAGCTGAAAAGCTACACAGTCCTAAAAATAGCTAGGTTACCAGCTGATGCGGGACACTGGCAGGCAGATAGAATACAGAACTTGCTGAATGCACATGGCTGTTTGGGTCAGAAACACATCAGTTACTGCAGGATTTAAGAAAAAGGAGGCATGAAACAATTCTTTTAACAGAGGAATTCATTTCAAGGTGACAGGAAGAATCAAGAGGGAATGCTCCAAAAGACTGAAAATATTAGCTAGATAGTATTGAATATTATTTATTGCATCAACACCTGAAAACATACGGCCATAATACTCTAAAGATCCTGTTGATGAAGCAGAAGAATTTATGGATAAATGAGAAAAACAACAATTAAAAGAGAAATTGAATTTCTTTAAAACTGAACATAGACATAGCTACAAACTAAAGAACACTCTTGGCACTTAATGAATTAAATATCCAATAATAGTAATTAATAATGGAAAATACTATGCTGTTCTACCACTCTTCAGGAAGATATCTTCAGTCAATAAGAAACAAACTCTTAAATTGGTTGTTCTTTCATTAAGCTATCTATACCCTATTTAGAATAATTTAAGAAAAGTTAAGTTTGTGCATTACTTCTATTATAAAATAAAAATTATATGTTAGGAGGAATAAGCAGTACTGTTTCAAAGATAGAATGGTAACAGTAATAATTAACCAACAAAACGTGTAGACATCTAGATGAGATGTGTGTGGAAGACAGTTGACCGCATTTGAGTCAACTGGGAAAAGACAAGAATAGCACTAGTGCAGGGAAAGCAGCTGGTAAGCTCAGCAGTAGCTTTACTGGCACCTCTGCTAGTATCAGTGTGACTGCTGTTTTTGTAACACAGATTGTCCTGGTTTCAGCTGGGATAGAGTTAATTGTCTTCCTACTAGCTGGTACAGTGCTGTTTTGAGTTCAGTATGAGAAGAATGTTGATAACACTGATGTTTGCAGTTGTTGCTAAGTAATGTTTAGTCTAAAGTCAAGGATTTTTCAGCTTCTCAAGTCCAGCCAGTGAGAAAGCTGGAGGGGCACAAGGAGTTGGCACAGGACACAGCCAGGACAGCTGACCCAAATTGGCCAACAGGGTATTTCATACCATGTGTCATCACATCCAGTATATAAACTGGGGGGAGTGGGGGCAGGGGATCACCGCTCGGGGACTAAGTGGGTGTCGATCGGTGGGTGGTGAGCAATTGCACTGCGCATCATTTGTACATTCCAATCCTTTTATTATTACTGTTGTCATTGTATTAGTGTTATCATTATCGTTATTAGTTTTTTCTTTTCTGTTCTATTAAACCATTCTTATCCCAACCCACGGGTTTTGCCTCTTTTCCCGATTTTCTCCCCCATCCCACTGGGTGGGGGGGCAGTGAGTGAGTGGCTGTGTGGTGCTTAGTTGCTGGCTGGGATTAAACCACGACACAGATGCACAACCCAGGCATGTTATCAGGTATTTCTGGGCTGCTCCTGTGAGCTAATGTGGACAGAAAAATGAATCAAAACAGGCGATCAAAGACTTTGCCTCCAGCTTCTGTATTTTCAAGGTCAGTATGAACAACCACATTTTCAGCTAGCAATCTGAAAATAATTTAGGGTGCTATTGTATCCTCTGAAGTCACTAGCATGCACAGTTTATCTTACCAGGACATCAACTCATACACAAATTACTGTAGTATAACAAGTTAGTGCATATTAGTTGTTCCATGGAAACTGTCCAAGCGCACAGTCTGCCACACCGCATGCTGCAGTAATTGCAAGCTAATTTAGCTTCTTAAATCACATTTGCCCCCAAGTTTTTTTTCAGGCTGCGTGCAAGTATATGAAAAGTTACTGCCGGGCAGCTGACACACATTAGCTTGTTTTTCTACAGTAACTCCTTCACATGCAAAATGCTTAAAGTTCTTCAATGTTTTGGAGTTCCCCCTTACCAGTGTTTTGGGGACTCTGGATTTTCCAGGTGATCCAAATAACCATTACTTACAACTACACAATTGCAGAACAGAATCAGAGATAGATATTCAAAAGCAAGGTAATGTATGTTTCTTAAAAAACTATACCTGAAGGCTCGGATGGTGGTAAGACCTTCGACAGTCTCTGAAAAATGGGAGAGTAATGGTAGCTGAGTGCTGTCATCCAGCTGCTGCAGGTCCCTGGAAAGGGTTAGGAAAAGAATTCTCTAAAATGCCAGTTTTGTTGTGCAGTTATTCTCTTGAAACAGGCCCAGGGAGTGAAAGGGAATATTATCACAATAATTATATATGTAAGGTTCAGATAGATTGCAAGGCAGTGCTGCATGTCTCTGAGCAGGGAACGTAGAACCCAGGAGGGTTTTTCTTTTAAGATTTGAATACTAACAGTGCTGGAATTCAAATGGGTCTTTTCCCTTTGCTGCCTTCCTTTGTTTCTCCTATACTCCTATTTCTTATAATAAATTGTTTATTCATTTAAACACTATTCTGGCTTCAGATACTGCAAATAAGAGTTCAAGTTAAGCAGAAGGCGAAATGCAACCTCCTCTCTCCCCCCTCTCCATCCCCAGATGACAGCACAACTTTTCACTCAGCTAACAGTATAGCTTATACACTCAGTAGAATAAATGTGAGCCTGTACTCATCGTTATGCTGTGCTTCTCAATATCATGTTTAGTCATCAAACCAGTGGAAGCACATGTGGGGTGAAATTCTATGTAGCCTCAGTTCCTTCCATCAGAAAGTAAATTGGTTGCAGACTCCCTCTTGATTCATGCATACATGAAGGGATAAATGCAGCATTGCTGCAAATGCTTTTTGAGTGCCACTGGGAGGGAAGCTGGATCACCTTAGAAGGAGAAAAATCACAGATATGGCTAAAATTTTGCAACTTGTTAAAAACCAAAAGGCACCCAGAACAAGAGAGGATGCTTGTGCACATTGGATACTTAATGGGCAGCAGTACCATAGTTACACTGCATTCTCCAGCCTCTCCCTGGCTTTACAGATTTCCACTTCTACCTGGACAGGCAGACATCAGTTTCCCTGTTATGTCACCACAATTTCTTGGACATGCCCAGCATACAGCCTTTGGGGAGGACAGAATCCAGCTGGGTTTGTGTGTCCTGTGAACTCTAAGGAACTTTGATCAGGGACAAAGACCCTGCTCATGCCTCCCAGAAGTTCTGCTTGAAGAGCTGTAGACAAAAGCACTTGTAAAATGGCACATTTTCACTGTAGTAGATTCGGCTCCCTTTCAGACAGGGCCATGGCTTTGACAGGACCGAATTTAAACATGAAGTTCCCCAGAACTGCAATTCTGCAATACAATTGTGCATTGCAGAAGATGTTTCTGTTGCCAGAATGATACAGGTTTATGCTCTTACCGTGATGCAACTCGGAAGTACTTCTGGATGAAGTAACACATGATTGCGAGGGGAACCAGGGCAATGAGAAACATCGGTGTGACGTATGAGATGACAGCAAGAGCAGATACACACAGCAAAGTGGAGCGACTCAAGCACTCCAGGGTAGCTGGAATGTGCTGTATAGATAAAGAAGAATAAGCACACAGAATCTTCCATAACTTACCAAGTTTAAAACAGCATTGTTTCATTTTTATTTCTCCCACTTACAAAAGGAAAAAAAAAATTGAGGATTTGAAGCACTAAACATACAGGCCTTCTTTTGAATTGACTCCTGGGTTTTGGGAAAGTCTGAAGGGACTTCTGTGGGGCTGCTTCATGTCTGCCATTGTGGACCACAATCCTCATGTCAGAATATTACAGATGGGATGCAACAGATGATTTCAGTGTCTGCATCGGTCCTATGAACTGGCAGTGCAGTCTGGGGTAAGTGGTGATAATTTGAATTTCAGTCATTTCTATTTTGGGCAACAGCATTTGCCTTTTTCTCATTTCATTTGCTCATATGTGCCAAGTTAATGTGTTTACCCACTTCTAAAAGAAGTAGATCCTCTTAATTTGGGGATATCGCTGTTGATCTAATTGTGCTTCCCTTTTCTATACAGGGCATCTTAAATAAATGGTTTTTCTATGTCCTTTTAAGATGAGGAATTAATTCTGAACCTAGAAAATCATGATGCAAATTGATACAGTAGTCAAAATTATAGATCATCAGTAAACTTCATCTAAATGAGTGCACAATGAATGAAAATCCAGTCTTTCAGACTGGGAAAGATAGGATAATTTGGCAGCTTGAATATATTTATTCAGTACCTGGTCAATGGTATTGCAGTCAGCTGAAAATCTGTTCAATATACTTCCCAGAGGTGTTGTTTCAAAAAACCTAAAATGAGACAAGGAATGGGAAAGATTACAATACTGATACTAGAATAGTTTTAAATTTTTTTTCTGTCTTCCTTAAGCTAGGTACTGTATCACAGACACAAGCAAATAAATTGACAGCCACAGTAAGGTTTCTTTTTTCCCCATAACCATGGCTTTCCATTAAAATGGCCATCTTGAATGTAACGCAACAGCAAGCATGTCCTCAGCTCCCTCTACTGCTTAAGCTACACAAATCACATGATTACATTTTAAAAAAATCCTTTCAGATTTGCAATTTGAGGTCTCTTCAATTCATGAAAAATGCAAACAAAGTTAAATCGCAAGTCTTGCATTTTTCTGGGAATAGAAATGCATAACTAGGAACAGATGTTGGAATAACTTATTAAAAGAACTTTCCTTTGTATTTGTATATGTAAAATGCAAACTTCATTATTGCTCTGTAATTGTTAATTGTTCCATAACTCATGTTGAATCTGAAGTCTAATTCTATCCTGAAAAAAGAGTTTTAAAAAAAAAAATTCTGAGGTTTTCCATGTATATTATTTCTCCATAATTTCTGGGTCAAATACAGTTGGCTTAAAGATAAGAAAGTATTTTTCCTAATGTGCAGTAACAGCTGCAGGTTTGAATCAAACTACAACTTTCCTTTCATGCATCAGAAAGAAAACTTAAGCAGGACAAAGGCCTTTACCAGTAGCTGTGCATCCCAGTGTACTCTGATGATGCCTGTGATGACACTTGTCTAAGCTCATTATCTTTCATAGGCTCTCACAATTGCTGCCTGACAGTAAGTATTTCCAGTGATTAAGATTATGATGCACACTATGAATTAACTGTACAACATATTGATCAATAATTGCGTTTTCTCTCCAATTAAAAACAGCAAAGAGAAATTAAACATGCATGGAAGTAAATCTCTAAAGTTGCAGTCAGGCAGTAAAAACAGTTGGCTAGTGTCTAGGAACTCAAGCAGCCTGGGTACCATTTTCAAAAATTGCTCAGTAGTTTGATACCTGGTGATTTTCAATGACAAATTAAAAAAAATATGATTCACAGTAACTTCTTAATAAAAAACTGTGCTTAGAAGACTGCCTTGAAGTAAGGAACACAAAATGACTACAATACAATTTGTGTTACAGTCAGGAATACCTCATTGGAGCCAAAATAATTTTATTTAGTAAAGAAGAATGTAGCTTTTTGGTGACTTTCAAGCCAGTCCACTCCACCGCTATTGATGTGACCAGACATAATACAATCCCAAGACAGCAGAGAATGCTGAACACTTTTGAATATGGAGAATGGTTGAAATCCTAAGAAACAAAGAAAGAGTAACAAAATTATTCACTGTAAAGTATGTTTAAAATTTATTGTAAAAACACAAATGCAGGACCGAAAAAATCTAAGGAGTAAATCCTTTTTCCTCCCTAAATTAAACTGCCAGTGATTTTCAACCATCTTAAACCATAGTTTATTATTTTGGACAGAGGACTGTTTGCATGAAAATAAGAGATTAATCAGAAATTTGAAGTCATAGAATACTACAAAAAACCCTTAAAAGATATATTTGATAATTTAATCTGAAGGAAAAAAAAACATCTTCAAAGCATTTCTTACAGCTTTGTTGTTTTGGTCTATTTTTTGAATAGGAACAGAATATAATAGTTTTTATTTTGAAATACTTATTTCATATTAAAACCCAGCATCAATAAAGCATATTTTAGAGATGAAAGTATGACTCCAGTGAAATTACACATGCACCTCCTGAACATTAACGTGGATTATTTTCAGGCACTAAATCCCGATAAAGAAAACAATCCCACTTCTAACAAAATCCCTCCACTACTGCTTTATACATACAGAGTAACCTGCTAGGTAACACTGTGGTCAGTTCCATGTGGAATTCACACAAAAACCAACCAAAAAAGTGTGCTCATCATAAAAAAAATAAATCTGTGTTTCCTGTACGTTACAAAACCTGAAAGCCCTACTTGCAGTGGGAATGCAACAGTACAGGAAAAAGAAAAAAGAACTACAATATCAAAATTACTTTGGAGACCAAGGTTCAGGCACATCAGCTAGATGATGAAAATACAACAAATCTAGGAAAAGGAGAACAACTGCACAAAACTTAACTGTCAGTTTCGTTGCACTGTGTACCTGAAAATGCATTAACCTTCAAAATACTCTGGAAAGGCTCTACTACTAGAAATATAGCACATCATATGCAAATCTTGGAGCAGAGGTTGACAGCAGCAGGTCACCACCAGTTAAATCATAAAAGGAAGGTGAACGAGGTGTTGCATACCTCACAGTCGGAGCAGTTTTTCAGCTCTAGCTCTGTCTTCACAGAAATGGCCTCTGAGGTCCAGCATGCCAGGCAGTAGTCGATGGCCACCATTACCGTGTGCTTCAGCAGTTGGGACAGAACCAGCAGTGGCAGAAGGAGGATTCCTGCTGCGCTGAGGTACTTGCCACAGGCTCTCCAGGGCATCTTTGCTCTCTGATGTAGCACCGAAGACAGGTTGTCTTCATCATCGCTTTCTGTTACTTCTTCTGCAATGAGCAAGAAAAAAGTACAGCCACACTGACTTAATCATACACACCTTTAGTAGGGACTGGCAAGTGGCAGCTACAAAACAGGTCTTACCATGCAAGATAAAAAGTGGCTTTAAGGTGAAATTAACTGTTTACACATGCACATATTAACCTGCTAAAGTTAGTAGTAATGCATGCTAAAAAGAAGCAAAAAACCTTAGCACTAGGCAATCAATGCCTTCAGCAATGTTTTTGCAAAAAAAAAAAAAAGTACTAGCTTGATAAAAATGAATTGATATTTTTCCTATGTAAAACTTTAAACAAGTGTGCTTAGCTATTGACAGGTTTGAGGCTCACCCAGTATAAATTATTCAATATTATTCCTCTTTCATTATCAAAACATGTTCAAGTATAAGGAAAAAACCCTCAAAAGTTTGGAGGAAGCTATGATTTCCGAATGCTTGAAATCACTGTAGTCCAGAGATAAAATCAATGGAAATATCACTTTTATGAACCACGACCCACCTGAAAAATGATTATTCTCTTGCCAGTTTGAATTATGTTAATTCTTTCTAATATAATGCAACTGTGAAACAGTAATGTAGTGGTACTGGGCTCAAAGGGTGCCCTTTTACCTTCATCCTCTTCATCATCTTTCAGCAGAGCTTCACGGGAATACATAGTCCTCCGGAGGTTCGTTCTTTCCAAAACAGTTTTTCTTTCAATAATAGTCTCCTAAAAATGGACAGTTCATGTGTTTTCAGCCAGAGAATGACTAAAATAAAAATTACTAGCTATAACAAAATTTGTTTCCAATCAGACCATCAGTGAAAAATAAAAGTGAGAATCTTACAGCAGGGAGTCATAAGTGATTGATTTGCTACCTCTGTGTAAAACCTAAGGATATAAATTAAATATCTGACATTAATTTCAGGTTGTCAATCCCAACCCTCTTGGAATCTTAACTTGGACAGATATCGCTGAATTAATAAGAACTAAGATTAATATCTCATTCTTCCTGTGTTGTAGTATTAAAGACAAAATGTGTTAATGATTTAGAGAGCTTGATATCGGCGCATCTGAAAAACTTCTACCCAATGCAATGAGTAAATTCAGGCATATTTAGAGAAGCAGTGGTCAGTATTGCACATTACCAATGCTTTTCCTAAAATGGCCCTATTTATTATTCTTTAGACAAGAATATTTTGATAGGGCTTCTTATCAAGAATGGATCAGAGGCAACAGTATCAAGAAAGTATGAGATGTCCAGATGAAGGAATTTCTCTTAATAGATAAATAATAATGGTAATAGTAATACTACATTCCTACTAAGTTAGAAATCACACACAGCATGTCAATCCTTGCTAATGCTTTCAACCTAAGAAAAAAAAAAAAGTCACATGTTTTGCAAATGTCGATTGCCCTGCCCATCAAAAACCTTCTCCAGCTCTTGGTCTTGTCGATTCATTAATGTCTTCCAGTGTTCAAAGAGCTCAGTCTCTGATTTCTGAATGTCCTTGAGTGTTCCTTCTCTCTGGATGTTACCATCTTTCATTGCAATTATCTAAAAAGTTAGAAAGACAAGTGGTGAGATAAATAGCCACGTGTCTATTCATTTTAAAGCTACATTGCTCTGTCTGGAGAGAATTTTCTCTTTTCTTAAATAAAGACTATTTCTGCAAACAAATCTGTCTTCTAAAAAGACAGTGAAGTTATCTCTTGACTTTACCCCCTTCACTCAAGATGCTGCAAAACCAGGAACTTCCTGCACTTCATGCTTTCAGAAAGGAAGGCTGCTTTTAAGTAAGAAAGAACAGGGACCCCGTCAGCAGACAGGAGAGTGCATTACTCTTCCTAAATACAAGTCATTAGCAAGATCAGATATTAGAGTTCTCTTACCTCCTAAAAGGAAAAGGCTTTTAGTAACATACTGTGCACAGTGTGTTTTGCCTTCATTCAGGCAATTAGATATGAGCACGCTGGCTCTACCATCTGTTTGATATCATGGACCTGATAAGGAAAATTTGAATCCCTAAAGCTTTTAAAAGCATAAATAGTGGACAGTTTGAAAAAAAAATTACATATGCAAGACAAAGTCTGAAGGGTGTGGTTTCCAGGTTTATATCAGTGTAACTACATTATACACACAGTGTAACTACCTTCACTTTAGATCTGACAAGCAGAATTGGAAAATGAGGCGTGTGGATTGTAAACCCATGTGACATCATTAGAAAATAGTTAATGCAGTATTTTTCTCTCTCCCTGGAAACTTGGAAATTTCCATGGGCAGGGGGTGGGAAAATAATCTATTCCACTCATTGCGAAGAATTTACACCAGAAGAAAGGAAAAAATAAAGCAAACAAGAATCTTTTTTGTGGTCAATTTATTCAGGAAACCTGTAATTAGGCTGGACCTTGAATTCTTCTGAGGGTTTTGCTACAAAGATTTAGGAGGGCCATCGCATATACTCAAATTATATTTTTATTTACAATTCCTTAATAAGAGAAGATAAATATTCCTGCTGCACTCCATTGGGTAAGACCTGCTAAGGCTTAATGAGACCTCTGCTTAGGGAAAAAACCAGAACTATTTCTTAATAAATATTTTTTAATTATAAACTTAATTAATACAAGTCCTTCCTGTCCTACAGGCTGTTTGGAACAGTATATTTCATAAAACAATACTGAAGCCAAATTAGAAGATAATTAAAATAATTCTCAGAGTATCTCATAAAACACAAACACCTACAAATGGGTCTGACATTCATAAAGAAAATTAAAAAGATTATACTGATACAAAGGCCATAGCTGTGCATATTAAAAAAAATGCAAATATATAACAATTGAAAAAGTGGAAGTTAAGATAGACCTCGTAGGGAGGGGAAGAAGGCAAAAAATTCCTGTATCCTGAGACACACTAACGGGAAAACCAGAACTATGTTGAGAACAGTAGTAATTCTTAAAGGTGTACAACTGAGGGACAAGGTCATGGCAGACACCATACAGGATAAATGTTGCCCACCAACAACATGATCAGAACAAGATTAATGTCTATCTGCAACTTTACAGCAAGCCAATATGAAGAACAGAAAGCAGCTGAAATACGATTATTTCTTGAGACAGAGTAACTGCTGCTATAGTGTTTGCAAGCTGCAAATGACAGAGAAGTCCTGATAGGAGGCTTAATTGCAGTCATCAATCCCTCTGGGCAAGAAGACCTGTGATGTTGTAGCTGCATAACTGTAGGAGAACTAAGTGCAAGGCCAGTGTGAACCAATGAACTAAAACCAAAGATCCAAAAAGCCAAACCTCCTTATCCTGCTTGATTTGCTTAATCTTTGACATTTGCATTTGCAAACTGTTATAGAAAGCATACCTTCATTTTTTCTGTAAACTACAAGATATAACAAAGAAACCTAACAAAACAATTGAATACTACGCATTTCTTAAAATTTTGCCAACATACAAAGGGTAAAGATGTTCTTGATATATTATGCACTAGCACTAACCACAAGGAAATACTGTTTTTTCCCTGGTATTTCCATGCACCTCAATATCCATAAACACACCTTTTCCTGTGACAGCACAGACAAATTCCTTGTAACATCCCAGCAGAGGCAAATACATTACTCAAACATTTCACTGTTTTGAGATAAAAAAAAGAGCAAAATTCTCCAATAAAATTAATGGTTTTGGATGATAAATATATTTTAAATGTAGCCTGTTTTCATGAGAATATTAAGTATCAGCTCTATGAGAATCCAACCTGTTTAGATGTTCCAAGATAGGAATCCCAAAATTATGGCACCCCAAACTCACTGGCTAATTTTCAAAAGATCTTTGTTATGTCTCTTTTCACTAAACCACCACTTGGTGGAAAGATGCAGTGAAAGCCTTGTTTGTAGCAAGACATATCCATGCCACATTCTTGCCTCCTCAGAAAAAACGGGAAGAGCTTTCTTACCCAGTCAGCATGGGGTAAGTATTGCAGCTTGTGAGTTACTAGCACAATGGTCCGCTTGTCTTCCCGTAGCATTTTCAGGATCCCTTCTTGCATGAGATGGTCACTTAGGTGAATATCCAGCGCAGAAAATGGATCATCCTGTCACGAGGAAAAGAAGTCAGCTTTTGAAGCCAGCACTTACAGGATTTAAGGAAACTGACAGATTTTAATACCGGTAAAACTAATTAAATCAATATAGACAATCAAAAGAGGCCATCAGAAGATCCAAAATTGTTCTGAGGAATGGCTTGCTTAAATTACATAACAACAAACCTTGAACTGTCTTTTTGCAGTGAGTACTCATACATAGGGTAACATCAGCTTTGTAAATGCTATGATTTTGTGAGGCTTTCTGGGAACTGCTCCTCTCAACAGATGTGTTTCATAGCCTTCGTAACTGCAGTACGTTGTTTCTGTCAGACTCAACACAATGCAGCAATGTATGTCTATGGCATATATTGCATAACTGCTTCAGGGACAGTGACAAAGAGCACATTTTATTTCCCTTGTACATAATTGCCTTCCGATTTATTTTTTTTTTTGATCCATAAGTCAAAACTCCGTTAACAAAGAATCACAAAAGGAGAAATGTTGATCATTTTGATGACTCTGCTCAGATGCTTGATTTAGGACCAAGATTATCTTACTGAATCAATGAATTATATGGAATTAATTTAGGCATAAACTAATCTGTACCATCTTTTGGGGGACTTGTTTACCTAATCCTATTTATATGGTATTACAAATCTATTATTTCTGCTTGCACTAGTGATACTGGCTGTAGGATTTACTTAGTGTTATTATTTCATACTATTACATTACAGTAAAATGAGGAGTGCTTAAAAATCAAATTTTGTTTGGTTTGTTTTTTTTTTTTCTCCAGATGTTTGCTGATAAAATAGGGTTGAATTTGAATTAATTCTGCTTTCTGAGTGACATCAGCCCAATACTGGATCTGCTGATTTGCAGCATCTGGCCCAACTGCTCTCTGCTGTCTTGCTTTCTGGCCATTGCCTGGAAATGCCCTACACATGAAGCAAGCACATATTGATCAGTCGTAACAGCTGGGTTCAAAGCTCCTTAAAAACTGATCTTAAGAAGGAAGTCCTAAATTGGAAAGCCAGCAAGCTCACTACTGATGAGTGTGTAGGATGCATTCATCTTCCCACATACCAAGTTTTTAGAGCCTGCTCTCACTCCTTTTTCCATAGCACTTCTGCTGAAGCTGGGGCAGGATATAAAACAAATAGTTCAGGGTGGGAAGACAGCAGTGTTTATTGCAGAAAGGAAACACCCCAGACACAGGACAACGTTAATTTTAGGCCTGAGGCAGCTTAGGAATCTCATGATTACAGCTGAGAATATTAGATTTCTAAGTACCAAAGATAAACACAAGGATCAAAAAAAAAAATAAAAAATTTCAATAGACCGAGAGGCAAAGCATCAGCATTTCAATTTGTGTCCCATTACCTATCTGTTTGCAGCATTTACAAATGCTTCTTACCTGCAGGCTAGCTAACAATGACTATAAAATAAACAGTGTACATTTAGCTTAGCTCAGTGAAGCACAACGTTCCATGCGTGTTACCCATGAAATGCTCTAAATACTCGCATCTCGTGCTTCTGTTTGGATCATAAACATAACAACACTTACTCACCAGGAACACAACATTTGTCTGCTGGTAAAGTGCTCTTGCCACACTGATACGTTGGCGCTGCCCTCCAGACAGATTAATACCCTGGAGATAAGCAGGAGAAAAACAATCAGACAGTTATAAAAACATCAACTGAATATTCATGTTCTGATTGGATTATCCACAGAAGCCTTTCTGGACAAAGAAACCCAGAGAAATTTTTCAGAAGTGTGGGCCTGCAATTCAGCTGGGAACACAGTACACAAATTGTTAGAAAAGCCAGAGCACTCTGTCTGGAGCTGTGCTCCATACATACTGGAGGGATGGGAAATGTTTAATGGTTTGTTGTGACATAATGATGTAGGTGGCATAGATATTCTGCAGGCAGTCTAAACTAGACTCCTACTCAAAAGTTAGCCTTATGAGTCTGTCTGTGTCCTGTTTTTTATTTATTTTTATAATCGTATGCTGTCATACTATATCAGCTCCATCATATACTGTAATCAGTAATTGCTAGCTGGGAGGTCAGACCATGCTGAGATGAACATTACCTGGTTGCTATTGTGCTTGTTTTCAGCCCTTAGTCCTCTGCTACCTCCCCGCTCTAAGTTACTTATCCTTCCTGTGATCCACCTGCAGTTTCACAAACACCTTAAGCTCTCATAAGCCAGTATTGCTGCCAAAAGACGCTACCTCACCTTCTCCCTCCCCTCCACTTCACTCCTCCTGTCAAAAAACCATTTGTTTGGCTACACAATGAATTGGGTTAGGAACTAATCCATTTAAAATTAACATGGTAGCCAGTGTGGCGATTAGACATGGAAATGTATCCTTAAATATATCCTTGTATGTGGTGTTTTGTTGTTTTTTGGGGGGGTTGGGTTTTTTTGTTTGGTTGGTTTTTTGTGACAGTGCCAGTATATGCCAGAGTAAATTGTTTACGAATTTGTGACTTCTATTTCCTTTCTTGTCACTCCCTAATCTTCCCTGATATGATAAAGCTTAGTTTGCCATTGATTAAACACCTGCCCTTCTTTAATGAAGGGGCTCTAAAAGTCTACGAACTATTTATTTTTATGTTACTCCTAAAGAAACCAAAAAATGCAGTGAAGTCAGGATATTTGAGACAGCGGCTGCAGAATTAGTCAAACATTCTGATAGCAGCACATTTAAATCATTGCATCTCACATAAACGACCATGTTTCCATGTTTACTGAGCAACGCGCTTTCAGACTAATGACCCAAATGTACACTTAACTAAAAGATGACCTTTGTTGCCAAATAACCACTAAGATTTTAAGAACACAACAAAATAATAAAACCCCCTCTCTAGATTTAAAACAAAAATAGAAGTCTGTAGCTGTTTACTAACCCTCTCTCCAATCTGGGTTTGGTCTCCATGAGGGAGAATGTCAATATCAGGCTGGAGGGAACAAGCATCAATTACTGCTTTGTACCTGCGGAAATAAAAAAGGTAATGCAAAATCCACACAGATACTGCTAAAGAAGCACATTTCCTACTTGCAGAGGAACAAAAATTAACCAGCTGGAAAAATCACACAGTGGAAAACATTTTTGTTAGCCACTAATTGTTCTAATGGGATCTCTTTCAATCACAGGCAAGTAAATATTTCAGCTAAAAAAAAAGCATCTTAGGTCACCTTCCCAATTAAAAACATTTAATAGTTAAAACCAGGCAAAACAAGCACAACTTCTTCCATGGTATATTGTTATTGTTCAGCATTTAACTTTTTTCATGCCCAGGGCCTTTGTTTCTTGTTTCAATATCCAAGGATGACAGAAGAAAACATAGCCAACCACTTCTTTTAAGGGCAGGGGTGATAGGATAGCAGCAATTAACTTTTAAATATTTTAGAATGTTTGGGTGGGCCTTTATACTGAATAAAAAGGCAGCCCATTAATCCTTCACAATGTACCAAATACTGAAATGGTAATAAACATTCTTACTCCCGAACAGCTAATGTCCTTCTAAGACAGTTAAACTAGTCAATTAGGTGTAAGAAGAGAATACTGCATGCTAAACAAACATGGTACTTGGAAATGAAAACACTTCTACACTTAAGTTCAAGTGAGACTAAACACTGTCTCTCGTGTCCCTCAGGAAAAACATGGTCAAAGGGGGACTGCACAGAACTCAAGGTCTTTTGTCATGTTCAGGCAGGGCAGTACGTTTATTACTAGAGGAAGATGGGGACCCATATGTGAACTGAGGCCTATGCAACTCCATTATTTAGCAAAAAGGGGAGTAAAGCATGTAACAGTGCAGAAACCTGTTACCTCTGTTTGTTAAAAGGGCTTTCAAATGTGATATTCTCTTCCACTGTGGCATTCAGCAACCAAGGCTTCTGTGATGCATATGCTACTGAGCCTCTTTTCCTGAGGGGGGAAAAAAAAGCTCCCAGTTTACCAGTGCAGGTGTTTTTGGAAACCATTTTCTTGTAAAGAAGGGACAACTTACCAGGTATGATCAACAGGCTCTCACCATGCATATTTTATTTCATAGGTATTATTATTATTACTATTTAAAAATAAAATTATCTGCCTACTAGTGAAGCAGTAGTGCTTTTTTGGCTGTTGTGCACTAAGGGCCTCAGTAAGGCACAGCTGGGAGAAAGGCAACTTTTTTTTTTTTTTTTTTTTTTTTTATTAGAGCAACTGATACTGTTGGAAAACTCATTGGCATATCACCGTTCCTCCAGAAAAGGGCCAAAAGAGGTATCATACGCCTAAAAGTGTATCTGTTTTCTTTCCAGCTATATCAGCTAATCCAATGAAAAAATAGGACCTCTCACCCAAATGTAGCCTTTGTCTGCTAGACAGCCATTACAGCAGCTTCTTTCTAGTTGGACCTGAATGCAATTCAAACCATGAGCTGCCAAATTACACCAGGCACTTTATCTTTTTTTATCAGGAGTTAAGGTCGCTTGCCCTGCTCATTTTTTCAGGATTTCACCAAGGTTGCTTAGAAGTCATTAAAGGATCCAATTTTCTTTGATGACCTGAAAGAACACACAGTTACATTACCCTGCTAACATGCTTCCAAGTTCAAATGTCTGATGGCTCATTAGAATTTAATTATGTTTTATGAATTCTCTTTATTGGAAAATGACACAGAAAAAAAAAACCCAGAAAAAATTCCCCAGGCAGTCCAGCCCACAGTCCCAAAATCTAATTCAAAGAGCATTCAGTTCAATTAATATGAAATTTTCATCCCATTGATTGAGAAAAAATTGCTCTGAGCATTCCAAGATGAAAATGTATTCCCTTCCTTTTCATTGCTTGAAACTATGCTTTTGCTACTCTTAATTCTCCACGTGATTGAAAAGTTACTTCTAAATTGTTTTTGAAAAATAGTAGCAAAGTTTTGAGGAAAATGTTTTTACAACTTTCGTAAGGAGCGTTCTTTTGTTCAGTGAAGATACAGGCACTGCCAGCAAGATGCACTCCATGCTGAGTACCAGCACAATGCCTGGGAACACCATTCACATTTGGCTTACTTAAATTCTGCTTTGAGCCCATTGGTGAGAATTAATTACTGCAAGGAATTTGGGAACAAGCAATAAGCTTGCCAAAATTCATCACAAGACTTAGAATTTAGTAAACACCTCCAAATTAACCTTAATTACCAATTGTCACTAGGATGACATATCAGGGCAGATCATATTTTGACATAAGCAAAAAGCTTGCAAATGCTTGATCATATGAGAAATCTATTGTGTGTCTACAGTACTTCTTACAGTAAAGAGGCAATCAAACAAAACTTTTTCTGGAACTGTGAGAAACGTGGCCAAAAATCCAGAGAACAAAATATTCTGAGGCGGAGCGTGCAACACTTTCTCTGAAAGCCTGCCTTGAACCTACCTAAGGTTTCACACTTAAAAGACTGAAAGCAAACAAATGGCTTAGCAGACAAAGACTTATGAAGAATTTATTCTGCAGGTGGAAGTAATTGCCTCCTATCCCCAGACTGCATAAATAAACATGCATTTTTGTCAAAGGAGTGTAATTTTTTTCCTCTGATAACACAACATAGACTAATCATAGCCCCTTAATTATCACAAAGAGGCAAACAGCAAAATTTGACCTTTCAATAAATAGGTAAAACCTTCCCTGAGCTCCCTGGAGACTATGCACTTTGGCTAATATAGGATCAAGCTTGTTCATTAATTTAGAATGAGAAACAACATTGTCAAGATTGTCTGTTTAAAGTTATTAATCTAACTCTAAGTTCACATTTCAAGTCCAGTAAGCTCAGTACATGTTCAAGATCACTGAAAATAAGACTAGTTAAGGGACATTCATATATGAATCTCACCGTCTTCAACCTACCAAGTCTGAAATATTGCCAATTTTTAAAAGAAAATAGATGCACTTAAAATGCAATGGAGTTATGATTACAATGGTAGGGAAATAATACATTGCAAAGCCTTTCCTGTGTATTTTGGATTGCTGACTACAGTTGTATATTGATTATTTTGCACAATTCATGAATTTCTAATATCAGTCAACAACTCAAAATCAAACATTCTCCAGATACGAGAGAAATGTATACTGTCCTGTCCTATACTATTACTGCATGAACAAAAAAAATGCTTCCATTATTTTCAGCCTGATGGTAGGTAATAGAGCATTCTGATATTGCCAGTCCTGAGTATTCAGGAGTGTACTTTTTTGCTGTTATTAAGGGCAAGGGTCATTTGCTTATTTTTATTTCTAAATCTTGCAGTAGCTGCATACAGAGACAACCTATCTGCCTTCTAAGGAGGAACAACTCATTAAGTGCAGATACTTCTGAAGAATGTTCACAGAGTCACAGAATGGCTGAGGTTGGAAGGGACCTCTGGAGGTTCCCATTAGCTTTTAAAGTGTCATACCTGAATTCCATGTCAACAGGAGATTCTTTCTCTGGGCTGCAGAAAACAAACACAAGGTGGTTTTTGTTTTTTTTTTTTTTTACAATTTAATGATTGTAGACAATGCAAATAATACCTTAAAGTACTATCACTATGCTATCATTAAAAATACTTTTATTTCTGTTACGTAGTCATTTTGTAACTCTTAAGTATGTTAAAATTCTGTACATGATATTGACCTAAAAAAAGTATGGTTAAAGCTTCAGTTTTGAGAAGCACTAAACAATCTTGCAGAAAGTATTCAACACCTATGAGCAAATGCTCAAGATCTCACAAGACTTTGGCTCAAAATACTCTCTGTTCTGAGAACACCAAAAATGTTCTATAGGATGCAAGTGCAACAAAACCACCAGACATATTTCTACAGCACTTAACCGACCCAACTAGTATTCCCAGAACCTACGATAATGTAGGTAATTGTTTCATACAGTCTTATATTCTTTCCTACTTTTTAATATGCTCGCCATACTGCTGTGCATGTTATCTCACTATTTGCTGTCCATCCCCATAACAGTTTCAAACATGTGAATGTCTATTTCTGATCATATTTCTCTTGTATCTTAATAGGTTCAAATGGTTTCACTTTAACTTGGCCCACAAATTGCAGTCTCTCTTATACAGAAAGAACTGTGAGGTTTCTGAGTATCCTTTGCCATGAGGCTTAGTCTTTAGATACATGAAACTCCCTCTTATACTACACAGATGGGACAGAAGTTTTGCAGGACTCAGCCTGACAAACAGGTAACAAGTCTGAGAAATAAGGTAAATGGGAGAGAAGAGACTGATAAATCTAAAGAAAAGGCAGTAGAATAGTTGGTGTGTCACAGAACCAAGAAAATATTCTGGTCAGCAGAAGACATACAGTTTAGCCTAAGTCAAGAAAAGGGACAACATATGACATTTTTCCTCTGCCAATTTCAGTGACAAAGTTCTCACTGACTTCAGCAGGGATAAGATTGTCACGATTGTCACTTTTACAAGGTTTACCATTCTGGAGGTTTGTGTGCTACGCCAAAAAAGACAAGCATGCCAGAAAGCTTTGCTCTCAGTTGATTTTGGTAGATATTCCCAAAATCCAAGCTGAGCTATGTTAATCAGGTAATAATAATTTCCACGCATGGATCCCTTGCCAAGAGATGGACTAATCTGCTACTCCCCACACTTCTCAGTTTGTGTGTGTCTGAAGAATGCTATGTGAGAAAATAAACCTATGACAGGATGTAAAAAATGAAGAGAAGGGTAATGGGAAGAATTTGCTTTAATAAATTAAACCTTTAAAGCAATACTTGATACTATTTTTTAAAGTGTAGCACTAGGGAAAATTCTGGTTGAGACTTTGAGAGAAGAATTTTTGCAGACATACAGGAAAGTTAGGATACGATTTTAAAAATCGCCAAACAGCAATGTTTTCATAAAGGAAATCCAACTCTTATTTCCGTAAGTCACATAGGATACAATTTTTGAAACCACCTAAGCTAGTTAAGACAGTGAAAGTTTCACCGATTTTTTGAATTCTGACTCTGAAAATGTTAAGCACAGATTTTAAAAACCTTTGGTTGCTTCTATTGCAATTGATTTAGTAGGAAGACCAATACAGTACCATACCTGACATCTTCCCCCGTCTCACTGTCAGAAGTACAGCTGCATCACAAATAGAAAGCAAAGACTGTTTACTTAAGTAAGCACAGGCAATCTGCCCCAGAAAGAAAAACTATTAAATTCCACTTAGTGCACAGACTGCAAACAGTATTTATCACAGAGCTGCAGCGCAGCATCTGTTCCTTCTACACAAACTGACTTGATTTTAGAAGTAAAAAAAAAAAAAATTGGTTACTTTTTTTTTTGCTTACAAACATTTAATTTGACTCAACAAATAAAATCACCTCCACTTTGTGCTGGAGGTACTAACAGAACTGAGAAGCCCTAGTGTGACAAGAATGCAGTTCCATTAAAAACGGACATTTTCAGGGAAAACAAACTGATAATTTGTGATACTGTATTTTTCCATGGCAGTAACTGCACCTTTGCAGCATATAAAGGGTTAGTCTGAACCCCAAATCCCACCTTCAGTTGACTTGCAACATGCTGCATTCTGTATTAGCCCTATCCTTGGGGGGATGCGCCTGTATAAGTAAATGTGCGTAGGTCTGAGGGACAGACAGGTTTTGTTTTCGCTATTTTTGAATGCATATGAAGATGTTCACAGAGTTGTTTTGACAGGATGACTGGTCATACTTATTACTGATACTAAAGTCAGTTCCATTGAAAAGAATGAAAAATCTGTGTGTCAAGTGGTATAAACAAAATCAAGGAGGAACAAAGTTTTTCATGCTTTAAAGAGAACAGTCTCATAACTTTATGCTAACATCATTTGCTTATAAATATCCAGGAAAGAAAACAATACCTGCAGTTTAAAAGGTTGGTTTGCGACACCTCCAAAAAGTTAATGCATCATGAGTAGATACCATATCTAAATTCAATTCACTGTAGAATTTGAGAGCACCAGCCAGCCACTAGTATCTTTATGCCAAAGCTCAGTGCACTGAACAAAGCTTTTCCACAGTTACCTCGCACTCCACTGGTCTTAGTGACACCTTCTCTAAACACTCATGAACCTGTTGCATATCATTAAGTAGAAACACATTCTTTACAGAAAATATCAAGGGGCTGAAATAGTGAATATTTTTTTCAGCCCTTCCATGCACAACACGAGGACCCTGAACAACAAATACCAGTTCCTGCTTCACGGGCCACCCCAAAGGCAGCCAGGTATCCATTCTACCAGGGAACACCCTGGTAACTTGTGGCATGTAGTATTTGTGTGTGACAGTGACTCCCTCTCCACGGTGCTCTTCTGCTACACCAGCCTGCAAGAGAAAGCTGTGCAGCTCATATAATCCATCAATGGAGCTGAAGCAGCAAAGATCAGCCAGGGTCCCTCATGGCTAGCACAATTTACCTGTGCTTACTGCAGGCATGCAACTTTGCTCCCATTTCTGCTCAGAAACCAGGGCAAAGCACCATGCTCCCAGGGCACAAACGATTCTCAGAGAGTAACAGGAGATGCAGCAGTGCACAGCAATGTCCCAACTTCCTCTGCTGTGTTCTTTTGCTATACAGCCACAGGTGCCACAATTTTCATATGCAAGATCAATTGTCAGATCAATTCCCTGACCTGTGTTTCTATTCTGTAGCTGTAAAAAATTAATTCTCCATTTACAGTTTTAGCTCAGCTGTTTCAAGCCACTTTTTCCCACTTTTACTTTGTTTTATCCCTCCTTTCCCTGGATATTCCTGGCAATTAAGGATGCATTCATCTTCTACCAGTGTTGAAATGTTAAAGTAATGTATGTTTGATAATGAGGTCTAGAACTAATTTTTCAAGGCATATAGAAGTCTAAAGATGCAAATATGTGCCTACTGAGATTTTCAAGCCTTCAGATCTCTATTTCCAATTTAAATAAAGTACCTGGATGTTTCCGAAAACTCCAGTAAACACGTTTATAAAAATCAATGTACTTTTTAGGCATCAAAATAACTGTAAAAATATTGTCATTTGATGGAAATGGCCAACTCCACATTGAGTAAAAGAAAATCTACTGTTAACAGTCTTAACAAATCTAGCACTTCCTTCACATTATAAGGACTCTACATTCACATGAGAGTATAAATGTCTTGTTTAGAAACAAATGACAATCTTGTTTGAGCAAACTATTTCTCATTTCAGTCAATTTTCTGATATTATTTACTCCAAAAAGACTTACACTATAAGCTGCTCCCTGGACTTGAACTGGGACTACTCAAAGTGAGATACTGCCCAGAAGAAATTAGCATGGCATATACTATAATTATTTACTCAATAACCAATCAAATCAATACTATTTACCATCTGTTCAGAATGTAAATAATTATTTCTCTATTTTTGTTAATCTCTAACCATATTATAAAATATTTACGCTAAGATGCTCTCAGCCTGCTTTGGACAAGGGGCAGTAATCTGAGATGGATCTTCCAGGCACACACTGTATTACAAACAACAAAAAATCACAAATGAGCCAGTGCTCACTTCTGATTAACCAATTCCTAGCCCAGGAATAAATTACATTTCTTTTTAAGGCTTTGAAACAAATAATTTTTATAGGAAGCAAATAAAGATGATATGCAGCTAATCCTGTTTTATCAATAGACTATGGAGGCACAGAGGGAAATGACTTGTGCAAGGTTATCCATTAGTCCAAGGGAAGGGCCAGGAATAGAATCCAGATTTCTTGAGCACCGAGTGACATGTCAGCAGGATGTATCCTTCATCTTCATAGCTATGACCTTGGAGGAAGGGAAGGGGAAGGAAATTTGGAACTAAATAATTGACTATTCTGTAACATGAATGACTGAAGCCAAGCATTCATCTCATCCCAAAGAAAGAGCTGTAACAAGGATCTTAATGATTTTGGTGACATTTTATTGCCTGAGCTAAGGCTACAAGCTCTCATGATTACTTGGTAAGACTACTCTCCTTGAACCTGGGATAATGTTGCATGTACCTGGTCAAGCATTACTATTTTCTTATCAAATTAAGGAAGCTTTCATCTGATAGCTTTACAACACAGGTGTGCAGCCTACACTGACTGCATCCATCACTCTGAATAGACAAGTGCACATGATACCAGCTCTGAAAGATGAGACAGAACATAATCTGTCCCAGTGCAGCCAGCACTTACAGTGCTAAGACTGTTTCAGCCACAAGCCCCTTTATACATATCTGACAGATAGCAAAACAAATGTGATAACAAGTGAATTTTACCTTGGGATACTCTGGCACATATAGAAGACATGAAAACCAGTTCTGACCTTTACACTGTTGTGAAGAACATACTTCTAAACAAGTGCTATTTAAAAACACAGTCTCATCAGAACCATCATGTCATCTGTTTTAGTTTAGCATCAGACATTCAAATTACACTTCTTAATCATGTTATGTCATCTGTAAAAAATTACAGCCTTGCTGAAATGAAATTAGTTCACCTAATAAGGCTGCAGGGATTCTGTATTGTTCCTCACCATATTTTCCTAAGCAGAAAATCGGAGTATGTTTTAATGGATAGATCACCACATTCTGGAACTTTGGCATCTGTTCTTGTCTCCCTCACTAGCTGAGAGGGTCACCTTCTTATGTTTCATTTTCCCCACCTGTAAAATAGGGAATCGTCCTTCTTTGTACTATTACTATTAAAGCATGTGCAAGTCTGAGTAGTGCGACTGCCTTACACATGAAGACGGGATATAAATAATCTCTCTAGAAACACTCAAGGAATTTGTGAGATTTGTTTCACAAAATCAGTGCAGAACCCACTGAGTAACAATGACCCTCTGTCCATTGGAGTGTGTGGATTTTACTTACAGTTGCACTGTTGTTCCTTCATTCCCAATCAGTTGGAAAAAAAATTGTTTCTCTAGGTTCTTCTGCAATTTGACAAGCTTTACCTACAAATAATTGCATCCCAATAGGCAATGTGTAGTCTGTATGGCTAGGAAGTCTAGTACTGTAAAATAAACAGGCCAAAAATGTTCACACACATTGATCAGCCAGTGTACTAGAAACGGCAGTAATTTACTGGAAATCACATACAGGAGTTGCAATATATTATACCATCTGTCATTTAGTTTGAGGGCCAAGAGACCAAGTCTGAATAGTACAGCTGTTGGAGTTCAATAGCTTTCTTTTCCTCCCTTCATGGCCAGTACAAAAGTTAGACACAAGTATAGCCTGTTTCTGGCTGTCAGAGCGCAGCTGCTGTGTCCTCTTGGGAAAGGGGGGAAGGACATGACTATCTCCCTCTTGTCAAACCAGGCAGGATGCACTGGGGGAGTACCCTGAGGTCACTGCCACTTATAAAAATCTCTTCAATTCCTCAGGCACTAGAGCAGTGCTGGGATGGAGCACATACCTAAAAGCACAGCCAAGGACCACTGCTGGTGAGCTGGTACCTCTTTATAGTTCCATTCAAAGACACAAACTCATGCCTGAAAGTGCAAATGCCATTCTGTAGCAGCACAACACTTCAGCTAATTAATTCTGATCCCAAATTAGTTACGATTTCACTCAGGTTATGTTGCTGGAGTACAGAATGCCCAAGTATGGTTATCTATTCCTATTAACAGAATAGATAATTTGTTTGACCCTGGCTGGGGGTTCTTTCTGATGTGCTCCCCTACCATTAGGGTAAGGTTTTTATCTTGAATGTACACCTACAAAACCCCTGACTCCACAAAAAGGTTCCCAGGATAGATTTTGGCTTTTTTCTGCATTACTACTCAAGTCAAGCTTGAATGTTTAAATAACACTACCTGCTCCAAAATATGTTCCCAGACATCTTCTGCATCTCACCAAGTATGGCTAGCAAGAGGGATGACTTACCGCAGCCAACCTGTCCTACAATCATTGTTAGCTGACCTGTGAGAAAAGAAGGCATATATAAATTTCTGATCTACCAAACGCTCACGGAAAAACATTTTATTCTGATATGTCTAATGTCATTTTGTACCTTGAGGGATTCGGATATCAATGTTGGACAATGCTGGAGGACCTTCAGGTGTCCAAGTGAAAAATCCATTTGTGATCTATGCCAAGATGGAGAGAAACAAGAAACAGAAAACCAGCTTTAGAGCTGACTTCTTTTTTGAACATCAGGGACACTTCTATTTTCATTACACTGAGCATAGGAAGAGAGTTAGCCTTTCCTCAGTGCAGGAAACTGATCTTCAAGTGAGTGATTTTTGTGAAGGCCTGTATTCTGATGTGCAAGAATCTCTGAACACAAACAAGAACAGCAGTTCGAAAATTATGGAAAATTCCTGAGGAAAAAAAATTTGCTGTTTAGGGTTTCTTTTTGTTTTGTTATCTGTAAGGTGTGCACATGAAATAAGTGAAGTGATTATGACACCATTAAATTATATACAGGGTCACGGTTTGCTCTCTGCAGAGCACTGAATGTCACTCTAGACACACTGCAGCATATAGAGCAATTACACAGTCCAAATTTCAAGCAGATTTGCAGAACTTTCCACAGAAATTGGATATTGCTGCCTATTACAGTATTTTCCTTTGTAGTTCTGATATGATTCTCAAATAACCTAGGCTTTGCTAGATACAGCAACCTTTTCACTGAAAAAGACTAAAAACAAGACACAAAGCCTGTTCAGGACTTTAAATGGAGGAGATTTCCATGGATACTGTGAAAAATAGGAAACAGGAGACAATTTTAAAAGGCCTGTATTTATACAGGACCCTCTTCACCCCCTTTTTCAGAGCCACTGAAGCCTTCAAAGCCTTTCAGCAATGCAAGGTACAACATTTTTTGATCTGAGTGGAATGGGACACTTTTATCCTACCCTGGAGAAAAAAAAAAGTGATACTCTTATCTTGGGAAAAAAAATGAAAAAATGAGCAAAAGAAAGTGCAGTGTTCCTCCCTTTAGATTACCAAAGGCAGCCAAAGGATCATCTCTCAAAAAAAAAGTCCCTTCATGGGCAATGAGCTGCAGATAGACAGAAACTGCAAAAGCTCCCTGACCCACGTGCCACCGGTGACACCGATGTCAGCAGATGGAGCCAAAGATTATAGCTGGTACTGGCTTTCTATTCCGAGACCTTATAAATACTGTCCTTACAGAGGTTACCGCTCTGGCCTCTCCTTTGTGACAAACTCCTTTGTTGTCACTCTGGCTGTCTCTTGATTCAACACCACCTCCCCAAAACCCTTTCTCAAATATTCCTCTTATTTTCTTGGAAGTCTATTCAAGAAGGATCCTGCACCAAAGCAGCATGTCAAATGACAGCCTCTAAAAAAAACCACACCCAAACTGAAAGCACTACCAGTTGTCCTATTTAATCCCATGAAACCAAATTATTCATTCTCTTGTGCAGGAAATGCAAGTGTAATAGCAGACTTCCTAAATAAATTGCATCACCACTATAAAAACCATCAGGATTTTTATTACTTCTGGCCATTTCTACAGCAAATCAATAGCATCAGTCTTCAAAGTGGCATGGGTAATTTTCATTTTTTCTTCAAAAAAGTTAGGTCTTTGGGGGTTAGTTTTTAACTTCATCTTGAAAGGCTACTAGGAATTTCAAAAGAGGAAGGGAAGACCCATAACAAGATTATTTTAGGAATGTCTAAAACAAATTCTTATCAATTTTCTTCAAACCATTTTTCTGTACAGGCATTGGAAACGGAAGAAAGTCTGGCATACATAAAAGGTCAGACCAGATGATCTTTTGAGGTTCCTTCCAATCTGGCCTGTTCTAAGTAGGAAATTTTTGTCATAAGAACAGGGCTAATGACTTAAACAGTTCAAATAGAAAATTGCAGAGTGAAATCTAGAGGAACATGCACAGCTAATCATAACATAAACGTCAGTAGTCAATTCTTAAAATGGAAGACATAGAAAAGAAAGGCGGAGGTTAATCTCTGACATGAGCACAAATGTCTGACAGTTCATATCAAATGATGGTTCTTGAATTTGAAACTGCCATCAGAATACAAAAAGTGACTATTAGTGAACTATAGTAAGTGTTATTAGAGTGACCTTCGTATCACCTTTACACAAAAATCATCTGCTTCTGTGATGTTAATGGGTCTTCTCATATGAGAGCTGTAATTGTTCCAGTCTTCCCTGGCAGGCCTCTTGCGGTTAACAACTTTGAGTGGCTGTGCAAAATCAGAAAGGCAGAAATAAGCAGTAATTGGTGGCAGTATCATCAAAATGTCCTAAACACAAGCAACCATGTTATGACCTATACAGGAGAGGGTATTAAAAAGAGCTTTTCCAATTGCAAGAAATAATCAGTAAGAAATGGAAAAGTAAAAAATTTGTTCTGGGTACAAACTACTCCAGCCACTTCACCTGCAACTAAACAGCATTACTCACCACCGCTTGGTATTTGCTGTGATTATCTGCACTTCTTAGCTCTGAAGATCTATCATGCTCTTCTCCAATTTCTTCACTTGACAGGAATTCACTAAGTTTCTGCACACTGAAAGGGAAAAAACAGAATCACACGTCAACCCGGAATGCAAAACTTTTGTTCACTGCAATGTTTATTAGATAGCATCCCTTTTAGTACTTCAACCACTGTCTGCTGCATGGTTTGTCTTCATTTTGTTACAGGCATATGAATATGTGCAATGAGAAGTGACTACAAGGAAGTTGACAAAACCCGCCCTGTTGTCTATTAACAGTGATGATATTTTAATGGCTTGTGCAGATGCTTCTCAAGTCTTGTATTTTCTGATACCACCAGAGAGATTATATAAAAGATTTTTTCAGGCATTTTGTGGGATGCAGACCACCTAAAACAGCAGCTCGTTTTAAAGCCACATGCTGACGTAGACTTAATGTAATTTATGTTACTGAAGTGTTGCAGTCAGTTCTATTGAACGGTCTTATGAACACTAGCAGTCTGATGAAATCCATACACTGTGAGCTAAATTCAACCAGCTATGATGAAATACGAAGCATATGAGGTGTGATAAAGGAATATACCTTAATGGAACAGTGTTCAACAGATAATATAAAAGGAATCCTGACAACCAGCAACAAAGGAGAAGGCATAAAATCTTCACAAGCTGCTTAAGATTTAATTAGCTAAGAGATAATGTGCCTTTATTACAACACTTAACAGATTATGACATCAATTTTATCTCTCTACCTGACTTTATAAAATGTATGCCTAATCTACTTACAGGGACAGCAAATGAAATTTGTAAAGGAAGTGGATTGAATCATGAACTCAACATCAACGGGGCTCAATTAGCTGGAAGTTAACTATCAGACTCCAAAATGCTAAAGTGCCAGAAGGCCTTCAGTTCCTAAAAATAGATTTATGGACAAGGACTAAAAAAAATTATTTTGGTATTTAGCCTTAGGCTGACTGGGGAGAAACAGGCAAATGATGCCACTGTAGCATAGTGATACATGGCTATCTGTTACTATGCAAATCTCAAAAAATAAAACCCCTACCATTTATTTTGCATTCCACTGTCAGGGATTTCATCTTCAGAAGGAGACAGTTTCCTCTAAGAATCTCATGAGATACCCCACTGGTGCCAGAACAGTGCTTGGACCAAGGCATTACAGCACTGTCTAAGGCAGATGCCCTGTACAGTTAGCACTTGTCCTGCAAGTAGAGATCGAAGCTGGGGACTCCCTAGGAGAGAACTGGTTCTACAGTTTTTCTGTCAACCTGCCCACTTACTAATGGCAGCTGAGGACTAAAAGATATACAGTGGGGTGAATTTAGCTAGAGCAGGTACTACAATCTAAGCAACTAAAAAGGGGGAGAATAACTATTTGGCATGGGACAAGAGGAGTAATAACTAATTCAGGACCAATGTTGGACCAAAATTCCTTAAGGGGAAGATTGATTATCTCAAAGAAAGAAATCAGAAGTCCCATTGCTAGAGATATTTATATCTATTTGCACAAAGCTCTGGAAAACAGGGCTAGGAATGATCTTACCTTTTTTGTTCAGTGAACCAGATGTTTAAAAGAACATTTTAAAAGACTTTAAATGGACCAAATGATGGTTTAGATGCTGCTTATACGGTGTTGGTATGCAGTTGCACCTACATTCTCTATAGGAAAATTACACTGACATTTTAATGATTGCTCTGAAGGTATAAAAAGCAGATAGAGAAGTTCCCTGTGTATCTGCTCCAGGGTCTAGAGGGGGAGGAAAAGAAGACAGCAAACTTATTTTTGGACCATGCATACCCAAACAAGACCATTCAATAGTTTGATTTTGCTCTCTGCTCTCTGGTTGCGTATAAGTGGCTGTACTTTAAGCGTCCTCTGCAAGACCTCTGCACAATGCTCTGCTTAATTCTGGAATTGCCACTCCTGTGGCAATTAGTGAGAAAACGGTACAGCTGTGAAAAAACCTTTTGTTAGAGGCAGCAACATATATTTCAGGATGCCACACCATTCTACAGTCTTAAAGAATAAAAAAAACCTATGTTCTCTGCAGAGCTCTCGCTGACATTGTATTCCAATATCTCCACAGGGGAGCTTATTTTTAAGCCACAGAATATATGTATTGATCAAAACATGGTTATTTGCACAGCTAACTGAAAAACCTGTTTCATATTAAACCCAGTAAGATACATAATGCCACTCTAGCTACATGACCTTTGCTGATGGAAAATTGTACACTACCTTTTGTCCTTGAAGACTTCACATTTAAGAAATACCTCAACTGACTGCTCAGTTTTAATTTTCAATGGCACAAACATTCTACCTATTAAAAAAATCCCAAAACTTTTCAAAGAGATAACATAACAGAATTTCTCACCTTCCTAAAGACTTTCAACAGTTCTCCCTCTCAGAAGCAAACACCCTAGCCCTTTAACTTGGAAAGTTTGCAGGGGCCCTATGTGAAACAGAAGCTTTAAATCTGTTTTACCACTAAAATCAGTCACACAGTTGTTCTGATAGTGTCAATGGCAAACCATGATGATGCTTTGCAGTTGGGCACATGTGTAAAGATTAAAGATACTGACAAGTTTATTTGTGGAGATTATTGTCCTTAATAGCATCTGGTATCAGAGACTGTAGCCAATATTAACAGAGCAGGGGTTGTGAAGTGCCTGAGATGAAAAGCCAGTAACACCCTCTTAGTATCCTTTATGTGCTGGTTTCACTGCTGGATCATCTTCTGCTTCACTTAGCTCCTTTCTCTCACTACAGGAGAAGCTGTCTTGTACACTTGCTAAAACCAATTAGAGTATCTCAGCCTAAAGAAAGCTGAAGTACAACTTGATAAATTAGGTTACCTCTACCTGATCTTACTGATCAGCTACTTATTAGAAGGAAGGTGTAACAGCAGGACACAATTACAGCAAGTAAACATTAGTTGTGCTCAATTGGCAGAAACACAGCTTTCTAATAATTGCCTGCTTTTTCACATTTACCAAACTATTTAAGGAAGCATGTGTTTGCATGTATTGAAAATACCTGGTACATGCTCCCAAAATATTGCACTGAAGGATGGGGTACTCAGAAGACACACCTAGAGTAGCACAAGCAGCACTGCAGAGCAACGCACTCTGGAACACTACCTGGGGTACTGTGATACAGCCAGCCAGGGAGACAAGGATCATGTCAACTTTGTTAGAGTTTGAACCGGGGGATTCCTGTCTGCAGCACAAATGGCAGGGAATTAGCCTGCTAACATGAAGTTAACTACAGAATAACTCATGAAGAACTCCCACCTAGCAACAATTAATACTTGGTTGATAATAATTGCTTTAAAATTGTTCCTGCAGCATTAACAGGCACATAATTAATTTACAAAGAAATCTTTAGACAAGCCAAAATAAATGCCCATTACCAGTGCTAGTGTGGGCCCCCAGACACTTCGCTGGCTGCAATCTTAGCATGACAATTTGTCATGACTCTAGGGACTGCCACAGTGGCTGCAAAACATTTCATGCCAGCTGCTGACACTCTCAAATTTCACACTTGTTAGGAGGGAGGGCACAGCTGTGACTTTGCACTGTCAGGGAATTTCAAAACAGCGAGGGCAATCTCAGCCTCCTGCTGTAGTCTCCTTTCCACCTCCAAAGTGACACAAAGGCAATTAAGCAAGGGCTGATGTCCAGTGTCTGTCCCATAGTTTAAACAAGCTCTTAAGGCAGCTATATTGGAGGTCACAAAGAGCTCCTAATAAAGTAAGCCACCCAAAGTCCCTCTTCCCCCCATCAGTCAGGTAGAGTTACACTGCATATGAAAAGCATTAAGAGGTTTTTACACAAATCTGTTGATACTCCAAGTAAAACTCCTAGTGAAACAGCAGTTCTACTGGTTGTTATTTCAGATTTTGAACACTCAAACATGTTCTTAAGAAAGTAAAAATTCATCAAGTCTGGAGTAGATATTTAGTCATTAACTTACACTCAATACTTAACAGTGATTTTTAAGGTTTTTTTTTTTTTAACTTTCTTTATTTGACTAAGTCTATCTCTGCACCAACAGGCAACCTCTCAGGCAGAGGGGTGGAGGCTGAGTACAGCCCAAGAGATACATGCTGAAACACATGTGCTTCTGTGATTACCTTTTTTTTGTTCTACATGCTTGATGGAGGGAAACACTTGGATGATTTACAAAACTAAATCTTCAGTAAGTTTTCATTTCCTTTCCAGTTACCACATATTCGTTGCAAGCAGTACCAATATAGCTCAACCCGTTCTACACAATGAAGTACCAGCTGTGGACAACTAAATATTGGTTGTGATAATTGTATCAGGAAAGAACTTGGCCAACATGCTACAACCGAGGGAATTGTGCAAAGTAAAAAGCTGGGAAGCAATTTACAACAACAGATAAATAATCACCACACTACCTCTAAACTTAAAATGGTAAAATGAGCAATAGATACATTCTCAAAAGTCAGAGAGGTGGTAGCAAAGATATTAATTTTACAGTTCTTACCTTACTAATGCTTTGACAGTGGATCTAACCACACTGGAGAGCAGGAACAACGGAGACACAAGAATATGAAACAGGGAGATGGAGGCAAATGCCACGGATGGGGAGAAGTCAGCCTTTGTTGTCAGATGAGCATGGACCACAAAAGTCTACAAAGAGACAGACATCATCATCAGCGTTTTGTCATAAAGAAAGAAATGCACAAAGACTTCATATTTCATAAGCATTTCATTTACAGAATCTTAATTTATACTCTTTCAACAGTTTGCGGGGGTGCTGCATACTCCGGGCTGCTTCTGGTCACAGACAACAAGTGGGCATTTTCATTCTCTCCCAGAGGAATTGCGAATGTGTAGCAGGTTTGCATCCTGTCCTCCTCCTTCCTCATTTCCACATCACTTATACTTGAGGGCACAGTTGTAATTAACACCACTTAGAGAAGTCCATACTTACTATAAGTACAGCTGCAATTGGTATTGCTGCATTCATAAAGACTGTGGAGGAAAACATGTAGGAACATTTAGAAACAATTTCTATTCAGACATGCTAAATGTTAAAATACTGCTAGCACTGGTTTACAATGGTAGTTTGTATGTTTAAGATCGGAAAAATGCTCAAGTATCTACACAAGTCAGTACATTGTTTTAAAACGCCTACGCTGTACTTCACGTCATCAGAACAGACAGAACCCAGCAGTGCACCCTAGAAGAAGGCGACTAGATCACTGGTTTTGAGCCGCCATCAGCTCACACGCCGTTCAGGCGAGGGGCACCGCGGGCCTCCGTCTCCTGACGGGCAGAAAGGCCGAGCTGGTACAAGGTCTGGTGGGCGACTCGGGTTCCTGACAGGGAGAGGAAAGGAGACCCGGCAGGGGCTGCGCAGGTGGCGGGGCTGGGCCTGCCCCGCAGGGGCTGCAGGCCAGGCCGAGCTCTGCCCCATCCCGCGGCTGCAGGCCAGGCCGAGCTCTGCCCCATCCCGCGGCTGCAGGCCAGGCCGAGCTCTGCCCCATCCCGCGGCTGCAGGCCAGGCCGAGCTCTGCCCCATCCCGCGGCTGCAGGCCAGGCCGAGCTCTGCCCCATCCCGCGGCTGCAGGCCAGGCCGAGCTCTGCCCCATCCCGCGGCTGCAGGCCAGGCCGAGCTCTGCCCCATCCCGCGGCTGCAGGCCAGGCCGAGCTCTGCCCCATCCCGCAGCCCAGCGGCGGGACCCCCCGGCTGAGGCACTGGCACATACCTCGTGTGGTGACCACCTCTGAAGCACAGGGCTTTGCCGTCCCCCTCAGGTTTCGGGATAAGGATGAAAGGGTAAGGAAAGATTGGCAACCCTGTGCTGTATCGCTGACTTAGTTTATTCTTATGTAGGATTTACTCCTAATTACTCCCACTTTGTCAGGCTTGGCTACTTTGTGAATGTCCTTGGGAGCTCCACAGAGGTTCTAACAGTACCTAAATGTGGTAGAGCTTTGATTTCAGCTGGGCCTGGCGTTATTAAAATGCAAACAATGAACCTGTTTCCTCCCTGACCTTGAACAGTGTCTGTCTTGGTGCCTTGGATCCCCTTACTATAGCAGCTCATACACTATAGCATTCAGAGGTTATTAAACAGATGGATGGGGAGAAGCAAGCAAATACCATTTCTGCATAGGGATGTCTTTTAGATCAGGCAGGAATACAGGTTAAGAATGCAATAAAACCCAGTTATCCATCTGGAAGCTTGAGTCGGAATCAGAGCTACAACCTTACCCCACACATCTGTCTTCTCTATCACAACCTGAGGATATTATTTAATCATCACCTTTTCATTTTGACCTTTGCTCAATTTTATTTCATGAAGTAAGCAATAGAGATAAAGAATATAGAATCTATAGCTAAAACAGAATTAAAAGGTCACTACATGTATAATGGAAAAGAAGGAGGCTAGCCACTTCTTTTTTGTTTAAACTACGCCTGATCTTTTTTCCCACCAGGTACAGCCAATGTTCAGACAGTAAAAGCACTCCCCAGTTGCTTCATCTGAACTGGAGTGTCATCATTTGACCCACAAATACTTCTGGTTGACTCCATCCTTTTCTGGGCATAAAGCCCCTGAAGAACTTAACATACTGTCAGTCATTCCTTTTTTTCTACATTTAGAAGATATTTAATGAACCCTGTAACACACTTGTAAACTCTGTACTCAAGCATAAATAAAATAGCTATGTAATTTCATGTAGCTCTAATTCCTTGACAGAAGAGAGTTTGAAAATGTAGGTATATTTGTATATATATTTCCAAAATAAAAGCTTAGCCTTTGAAAGATGAGTATGTATTAAAGCCTAGAAATTCATAGTTTACTCTTCACCTTAGGAAAAAGAAAAATTCTGAGGAAAATGTTCTTTTCTTTGTTGGAATACAGAGCAGCTTCAGTTCAGACTCATTTCTCCTAATGGTTCTACTTTCTGCCCAGTTTTCACACTTTGTATAAACTTGAGGTAGTTGCGCCATAGAAATTTCGAAAAAGAAGTGAAGCTTGCTGCCTGCAACTATGGACTACTTAATTCTATTAAATCCTTGCATTTGCAATTTGCCTTCGAGACTGCTGCAGTACATGAGTTTGCTTTTATGAATGACTCTGATGAGGGAATCTAGCAAAGCTGATAAACTTCTCAGAGATGGAATCTGTTCTTCTGCTGCCTACAGTACAAGATCATAGATCATACCTGTCAAACACAAAGCTGGAGAGGTTAAATATACTGTGGGGTTGACAAAGCCCACTGCCGTTAAGACAGCTGGGGTCACTTGGTGGCTCCCAAGAAGTCGCTCTGAATTTTGCTGTTCTGTGAGATCACAAGTACATCTAAGGACTTCACTCCAAACATCTTCTTGCAAGCCAACAAATAAGGGCTTACTGAGCCACTGGAGTTTGGGAGTTTTTTTTTTTTTTTTTTTTTTTTTTTCAATTATGCTAGTGTTCAGAATAATAAAATGTTTTCTAACATAAAATTAGTTTGCAGCTAAGACTTCTGGTTTAATTAGATTCAGTCAAAAGTACTTTGTTACTGGAAAAAGCCAGACTGAAAACTGGGAAAAATGTTTTCAGTAATTTCTGAATATTTTAGAATAGTAACTACTGTTATTTTCCTGTGAGAAAGCCTGGAGTCACTTTGCTTCTGACAGATTAGGCAAAAATTCATAGAAACAGGAAAACCATTCCTTCCTTTCTCCATCTTTCCTAAATATATAGTATATACTAAATCCTGTAAAACTGAACATAGGATACTCTTACTAATCAGTATGAAAAAAGTTACACAGGAATATTCTTTGCTATAGTTAAAGAATTCACCACTGAAACTCAAAAGGTGTCACTACCAACTTTGCAACCCAACTTTGATTCTGGTGGGTACATTCATTAAAATCATAGGAAGAGCTGATGTCTATAATAGCTCTTTTAGTATACATGAACAATTCCATATATGTACAAAGTGGATCCAGGCACAGGAGGCAAGGGAGATGAGATCCAATTTCCATGTGGTCTTGAATGGCATTTTCCTGTGGTCTAGCCAACACTGCCCTGAAAGTCATAGGTATATTTTCTGTAATTCAATGCAAATCTATTCTTCATGAATAGAAGTAGCTCCACCCACATTCTTTCATTCATGTTAATAGCTAAGTATACTTAGAAAAGTATTACAGAGTCCTTTCAGCACTGTATGTAAAAAAAAAAAATCTCATTTCTGCTTTCTTATTGTTCTAGGAAGTGTCTGTCGTCCTCTTATCAATAATACATAAAATCTTGGTCACCTCCTACTTTTTTCATGCTTTTTCTTTTTCTCCTTTCTTAAAAAACCAAAATCATACATTTACTGTAATAGTAGCAAACATGCTTTGTGCTGATCATGCCTGTCATTCTATTTATACTTGTGGTAAGGAAACCAGCAAATTCTCCTACATTTATGTTCCCTATGTAGTCTGCTAAAGTACAAGTTTGTAAAGATCAGTGTAATTTCTGCTATAGACAGAGGGTATAAGGAACTCATAGGCTGAAACTATAGGAACTCTTTATAAACCAAAATGATATGCAACAACAACATAAAAAAGCTGCACTGGTTTACCCCAGCTGAGAAACTGATCTGTATCTTACATACACATAAATAAATATCACGCATAATACAAACAAGAATGCAAATGTACACATGTTTCAAGAACCATCAGTACCTATTTAGAATTGTTTTTAATAACACAGTTTCATATTTATGTCACTATTCTTTACAGAATAGTCAGTACTCTTGAGATGAAAACACCTTTTTGTACCTGTTACAAATGATACTGTGAGGACTTAAAATCAAATAAGCCTCCACAGCTCCTTCAGTCCTACAGCTAAACCTGTGGCTCTGACTATAGATTTTAATGCCACCTGAAGTAGTGCAAACAAAGGGAGCCTGTCTGTGTTGATCTGGGTGTAGGATGGAGTTTCCGGTCACACAATCTACTCCAGCTAAATTCAGTTTTATGTCAAAATGGAAATTACCCTCCAAGCACAGAGAGGTCAGGATCCCCAGAGAGAAATTCTGGTCTCAGAAGTCGATAAAAACCTCGACTTAATGCCAGGTAAATTCAGCGCGATCAGGATTTTTCCCTCAGAGCGTATTACCTTTGTGATCATTTGGCAGGGAAGAATGTCAGCGGAACATCTCTTGGGTGAGTGAAATTACATAGTACTAACCAGACTGGAAGGTATTTTCCTAAGGAGTAGCCTTCCTTGTTAGTCTAGAAGGCATTTGTACAGGTAGCTCATAGTACTTGAACACTTCTCACTAAAAGTTTCCATTTCATTAATACCTTACAGATTATATGAAAAGCCTTTTACAGTATGACTTTACTAATTATTTCTAAAGTATTACAGTGGCAATTATACAGGTGTTGCATATGATCTCCTCAAATACAGAGCTAAATTGGCCCTAGGTCTTTTTAAAAGGATGATAAATGCCTTAAAGCAGCTTGAAAGTTACATGAGACAAACGAATCTGGATATGGACTGATGAAATTGCCAGGATTCTCATATTTTACCTTTTTAGGATATAGAAATGCTCCTAAGAATTACTTGTTTTTATAAGAAAACAAAATTTTAGGTAAGAACGTATAAGTACCATCTGTTGGAGCTTCAATGCAAAGACAATTCCTGTGATATATTATGATAAGCTGTATTGTGCAAAATGCAGGAGGAAAAGAAAAATAAATATCAACAAAGGCTTCTTCCTGAATCCTATGTTATAGAGGGGAATAGTGCTGGCTGAAGGTAGCCTGGGAAACAGTTGTCCCTTAAAAGTTCTTCTCCAGAAAAGCTAATGCTATGAAGCATTAATCTTGACTTTCTCTTTGAGGCGTATTTCCCATACAGGCAAAATTCTACTGAATTAAATGGAAAGTCTGACTAAATGGAAATTGAGGAGCATGGACCACAACCTAAAGCAACTGAAACAATCTCAACAGAGAAATGGTAAACTCATTAGTAGCTAATACTGCAGTAGCAATTCATCTGAACAGTGGATTAGAACGAAGGAAGAGACTTACTGGATATGGAAGTATAAAGGGCAAAAGACTTGAGGCTAGTCATTTCTTTTTGTCTGGTTTCCTCTACACTGCTGTGAAAGATGTGTTCCCAAGCATAGAGTTTAAGGAGCTTAATGCCTCGAAGCATCTCATTTGTCTTCTTCAGTCTCTCATTGGAGTACTCCTGCAACATTTACATACATATTTACTTAAAAAGTATAATTAAAGTACCTGTCTGCTAAACATAAGGATCACACAAAAATTGTATGCAGCCCCTTGTAATCAGTCAGGTATACTTCACTAGTTCTGTCCATTCAGATGTTTTGTTACTGTTTTTCATGAAGGCGAGCTTCCCTAGAGCTCAAGTGAACAGGCAGTTGGTTGGCACTCCTAAATCATATAGCTTGTACTGAAAATTTTACTCTTCTGTCGGCTTTCTGATCCCTTGCAAGGCAGCCTCTCATGACTTCTACTGCCCAGCACGGTGGCTGGATTTTCAACAGGCACACTGACAATGTACAGAGAAGATAAGAACACAGAGACAAGCTATGACTTGGCACACCGCTCTGTCCCATCAACTTGATGTGGAACCATCGATGCCAGGCTTCAAAGCAGCAAGGCCACATTAGTGAGAAGCTGTGATACTGTAAGGAACGTTCACTCTGAGCAGGGCCAGCTGGCTCAGGCACAGTAATACCCTGCTAAAGTTATACTCCCAGTAAAGCATAACTAGAAGTTATGCTGCTTCCAGTTTTCAGGCTAGCTCAAGGATCTTTGTACTGCACTACATTGTGCAGTGGAGCTACTTTAGCACAAAATGTGCTGCTCCCATCTGCAGGAATTTCTAGGTGAGGCTGACTGCTTGGATGCTACAGGGATGGATACTGTCGACATTTCTAGAAGGGTATATGCTGTTGATGTGAAGGCATTACTTATCACACAGGAATGTGCACAAATAACTCTCATTACCACCCATGATTTGTGGTGGAAGAGATTTCAGCAAGCTGTCTGGCTCCATTACAGGTTCATACGGCTTTCTTGGCAGTGCAACAGTGGTTGAATGTGGGGATAAGGTTCAGAGCAGCTGGGCATGGTAATTCCTATGAAGCAAGGTAACTTTCTCGGCAGTGATGCAGGCGATTCAAATTATAGACAAGCCAAGCGAGGGATCAAGGAACAGCTCATGACTTAGCAGACCTCTAAGCTCCACAGTTCCTGGTCAATGTCCATGGTTAGCTTTGTAATTCCAAACACAGACCAATGCATAATTACATCATGTACAAGTTTGAAGACACTTACCAATGTGCTTCTCTGCGCCTGTGAGAGTTTTGTCGCCACAAAGTACTGAACAGGTGCAAGGATGATGATTACTGCTGCTCCAATTAAGGCACTGATTCCAAGAAGGTAGTAGAGCAGAAGAACTCCTACAATTATCTGTTGGAAGAAAAGAAAGCGAGGGGAAGGCTTGGGATGGCTTCACTTTGTATATGCACCACAAAGACCAGTCACAGGGTAACTGGGCAGCATGTTCAAAACCAACAGCCACTGCAGCTAACCCTAGCCCCAGACATCATATGTTCTGCCTCGCTGGCACAGTGGGGTTTGGTCAGTCAGGATATTCTGTCAGAAGACCAAATACACCCAGCTAGTGTTCCTCCCCCACTTGTGGATTCTGTGTATTTCCATTTTATGGACTCCCCATTATGAACAGTAGAATATGGTTGTATAGATTTGCATATCTTTTATAATGTAACTCTCACAGCTCTTTAAAATAACTTTACTTAAAAATACATACATTTATAAAAAAACCTTTAAAATAAAATTTAAAAGTTATTTTAAAATACTTCCAAAGTAACACACTGAGATATTCCCTTTGCAGTCACTATTAAATATTTTTCCCCATTGGCCAGAAGATGTAGCATGCATTTTCTTTGACTTAAGATTCTTTTTTTTCCTTCTTTGACATTTAATCATTTTTACACTGGGGAAGAAATTACATCTCCTAGTTTGAACAGAACTTACTAGTCTACAACACAAGGGACTTGCACAAAGAAGAAATGCTTCTTTGCTTGCTATAGAAGCTAGTATGAAATAGTATTAAAGATACAACTGATCTTGTAAATGTTAACATGACATTATTGCTGACCAGTACATAAAAAAGGGACATAATAAATCATATCACTAAGAATGTCCACTTCAAATAAACTGTAACATAACCTTGCAAGGAATTGTTTTAAGGATGCTTAGTACCAGACTGGTGATGACTATTAAAAACAGGTTACAAAAACAGCTTAAGGAAAAAAAAGTTTGTCTTTGGATAAATAAGAATCTAGAGAGCCACAGTCTGGATGGAAAGGGATACTGTAAGCAGCTCAATAAATGCAAACAAGATGTACAAGCTATCAATGTTAGTTACCACTATTCTAATGACTGACTCCTAACCAATCTGGAGCACAGACACTCTCTACGTTTATCAGTATAAGCTGAGAAATTAATCAGAAGACATAGTGATAGAAAGTTAATTTCATACATCATTTCCCTTAATTAAAAAAAAAATAAATTAGAAGTTTCCCTAAAGCGTTAGCTACTAGTCTTGCTATATTTGCATACTCTGATAACCCTTAGAGAAACACTATATTACATCATTTTAAAGCTCAGTAGTCATAAGCCCATCCATTCCCACACATATTTATGGGAATTGGGTGTTTCCATGAACAAAAATGGAGTCCTTACTTTGCACATTTCCATCTTGACATTTCCATGAATTTAAGGCACACAGAGAGAGAAAATACATTTTTTTTTCTTAACAATCCTTTGATATCTCTCTGCAGATGAACTTGTCCTGGTTTCAGCTGGGATGGAGTTAACTGTCTTCCTAGTAGCTGGTACAGTGCTATGTTTTGAGTTCAGTATGAGAAGAATGTTGATAACACTGATGTTTGCAGTTGCTGCTCAGTAGTGTTTAGACTATAGTCAAGGATTTTTCAGCTTCTCATGCCCAGCCAGGGCACCTGACCCAAACTGGCCAACAGTGTATTCCATACCATGGGACGTCCCATCTAGTTTAGGAACTGGGAAGGGGGGGGCAGGGAATCGCCGCTCGGGGACTGGCTGGGTGTCGGTTGGCAGGTGGTGAGCAATTGCCCTGCACATCATTTGTACATTTCAATCCTTTTATTACTTACTGTTGTCATTTTATTAGTGTTATCATTATCATTATTAGTTTCTTCTTTTCTGTTCTATTAAACTGTTCTTATCTCAACCCAGGAGTTTTACTTCTTTTCCTGATTTTCTCCCCCATCCCACTGGGTGTGGGGGGAGTGAGTGAGCGGCTGTGTGGTGCTTAGTTGCTGGCTGGGGTTAAACCACGACAAACTAAACTAAAATGTGACTCTTAAAATGAGTCACAGTATTTACTTAAGAAACGTGCAGTAACATGAAAGTAAAGTCCTAGTGTATATACACCACACATCTAGTAAGAACAAAGTTTAATTTGTAAATTAAAAATCTTTTAGTGATGAGCAAGTGAGCAATCTGCTTCCATCTGAAGCCAGGAAATCCATGAGTGTTCAAAGCCAAAGAAAACATGCAAGGCCTCTCCTCTGTCAGATAGCCCTGGCAGAGCTCCCCTCCAAAACTTGAAATGGTCTTGGTCTTACAGATTAAAGGCAATCATTCCCAACTGCTTCTTCATGGGCAGACAACCTAGGCACTCAAAATACAAGCAAGCATTAAACAGTGCACAGTTAAGAGATGTTCAAAACTACTAAGCCAATGTGGAACACTCGCCCCCTGCTTTCCCCCACTACTGGTTGTTTTTCAAGGATGTTATGGGACTGGTTGGTTCAAGAAACAGAGTGTCAGCTTCTCACACAGACAAGGGGAAAGCTATTCTAGCTATTGGATCCTGAAGGAATTGCTAGCTCACAGCTTCTTCCCCACCATCCTAGATATTGAAAGGGTCTGTCTTTGCAATAAAAATTTTATGTTTTCAATAAATTAGAAATGATCCCATTTTCATCTTCTTTATATTGTGATAATAAGGGCAAACTTTTAAAATACATTCATCATGTATGGGACAAAAAAAATATATATTCTCAATTTAAGTACATGAATACTCGTAGCTGAAAAATGCTGAAATCTGTAAGCATTATTGCAAGTAATTCTATATTTATTATACCGCACACTACACAGTCAAGAATAAACAGTACATAGATAATATCTGAATGGCTGGAGGACAGTATCTGACAGATGGGAAGACTCTCATTAATATTTCTGATAAGGTAACGAGCATATTTTTAAAAAACTGTGCAACAAAACACTTTGCTTCCCTTTCATCAAAATCTCAAAGCTTTTACCTATCAGAGATACATATCACAAGCAAGACACTCACGAATAGCTCTTTTTAGTTTGTCTTGATTATTTACTGAAGACAGCAAACACTTTCTGCCAGAAACTGCTTTGTGGCCAGTTTTGAAAGAGACAAATGTCCTTTCATTACAACTCTAAACTATCCCTGCCAATGAACCAGAGATATGAGAATACAGGATTTTTTAATATTAACAATGAAAACAAACAAGGGTGTTTATAAAATGGAGGCAGTGGGGAAAGCCTTTATAGGGCCTCATTTTGCTCCCAGGGTTTGAGCCAAGCCTACTGAGGGCATCTTTCAATTGATGGATATGCCCAGGCCTCTTTTCATGGGTTTCAATGGCCTTCAAACAGTAACTTAAGGCAATGATAAAGCTCCTATTGACTCCAGTCAGAGCAAAGATGGGGCTCAAATTAACTAGACTATATGGAAAACCTAACTTGTTATGAATGGCTAGGTCTTCTAAGTCGAGGATAATTACAAAATCCGCAGCAGATGCTGAAATGCCAATTGTTAGGTTAAGAGCTACAAAACAATTAAAAACCTGTTTTAAATAATAATCAAGTTTGTTCAATGTTTCTAGTAGCCATCTCTCCAGCATCCAACAATTGCTTTCACTGCCTCATAAAACAAGGTATTGAATGAATGTTGCAGAAACATGCTTTGGAGAAACCTTTGTGACCACCGTGACTCGTTGAGTTGTGCCTTACAATGCGTGCACCATCCACAAAACAGGAGCATGCTTTGACACTGATCATCCTGATCTAAGGAACATCACAGGGTCTGAGTTTTAATGCAAATATAATCATATTTTCAGATGACTGTCAGAAAATCTTTATGAGTCCGTGACTTCTGGCACATTACAGCAAAATGTTGTTACAGAATATGCAATTAAATTGGCTTAATTCTAAGTTGCACTAAAGCTGTCCGTACCCTGAGCTGCCAGAGTGGTCTTACAAAAAGCATGCATGAAATTGGTACCTCTCACATAGCCTGTTTTACTAACAGACTTACAATGGAGACTAAGCCTAGGGGATAATTGGACCCTAAAAGTTATCATTAAAGAGGTGGACTCGTCTTAATGCCTCATAGCTCTTTCAGCAATATCATTTTAACAGTGTACAATCACTGACTTCTTACTGCAGGGTACTTCTAGTAAATGGACAAAAAATACTCTGACATCCAAACTACTACTAACAAAGAGCCAACCTGTAACCATATTTAATATTGTATTTCCTATCAGTTTCTCTTCATTACAGTTGTCTTCTCTTTTGCAATTAGAAATCAATATTAGCACATGTTCCTTGATAATTGTTTTTTTTCCCCACTTTATAATAATCTAGTTCCCTATTTTCTGCCCCATAATTTCAGGGAAACCATCCTGATGCTAAAAAATAAGTCAAGTTTCTTCCTGAAAAATTCCTGCTGATAATTGCTATATCCACCACCCTTTTTTAATTCTAGAAAGTAAAATGTTTTTAACTGGCATATAAGTCTCTCCGGTATCAGGAAAACTAGTCTATACCCCAATGCAGTTACTCCTGCACAAGAAAGAGACAAATACATTTACACTGTATGAATGCAGCCATACTATAACCTGTATAAATATGACTACAAGCACTTTAAACCTTAATATTTTAACAGGCATAGTTATATACAGCTCACACGTGTAGAGTAAATCCAAACCCTAGGCATGAAAGCAGAAAGTAGTCATCAGTTAGTAAGCTGCTGACTGTTTACACCTTAATGTGCTCGCTATCCTGATTTGAGGCTTTACACAACTCTCACTGGAGTCAGCAAGAGTTTTATCAGAGATTCAGACAGATTTCTTCTTCCTCCAGGTTCAACTGCAGTCTCGAAGCAATCTACCCCTCATGACCACAGAGATACTAGAAGACATATGGTAACATACTAGATTTCAAACACATAGTAAAAGTGTGAAGACTCCCAGAGTATTTTGAGGACACTAACTGGTTTTCCAGAGAACAAATCCTCCCCAAGGATTGAGACTACACAAGATGCATTCAAGAACTCACTATCACTGACAATGAAGACGACTTGCATTTCCCCTCCCCAGTATTTTCCTCAGTGAGGAAAAAAAACCAAATACAGGGAAAATAGTTAAACCAGGTTGTTGGTTGTTTTTTTTTTTTTCCAGGTTAAGAAATTAATCTGGTTTACCATGCAATTAAATGATTTTAAGACTATCACAAAGAAGGACTTGCTCATTTGATCTGTAGCAGCCTGACCTCTTGTTTTTGACAGGAACAACTATAAAACCCACTCAGTTCTAACATGTATCTTTATTGTCAGAAAAGAATCCAGATCTCCTGACGGCCAGCAGTCTAGCACCTTTGAAGGATACTCCTATAATTTATCTAATTTTCATCAGATTAGTTTTTCCATAGCTCCGCAAGCTCATGTGACACAATGCATAATCTATAGAGCTGGAACAATGAAGGAGATAAAAATGCCATGTTTCCATGTTGAACGTAGCCTACGAACTCCTGTTTCAGTAAGGGAACAGGCTTAGATTAATTTAAATCAGTTGTGAAAGTACCCTCTGAAATGGGACTCTGCTTTCCTCATCTTAAAGACTTGATAAGACACAGTTGTACTTCGCTGGGCATTACACATGCTGTGAGGCTACAGGACATGGAACTCAGTCACCAGGCGACTAAGCATGACTCAGAACAGTGATCTGCCCCATGTCATGCATGTGGGAAAGGAGATCGAAGGGGTGAGGGTGGTATTTAGAGACAGGAGACCAAAGACACCAGAGAGAATAAAGTACCAAACCATTTCATATAACAAATGAATCTGTGGAATTTCGTACACAAGAATGTGTCATCCATGAGGCAGCAGTAGTCTTAAGGGATGTCCAAAGGACAATCTCTAAGCGATCATATTTTTTAACAAACTGCCACTTCTCTTGCTTCTGCAGGGATTCAAAAGACAAATGATTGCAATACTTGCCAGTTAACTCCCCTGATGTAACAAATGAATGCACTGGAATAACATGACCTGCTGCACCCTATAAATTCTTGTTACAAACGCAAAGCATGTTTGGCAGCAGTCAAGATCCTAATACAATCCTAAATACCTAGAGTCCCGTCACAGATGTGAAATATATTCCATACAATGTTTCTAGATATTAACAGCTTGAATCTTACTTCAAGTTATTCTTTAACTTCTTTAATATCTCTACTTTCATAAAATTCATACACAATCGCTCACTACAGACTGATGCACATTAATAAGAAAACCACGTTTGAGCTTCTTACCTGTACTGGCATAGCCCAAAGGTTAGGACAAAGAAAAAAGAACCACATCAACTGATTTGTGTCTATGGCAACCAGGTTACAGATCTGGCCTGCAGTCATCTCCCCCATAGACATGTTAGAGGTTGAAAGCTGCATAATTTTATTGTATATTTTTGTCTGGAAGAGAGATCAAAAAGTGTTAGCATACAGAAATAAAATAAGATTTCTAGCTCCATCTAGAACACATGCATTCTGAGGGAAACCAACATTCCCAATAACTTGAATGAAGAACTTAAAGTTTGGCCTTTTGTGTTACGATGAAAAATTTTAAGCTACAGTCTTATTGTTCACCCACAAAAAGCACAGTGCAATTAGGTACATATTGGTTGTCTAAGTACTCCCTTTTTGCATCCCTGTGGATCAGTAAGAGAATGAAACCTTTACTGCCCCAAAGGTCCAAGAACCATACTAACAACTATGATTTATACCTCCAGTTTCTCCATGTACTGCCCTTGCTGTAACTAGTACTAATAAAATATTAGCACACTCAATATATAATAATCAATATATTATAATCCTTGTTATTTTTCTCTGACAATTGATTCGGGTGCCATCCAACTTCAGGACCATATTCCTGGCTGAGAATGTGCTATATTTTGTTTAGAGAGCTCAACCCCATTACAAAGTTTAATTCACAGACAACTAATGTAACAGGTCCGATTCTGTACTGAATTAAGTAGTTTCTGCAGTGCAGAATAATAGTATCTTAATACACAATAATTAAAGTGTACTTTTACCAGTTGGTTTGGTAAAAGGCTACACAGTGATGCTTTGCCATCACGAGACTTGGCTGACAGGAGGCACCCTGATTCAATAAGTGCCTTTGGATCAAGTGCCAGCTGTCCATCATGAAGCGTAAAGTCATACAGGGCACATTGAACAGGTGCAGGTTTACACAGGGGAGGAAAAGAGATAGAAGGTTTAAAGAAAATTGAAAAATTATAGGAAAAAATTGTATAAAAAAACTGGCACAGAGACTGCCATTAATACTTATTCTGCTGCTTAGAGTGATGGCTGGAAATTGTCTTATTTGAATGGTCCAGCTGCCAGCGTTATCTGGGCTTCTGTGTAATATCCAGTGCAGAGAACACAAAGCTTTTCTTCAACAAAATTAATGTAGCACTATTTTCCAACAATTCGTCTTTTACACTTGCTGTCGTCCATGTATTTTTCAGTTAGTTGCAGCTCTTCTGCTTGACACAATACATGTAATTTTTATATATATATTTTGGGTCAAATTTTTATTTCTTAAGGAATTTTCTACTTCACTCTAATAAGGGAAAACCAATGGGTGGAATCCAGAAGTCTGGCAGCTGACAAGTGCCTCCAAGTGTAAGATCAAAAGAGGATTAAACAATTATGCTGCTATTAAAAGCATCCATCTATCTCACAGACTCTCACAGGATCTATGTAGTTCCGTGGATAAATAGTGTAACTTATAAGGCTGGCTTTCAAGCTGGCAGAGGGTAGGTTTCAGCCAGTGCACTTGGCAATATCGCCTTGTAATCTTACACCTAATTCTCTCATTTCCAGGCACAGACCTTTGTATACTACATAAAACTTTGATCTGCTGTTCACAGTTATACAATGATTATGGACTCCATTTTACCAGTCTTACTTATGTTCAGTAATTACAGGCTCCACAATGCCTGGCAGATTTTTGTGGCTTGACCCGTGGAATAAGACACTACTCCATGCACTGGAAATACAATCTATCCTTTTGTCCAAAGTATACTTACAAGACATTATAAAGCTGTATTATTTGCACGGGATGTTATAAAAATGTGCCTTTGAGACAGGAAAGGTGTAGTTCACAACCTAAATTCTTTCAAAAGTTACATTCAGTTTTACTGAGAGCAAATTTATGCTCAAAGGTAGGAAGAAATACAGCATTAGATATTACAAATAAATGTTTATATAAAATCATTAAATAAGATGCAGAGGAAGGAGAATGCAGCGCTAAGTTAACACAATCTTTAATGGCAATGGTTACTTTCAATACATTTCAGGAGAGACCCGTTTCAGAATTTAACGACTATAATTAAAATTTGTATTTAGAAATACACATGACTGTATGAAAATAGGTTAATTAATAATATATTGGCTACCTGTATTGCACCTCTCAAGTTGATCCCTGTTTCAATAGCAACATAATATGATGCTTGGAGAAACGTCCTTTGCAATAGAAGAGCAAAAAATAAGAGTACAGCCAAAACATAAGCATTGGACAGGAACTCTTGAGACGAAATAAAGAAGACACCCAGAATTTTAGTCTATAAAAAAAAAAAGTTAGAAATCAGGTGCAATGGTAATTTAATTACTGGTTTTGCATAATTAATAAGCAGAGATAACCACAGTTTATGACTTTGAAAATGCACCCAACCTTATCTGAAACCTCACAGTTTATTAAATCAAAGAGAGAGTCATATAATATGCCAACTCAGTAAGCTTTATTTAAATGCAGAATGACATTTATAGGAATTCTGATATCCTTCCAAAACTCTAGGACACTAAGTAACTCCATATGGTCATTTGCTAAAAAATGTGCACTGCCCATTGTTGGAAAGGACTAGTTAACATCCTTTTAGAGAATTTAGTCTCCTTATTTTAGCACCTCATGTTACTGAACACTAAAATGACCTTCACAAATTTGCCAAAACCACATCCTTCCAACTCCTGGAACAACGCACATTATTTTGGTTTGCAGCATCTTGTTCAGCATTTTTATTCATGGTCATTACCTCCTAGCAAGTTCATGAGTTCACCAAAGTGCATTCTGAAGCATGTCAATAGCTTACTAGGAAAGCAGTGCATTTATTCTGGATTATATTTAACAAGCAGACACCTTTGGTGCCACAACTCACCAAGAGGCTGGCTCACCTTGGGAAGCCTTCTGAAACTAAAATGTCTCTGCCTTCCTCTTTCTCCTCTCGGCTCCTTCAAAACTTTGACTGCTGGCTAATGCTGCCATTGAAGGCAAAATTAGGAAGAGATCTCTTTCATTTACCTCTCAGAGGGCTTCTTGTCATTTGCACTCTGGTTGTATTCCTTGCTCAGCACATTTCTTCTTGCCTACATAGTTTCATTGCTGTTGTTTTCAAGACTGCTATAATACTTAAACTATATTTCACAAACTCTCACTGTCTGTACATTTTATTAGATCTGATCTGCACCTTGCAGTTAACTGTTTATAGAAACCCCATGTGACAAGTTAATACAGAGGCTAAACTCAGTTTTTAAAGCAGTGATTTTTTAAGATGAGGCTGAGCCGGCTGAAAGAGGAACGAACTTCTCCCTACCTCTAATTGCACCTGGGTTGCTCCAACCTGCATGTTTCTGTCGCTTCCTATGCATTTGTTTGGGAGCTAATTGGATCTCTTCCTGAGCCGATTCAAATCACTGACAAAAGAAAATCAGTCCAGGAAAAAAAATCTGCTACTTCTCATTTAATTGGCCAAATCAGACCACAAAAGTGTCCAGTCAGTGCCAGAGCTAGAGCAAAGGAGAGAACAGGAGCAGGGATGACAAGGAATGTGGAAGGAGGAAGAGCAAGTCCTTTCAGCAGTGGTGACCCAATAGGTCACTTCACCTTCTTGAGGAACCAAAGTCTTGGGGTATTTTTTCCATCTCTTTTTACTCCATCTTTTGACATTCGTAATTGCTCCTGCCATTGCTGTAGTAGGCACACTATCCCTTTGACATCAGTGGGATAATTTATAAGCTTAAAAGCAGAGAAATGTATGCTTATCTTTGCAAACAAGTAAACAAGATGATGAGCAAAACAGGTTTTGAAAGGATCTTTTGTTTTACTCCATGAGAAGAGCACATACAAGAACACATCCAATACAAGTTTCCTGACACAGTGCCTCCCACCTCACAAAGCAATATTCCTTCTCATGAGAGGAAACTAGTCTGATCTGTCCACACAACTGTTTAACTGTCTGTTGAGGTGCCTGGAAGGTCATTCATCAACGCCAAAGAGTCATTCTCCACATCTGATCACTTCCAAATGAATTATGGAACTCTTACATGGCCAAACTAAGCAGCCATCAAAGGACTTTTGTCTACTACGTAACACAGACGGACATGTGTGGATTTCTTAGGTTTACCCCCTTTTCCCACTTATGTGGCATTTATCACAAGCTACTCAGATTCAGACCAAGGCTGGACACAAAGAAAAGCAAGTAATTGTGATTCCAATCCTGTAAATCTTTGTTCATGCAAATGTTCCTTATTTCCATAAGGAGGCATCTTGATAGTCATATACTACTCTTATGTATGTATACAGTGCAAGAACTTACAAGAACGTGGAAAATTTCTCTCACTGACACTGAACAGTGCTGAGCTTTATGCTTTGAAAACAGGGAATAAAATCTATTTTATTCAGTAATTTATTTCTTGCTCTCAAAGGTAAATTGTTAGATGATAATATTTTCCAGTTCAGCTAGGTACTTCGACTTCAACCAGATTTGATGCACTTAAACATGTCTGCAGTCTGTAGGGCCACTGAACTAAATAAGGAATTAGCCTTCAGAGAAGCCCTCTGAGAAACTATTCAAACATACAGAGTTTTCAAAGTTAAATCAATAGAATGTGAGCAATCACTGGGCATATTTGTTTCTTTAAATCTGTATCAAGTGCAACACTCTGAACAATTATGGTACACATCAGCAATTGTGTTCAGGTAGACAGTTAACTACTGTTTTAGTTATTTGTAACTTAAAGGGATTTTAAGCCCTAAATTATTACTTATTCCACAGTAATTCAAATAGGCTACAGCAGCATTATATACAACAAAAAGTCTATGGTACAGTAAAAGTGAGCCTCTCTTCCATATTATTTACATTCTTGCAAGTTCAGCTTTTCAAATCAAGTTAACTTGTCTTCGACCCTTGCAAGATGTAACTGTGGTCGTAAATTTATTCTTGCTGTAACTCTGTAGAATAAGAAGGAAGACTCAAGGCTCTACATTTAGCCTGGAAGCTTTAAAAAATGTACCACAGGTCTGGAAAATTACAAGTACAACCAAGTCTCCTCCCATGCTACCTGTAAGGCCTTGACAGTGGAAAAGAAAAGAGAAATTCACAAATTGGCCAAGTCCATGGCCAATTAGATGCATCCAATTTATCTTTCTGACTCTTAAATATAAGCATTAGGCACATGGAAGGTGGAAGAACTGCCCCTGCTGCTCAACTGTACAAGTTTAAAAGCCACCTATTGTTTCCTGTGCACTGTTTATATACTCAAATACAAAACAGAATGCAAAACAGTACATAACTACAAAACGGGTTGATTTAAAAAAAAAGAAAGAAAAAGCACATTTAGGGAAAAATGGGATCATGTACATTTGTGATGTGTTCATTTCAGACATATCTTGTTAACTTGCAACAGTGAGAATCTTTCCTTTGAGTTACCCTTCCTCAGGTCAGCTATTATTTTAGCAGTTCTTCACTGGGATTTCTTTTTATTTCAATACAGGATGACATCCAGGAAAAAGTGGCATCTCTGTAATACATTAAAAACTAAAAAAAGCTTCTTATGAAGGCAAAGCTAGAACATACAAGTCTGTGACACTGGGAGATAGTGATTGTCAAAGCTACTAACGTGACAGCAAAGAGAAAGGCTAGAGCATTATCACAATCATGAACCATGAAGGTTACAGGTTGTGCTGTATTATATCAAAGGCAGTAACAGAAGCAGCACAATGTCAATGCTGTCCTACAGATACACCTGGCTAGTACTGTTAATTACTACAGCTAATACCACTTTTTACTGTATTTAGAAGAATACCATTTTTTACACAATCATGTTTTGACAAATCACACTTTTCTAGCAATGAGATTTTGGTGCAGTATTGATTCACATCAAAACACTGTACAATAGATAAACAAAGAGGAAAAGTGAGATGAATATTCTTGTTGTGTCTTCTAGTACTCACTTGAGAGAAAATGAGGACTTAAACGTATACACATAAACGCCACACACACAGACGGTGAAAGCACCAAGATATTTGCCAAGTCTCAGATGCATTATCAGGCCATTATGGTTTACAAAGTCACTGAGCATCTGTGTTTAAACTACAATAGTTGTTTAAGTACACTTGTCAGCCTGCAGGAAACACAAAGAAGTAACTGAACTTTTTGCATATAAGGCAAATAACCTTGTTTGAGAAGTTGATGAACTAATTAGATGTTTTATTTTCAGAAATGGCTTTGGGGACATTCAGCGTCCCCCCCTTCCTGATGATTTCAGGATAATACCACTTTTTAGAAGTGCCAGTAGGGTCTAACACTCAGAGAAATTAAGGTCATAAGAATGTTCAAGGATGGCCATAAATATTGATACTGGAGTTATATATAAACATATATACACACACACACACACAAGAGCGTGACAGAATTTAAGATGCTGTTGTGCTCTGACTGCGGCACTAACTAAAGCAGTTAATACTGCCCACGATGCCCACGTGATCTCAGAGTTCCAGCTCCATGGTAGTTTACCTTTGTCACAAAGGGCCTGAAGAATAGAGCAGATATTGTATTTTAGGATCTATCTCTTGGCTTTCGGTTTCACAAACAGAATTTCTGTTTGAAAGATACAGTTGAGCCATTACAACACCTCCTCAATCTAATCTATTTAAAATGAAGAAATGTCACTTTAAGGGGTGGGTAAAAGACGTTCTCCGCTGTACTCACAGTTTAGTTTGCTTATCCAATTCTGTCCCACCATACGGCAATTCTTTCCAACGCCCTCAAACTCAGCAGCACAACAGACACAAACAATGTCTCCCCCCCAACTTATCTTTACCTTCATAAGACAGTGTTTTAGGAGGCTTGTTTCTCACACCTATGCGGCTCTCGGGAGCAAACAATTAATAAGGCAAGGTTCTCTTTTCTTGACTCATTACAAGTAAGGATGTAACATTCCTAGTAGTAGAGCTGGTGTTTTTTTTCCAAAGTAGACCCAGTTGGCTAGGTATGTATATACACGTGGGAGTTTTCCTAAACACCTCCATCTGTTTACAGATGGTTTGAATAGAAGGCCTTCATACATTTTAGAAAGATATTTCACCTAATCCAGCAAAAGCAATTTTCAAATGTAAAGGTAATTAGCCTCTTAACAGAAAAAGAATGTGTACAAATCAGGTCAAAACAGAAGGAAAAGCCTCTTGGAGACCTTTTAGCAAAGGTAAATATACACCCGTGTCACCCATGGACTGTCCCCATCAGTGAATCTTGCTGTTAGGTAATCCCCAAACAGCATAAATGACAACAACGAGGCTACCACTTTGCTACATACGGTGAGGGTGTCAATGCTGGATGAGGCCGTGTAGGGTTTATCTGGACCAGACCTGAGCTTTTTCCACAGAGAAGCACTAGCTGATACTTTAATAGGAAAATTAAATAGGATAATCTGTAAATTGTGATTTGTTATAATTTCAGCTGAAACAGTGTTCCAAATTATCAAGAAGCAGAGCTAAAAAGCTCCCACAGTACTTTGCTGCAACATAGCCCTATAGTCTTAATTTTTTCATTTCCTGCTTTAACTGGTTTCCATTGAATCTACTTGCTACATTAAAGTTTCCAAATATTGGGATAAGGATTGCAAAATGGATAAACAATTAATTTTAGCCTGAGGCCTTTGTTAAATTCTCTGCAATGCATCTGATGTTTTTAAATATTTACAGTGGACCTAATCCAAAGTGTACTTGAATGAATGGGTATATTTCCGTTAGTGTCAACAGACTTTGGAAATAAAGTCTATATCAAATAATAAGTGAGCTGCAGAAATAAACTGATCTTTCTTATAGAAATCCAGCCTGAGTGACCTCACCTTATAATGAAAAGATGCTTCCTGAGTCTGTCTTTTTTTTTTTTCCTGTAGTTAATCAAGAAGTACATCTGTTTCTTCTTGGGGAACATTCATTTAAGTAGCATCCCTTAAAAATATGTTTCAGCTGATCTTTCAAAACCAATCTCCCCAAAGACCCTAGTGGAAATTCTTTGTCACAGTTAAATTACTTGGCATTTTATTGTGATGACAAAAGCCTGCTTTAATCCTCTTTGACATCACTCATTTTTGGAAATGAAAAGCCAAGCCTATTAAAACCACACTTTTTCCTTTCCAAAAAGCACTTGGTCACATACTTGAATCAATCTTTAATCAAGACTGTAACTAAAATCCTTATGATACTAGTGGGATTCTGGATATGCTTCACCATTGTCTTGAATGAGGTTATTTTCCAGAATGCAAGCCTGGCTAGATGCGTGGGTAATGTGTTTTGCTCCCCATCAAGGTAGAAAAGTGGGTAATAGTCAGTACATACATACTGTCATTTCTAGCATTCACAAATACATTGCAGAGTCACTTTTCTTTACTGAGGCCAAATAATATATAGTCATAGCATTACTTTGACTCCTCTATTTTTATGAAATTTTGATAGTACCTGTGGGCGGATGGTGTTATTTCCTTTTCCAACATTGTGAACAATCCCAGAGATGCAGAGTGGACCAGCAAATCCAAGCAGGTCAGCCAGAATACGGAACGTGCTACTGAGAAGTAAGGGTCTTCCAAAAGCACAGCAGAGAGCACGCCAAATTGATCTGGATCCTTGTGGAGATGACGACCTCCTGTTCTGTTCAGAATAAAAAAAAAATTAGTAAGGATTATGTTATACATTAACCTCAGGCCTGATAAATTGTTGGTATTTTTATCCCTGCTTTAATTCATTGACAACCAGTTGCAATCTTTGAGCTAGAAAAGCACAGGAACTACAATTATTGTTTCATTTGTTCTTATAGAGTCAGAACAATTTGTACTCTCCTCCACTTCACAAAAAGAACCATGATTTCTTCCCTACCCTTAATAGGGATCAATTAAGTGTGGTGTTTGTGGTTTGCTGGGGGAGAAAGAAAAAAGAGGGAGGGAACTGACAGTTGGTTTTTGTTTTGATTTTTTTTCCTGTGAACATAAGAGACTGGAAGCCTCCACTCTTTTTAGACAGGATGCAAAAGACTTCTCTTAAAATCCTGATCACACTCAGCTCCCACCAGGGAGTTAATGTGAGTTGAGGTAGTTTCAGCCCTGAATTCTCCTACAGACAAACTGTAACTGAAATAACATGGAAAAAATAGTCCTGTGAGGCCTCATTAATATTGACTCTGTAATTGAATGATTCCAGGTTCTTATTAGGAAGAATGATAATGGTGTTCAGTGAATACAGTCTGTAATTACTTCCCACATCAAAACAGAGGCCATTTGGCTTTACACGCATTTAACCAGTAATGTGTTTGATATGCATGTTTTGGTAGAGAAATTTCATTATTTGTATGAGGTAAAACTGAGTATGTGATCTCTCTGTATATGGAAAGCTATGCTAATAGATACTTCATTTGCATCATGTCTGTTTACGTAATTTTATATCATGCTTACAGCATAAAAAGTAATGAAGAACACAAGCACTAAGCAAGCAGACGGACATAATTCCATGCTTTGCATACCTTCTGTGCTTCAAAGGCCTCATTGAGGCGAATGTAATTGGTCAGAGCTCTCATCGCAATGGGAAGCTTGCCTATGGTTTTCAAGTCTATTGGTTTTTTGTGGGCAGTCTTGATGAACGTATTCATCCACCAGTATGTTCCTTTGGATAACAGATTCACAAACGGCTGTAAGAATCGAACGCCAAGGTCCTGGAGATCCTCAGGAGGTTTAACTTCTTTAGGAGTTTTGAAGAAAACATACCTCTGAAATTCAGACAAATACCAAAAGAATCACACTAAATGCATACAAAATAAAAGTCCACAAAGAATAGATAAGAGATAAAGGATGTTGCAGATAATCAATGAATCAGTCTTGGGTTCGCAAAAGTAGTCAAGGAACTTAGGTATTCAAATTGAAGCAATAGAGCAATCCAGTTTCCTCAGGTACTGAGTAAAATCAGAGGCATCCAGTCTAGAAATAAATCAACCTAAACATTCACTGTTACTTTATTTATGGGATACAAATTTGCACACTTGTAGAAAAAAATACTTACCTTACATTTCAAATAGTACAGTCCCAGCCTCTGTCTCTGAGTTCCAGACAGCGCAACATGGGATGCACTAGCTTAGGCACAGCCCTGAGGCTATCACAGCGATTCATCTTCCATACCATACTGCCTCACATTTAGTTAGCTCAGAACGTGGAGTTACCTGTCCTGTCCTGAATGGGTCTGGGAAACCACCCAACTAGAGAGTGCATATGGCACCAACAGATGTTTTCATTGGCTTAAGTATCAAAAGAGAGAGGGCAGACTGCTGATGATTTCCTCTTGTCAAGACAAAACTTTTTCAGACATCGCTTATTTTTGGGAATGAAAAGCCAAACCTCTTAAAAATACACCTTTCCTTTCTGAGAAGTACTCAATCACATATTTCATTCAATCTCTACTCATGACTACCTAAATCCTATTAAACTTAGTAGGATTTTTGGATATGCTTCACTATCATCTTTTCTCCAACCATATTTGGAGAAATAATTCACCGATCCTAGAAAAAATGGTGATGGAGTTGGGAAAGGCCATCTAGAGGAACAATGGGAACAGCGGAAGGAAGGGAGAAGGTACAGCTGGGACTGAAAATCAAACAAGTCAATCTTCTGTCTTCTGGAAGAAGATGGGAGAATGCAGGAGCAAAAAGGTGAGGGCAAGGTCTGCTGTTTCTGCTAGCATAGAGGCCTCACCCCTTAGTTTTATTTTCTTTTTCTACCCCCCCCCCCCCAAACCCCACCCCTCCTCCTTCTCAGCGGTGGCCAACTGTCTGTGCACCCCAATCCCCTCCTTCAGCTGCTGCAGCAACAAGCCTGGCTCTCCAAACTCTCCCACTGACACAATAGGCAGTAAAGAAATCCACACTGCTGGCTAGTTCATTCTATGCACCAATGACATCTTTTAATAATTAAACCCAAATAAATACAACATAAAAAAGACTACAATAGGCAGTGACCATTTTTTATTCTTCTTAGTGACCTATAATTCCACAGTGATTAAATCTCATTTAATTACGCAGTTCTATTATGAGAAGGTTCATGAGCAAGTGTCTCTGATGTCACATTTGAATTTTACTTTTCCCACAAGCCAATCCACTGTTTTTCATTTATGATATAAATACTGAATGTCCCGCATTGAGGTTTTTATTCCTCTTTCTTTCAAAGATGTTACTGAAAAGGCTGCTTTTAGACATATTTTTGTCCTAAGTTATCAAATAAACATACAGACACACAAAATCCCCCAAGAAAACCACAAAAGAACAAATACATGGTAGATGCAACTCTCATTGCTGAAAGTGTTACTGGAAAGAGTTCACATATTAATGTGAGGGAAACAGCAAGAAAATTTATATGGAAAAGTTTCTTTCCCTCCTGAGACTAAGTTTAATTTGTGCACACAGTTAAGTGTGGGACAGGTGAAGGGAAGAACTTTGGCATTTATCTATCCGTCAGTCTTCAAAACCATCTCTCAGTTTGGATTATGACTGCAGACACCGCAGAGGGGAAAAAAAATAATATATATATATATATATATAGCTGGGAGGCTAGATAGCAACCTCAGCTGCCCCAATAAATCACTTTCCTCATGGAAAATGAGATATATTATTTGTGTGTCTAAGATATTCTCTGATAGAGCAGACAACTCCTTTCACCCCGTCTTTCCTTGCATCGGAAACTGTGAATCATAATAGACATTTTTAAAACAACCTTGAAGAGATGAAATTCATCTTAATTTAACTACAATGGAGTCTGGCATTTTTTGAAATTATGGATTCATCTCACCTAACAAAATTTGATTAACTTCAAATCTCAAATATATTTCAATTTCTAACTGGATTTTTCTCTCTCCTTTCAAAATGCATTTCATACTACATACCCAGAAAGGGGAATTAAAAAACCCAAAACAACAAAAAACACAGAATGAGACTTTTATGATACTAACTTACCCTCACCCTGATGACATTGATTTCTACAGCTAGTAGCATTCCATAGAGAACAACCAGGAGTCCTGTGAGGCAAAATCGAAGCTGAGAAAATCCAACCCCATTATCACAGAACTTTACAAATTTGATGGTTTTAGTTATGAAAGCTAAAGTCCAGTAGAACAGCAATGCTGTAGGGGAAAAAAAAAAAAGTTAATCAGCTCCACAATTGCAAAAGTATGCAACAGCAGTATTAAATATTCATTCAGAAAGAATGCAACAAGAATATGTAAAACCAGAGAGTGGCCTTTCTCATGTCAAAACAGAAGCCTAATTCAACTCCATAAACATGAAAATATTAAGATAATGTTAGCTCCAAATTCCTTTCCTATTAGATTTAGTGGTATTTGGAAAGTTTCACAAACTGAAGGCTGCTGAAGGAAATTTCCATCTGTTGTAAACATGCATCCACACAATGAATTCAAGGGAGGGAGTTGCCGCACAAGTGAAGGTGGCTGTGAATAACACTCTTCAAATTTGGTTAATGCTACAAGACTGCTACAAATTTGGCTTGAAGGAAAATTGATCTCATTCCCCCTGCAGATTTCTGGGACATATGCAGGAATAGATATTAAAATATTTTCTCCAAACTGCTGCTGCTCTGTTATTCAATGCAAATTCCATATATGTAATTTATAATGCAGAGACATGGGCACATCAAGGAAGGGTGTTCTGGCATTCATAGAGCACAACTTTAACTTTTGAGAGTTCTATACTGAACTTCTCGTCTAAAAGTGCTCATGCTACTGTCAGTTATAGATAAATAATCCCTGCAGTAAGCTCTGGTGATTTGGAAACACACTCCATGCCATTCACCACACCATAAGCCAGCTCTTGTTCCCCATTCTTAAGGAAATACCTTCTAGGGTATGTTCTTTCACATGAATTTTTCATTGCTGCTGTATCTGCCATGGTACAACAGCTGGAATGTGCTCTAACTGCCAAGAAAAACATGGATATGCTTTCTGAGTGTCTTGCTACGACACCAGAGAAAGTCTTCAACCAAGACATTAGCAACTCTAAGTCTAACTTACAAATATGGATAATCATCAGGAACTTGCACAAATTCCAAACCATCTGTGGTGTTCCAGCTACCCTGAGGCACCCTGTGGGGATGTACTGTGGGGCTACCCCTTCCAAGCAAAAATAAATTCAACACAGAGAGTCTGTATGGGATTTGGGGCTGCCAATCCTGCTCCTATGGAAGTCAATTTCAAAACTCTCATTTAAATGAGAACAGTAAGTGGAATAGTACAGGAGTACTGGGCTTTAGGACACTAGCCAAGAGAGTCTATCTTCCTCTAAAATTAATAGGACAGTTTGTAAGAAGAAAGCACTAAGAGGTCAGATATTTCAGCACTGTATTTTAGCGGCTGATGCAGTTGCAGAGATGATTTAAGCCACATACTTAGAGAATCCCTCTTATAAAACTATAGCCTTCCTATGTGAGGCTTCTTACCTTCTTCCCAATTTATACTGCATCAAATCTAATCTCCTCATCCTGCTTCAGACTGTTTCCTACCTTTAAGGCATTATTCCTTCCTATTTGCAATATGTCTGGCTCTAAAAATCTCACTTCACCCAAGAATACATTCCACATTGTTCTACTCCTAACCACCTTTATCTGTCAATCCTTGTGTTTTGTCTCATTCTTCTTGCAACAGGCTGCAAATGCATCTTTCTCAGAGTAAAGAGGACTTACACAAACATTGCACACTGAAAATCTGCACCAGCAGAGGACACCTAAAAAAACAACCAACCCAACTGGCATCTATGTAGAGCTCTTAGAATTAGAAATAAGAACTAGCAGAACCATTCTCCTATTTAGAATTTAAATAAGGGTCTATATAACCTTTTAAATTATTATTATTTTATTAGAACATTCATTTATCTTTTATCTAAGAAGTATTAGAAAGTGCCAAAGGCAACATTCTCAGGTGATAACTGACCTCCCACTGTCATATCTTCTAGAAGCATTTGAACTTATTTAGCTTCTTACCTTTGAATAAAAGTGTATATAATCTAATCTGGCAGATGTTCACAGGCCCCTCAAGATACGGCTCCTTGGAAAATATAGTTATGGCTCTTCCTTTTAAGCTGTGTTTTTATCATCTGGTTGGTGAGTGCATATTGGCTGAGACTTTCTAGAATTATCCCCAAGAACATCCACTGGCCTGAACTGCCTAGTAATCAGACCACAGAGGCATGCTTTCATTTACTTGATTGCTTTAAATCTATTCTAGATGCCTGCAGCCTAAAAGGCCTCGCTTTTTCTTGGGCCACGTGAGCTACCACAACCCACAACATCAGAGCGTAGATTCTCGCCTGGCGCCAGACCACTGAAAACTAAGCAATGTGGAACTCAAACTATTCTACACCTTTATTGGATTAAGACCAACACATGAAAAACCATGCACCTAACTGGATGGGATTCATTAATTAACCTGTGTCTGTTTGGAGAGAAATTTTATGTACTAAGCAATAAGCATTGTATTTATACGATAACAGGAAGTGCCATTTTAAACAATAAACTAATTTCAAGGTAATTAACTACAATGTCAAGGCACAAGAAATTTAAATTAGAAAACTAGATTACTGTCAAAAGTGGTAAGGCAGTCCTGTAATTATGATTGGTTAAAAAAAAGAAAAAGACAATTTTCTTAAATCAAAAAATTCATGTGTTCCCATACTACTATCCCTTTCAGATTAAAAACTCTAAGTCCTATTGTTATGTCATAATTTTCTCCTACTGTTTAATTTCTGAGATTTATCTATAAAACAAATAAACTTAAAAAGTAGTGCAATCAGATGCTACCATTAAGTTACATATTTTGAACGTCGAGAAAGCTAGCAGATTTTCCAATTAAGTAAGAAAACTATTCTAAAATGTGTCCTGCTAAACTGTACAGCTGTTATTCACCCATTCTGCAACACTATGCAAAAAGCACCAAAATTAGCATTATTACGGGAGTCCCCTGGTAAACAGCACTATACCGGCAAAGCTATGTTTGTTGAAATATAATTACAGGGCAAAACCATACAGAGAAAAAGATCCAGACCAGTTCAAAGTATTCCAATAGTTTGGACACTCAACTGGGACCCTGGACTCAATCATTAGCTTCAGAGAATAAATATTCGAAACCTTGTCAGCTTTTTTGGTAAGAGATAGTAAGAGCAACTACTTCAAAACAGCCAACAGCCTGAGCATAAAGCTGAAATGCAGGATCAGTAGAGGAACTTTGCGTCCTTGTCTCGCATACCCCAAGGGAATGTGCTAATCCCCGGGTCTGTTATGGTATCTGCCTCTTACTTGTTTATGAAGAACTGCAAATGGACTTGGTTTCCTTAAGGTACAGAGTGAAAAAGATTTTAAAAAAAGAAAACATCTCAAAGGTTCACAGAATTGGAAAATTCAGAATTCATGAACAGACCTTTAAGGGTCTTCTGCCCTGCATCAATGAGAGTTCCCCCACTGGATTTAGTAAATTTTGGATAAGGTTATGTTAGCCTTTGCTTTATATGGCTACCAACTCTTTGCAAGTGTAGGCATCAATCCAGCAGCTGAAGCAGATGATGCCCTGCAGTTCGGTGGAACTTCACTGATGCTCAGAAGCAGCAGAAGATGCCACATCAGGTCATTTACTTTACTCTGTTTGTGTGCGCATGTGTAATATTACGTCTCCTCTACAATGTTTTACTAACAAAAGAACCCTCTTTTGGTTTTCTTTCTCACATACTCAGCAAAAGTTTATCACCAACTTAAGTTTTCCTCACGGTTTCCCTTTACCTCATTTGTATTAGGCTCTAAAAGAAAGCTGCTTCATGGCCACACTGCACTCTAGTGGGTTGATAGCTGAGTATAGGTAAAACTGAACTATCTCATACTGGGCTAATGTGCATAAAGTTATCACCCACCTAGTTCCAGATGTCAATACAGAGTAGTTGCAATTAACACTGAAAGATGATGATCCTCACAGTTAGATAACAATAAATTCGTGCAGTCAAGAATAAAGGATGGAGACTTCCAGAAATGTCTGTCTTAGGTTCTCTCGCAAACACAGGACAATGAAAAGAAAAACAGAGCCAAAAATAAAATAAAAATCAAAGGCCATCACCTTGTGAAGACTTTGGATTAAAATTCAAATCAGACCAATTAAGTGGGAAAGACTGTGGTAGTCTGATTTTCTTTTTTGCCTGAGAGTTAGCTATTAAGATTAGATTTCCTAAAAGGAGCCTATTCCTTGAAAATTCTTGCAAAATGAAAATTCATAATTATTACCTTCAGTATCAATTAACACTTACTTAAGTGTTGGTTTTCATTGGTATAACTGTTTACTATTCAAGTATTGTCCAGAGCTTATCCAGCATCAACACTTTAAAAACTGAACAAAATTATCATAAGAGAAATCTCTACAGAGAAGGCATTATGCAAAAATGGGTAATCAACTACCAGCTGTAAATTTGTGCTACCCTTCTCAATGACTTAACAACAGGAACATGGTAGCAACACTGAATAATTAAACAGTGCATTATACATCTAAAATCACAACAAAAAAAACCCAAGAAAATAACTGCCTGCTTTCCACAGGTGATTGTAACTGGCAAGCAATGCTTTCCTGAGACACAACATCTAGTACTGTGAGATGGTGTTAAATAGACTGTGTGGACTTATTAAAAAAGTAACTAAATGACTGCACCTGATTATTAAAGACAAAAAAGATCCTACTTAAAAGAAAGGTACAAGAAGAAAAGCAGTCCCAGATGAGAAGACATAAAGGTTACCAAGCCTGAATAGGAATCTGAAGTTTTTAAAGAGGAATGAGGTCAGGTTTTTTTCTTTTGTTGTTGTTGTTTTTTTTTTTTTACAGGAGTTACAGTCTCCTTCTGCAGAAGGGGATGTTCACTTAACACAACATGTAGTTCAAAATAATCTTCAATATTTAAAAGCTTTCTCAAATCCAGTTGTTACTGACTTTTTACCACCTGACAAAAACTAGAACAGAACTTTGATACACAGAGCTACAATGACACAAGACACACCTTAGCAGGATCTACTAATACAGAAAACCAGCTCAAACAAAATTTGATGAGCCAGGACCACCAAAGAAATAACAGCTAACAGGATGACTAAACATGTAGACATCCACAGTCTGCAATCTACTTAAACAGCGGAGAACACATCACCAACTGCATGATTGTCAGCAGTAATAGATTTCCCATAGCTAGCTACAATTTATTTACAATCTTGCAAAAAATAGAGTATACTAGGTAGTTCTTATACATAGCATTTTCCATTCAAAAGCAGTTTACAAAGGGAGATTAAGGAACAGCAAGCAAGAACAAGCAGGCAAAGTAATATATCCAGGGTCATACTGAAAGTCAGTGATGTCATTAATTTCCCTTGACTCCCTGCATATTTCAGTAGACCACACACACGAAGATGGCTTCAATCTTATATCATGCTTAAATGCAACATGCTGACAAGCAGGGGGATTTGGATAGCTTTTAGAGTTACGATTTGATGTGCTACTTTTCCTACAAATCCAGTTTTTCCTAGAGAAGCCTTTGGCCCATTGGATCCCCAAGAACACCATACAGAATACTATTAGAAGTTAAAAGCATTGAAAACAATGAACTGTTTCAGGAAAACTCAGAGCTGAGTCTGGTAACAGCAGCCAGCAGACCAGAACATAGGTGTAGCTTTATCCATACAGGCTAGCACTGAGACTGCAATCACCTGTCATAGAACCAACAGACACACAGCACCGCAGTCGCGCTTCTGAGTCTTCTAAGTTGTGAGACGTACCGATTAACAACTTTGGGAAATTGGATGTTTCGATATTATGGTAATAGACAACCGATGTGATGGCCGCCAAGAATGCCATCCCAGCTGGCATGTACAGGTGTAAATGGCGCGATTCTGAAACCCTTAAAAAGAAAAAAGTGAACATCTATTAAAATCAAACCCTCTTAGCTATTTAAATATTTCCCTTTTAATTTATGGATTGTATCCTGTACCCAGCCCTGACGTAGGATTTTCTAGAATGAGTTATGGATGTAAAGCTCTCCAATTTTCAATTGGATTTATGCTCCTAAATCACATAGTTTGATTTCAGATTCCTCCCCTGTGCTGAAAATGAAACGTGTGTACTCCTATTTCCTACTGAAATCAGTTGGAATGTTGTTTAAATTAGGATAAGCAGCTCAGCTCCAAAATGAGAAAAGTTAATTTAAGCTAAACTAGTTTGGGAGCTGTCCATCAAACTATGTAGGTAAGATCAACTGACAGCACAGTTTAAGATTTCCTACAGAAACATTTGGTAGAAATGTTTAATTTTCTTGTTCCAGTTTGGAAGAAGGAACAGCACTACAGCATGGGAATTACTTACAGCAAGTTCTGCTGTCAGTGACTGCAAACCAACAAACAAAACCTGTAACAGAATCATATACCCTTAAGCTTTGTCCTATAAAGAAAAACTCCTGATGCTTCAACTTGACGTAGCAGCGGAGGGGGTCCTGCCAACTACAGCCCTTTGGGAATATGCGAATTGTTGGGCAACGTTGTTGGTTTGTGCAGAGGTGGATAGAATCATCCCCACCTCTTTCCTCCTACTTGCCATCTTCTCCTCCTCCCCTTTTCTTTCTTTCACAAAAGTAATGGAGTGAAGAGGTACAATTTCCTCTGTCTCACAACCAACTCCAGGAGAAGAGGCATCAAGAGGAAATCTTCAGGACACAAACACTTGGGGAAATTTACGCCTTGTCCTCTGAACCTCATGGAAAATAAATTAGCATCCCTTTGTGTACGTTGGAGAGACAAAAGGGGCTGTGCTGTCAGGGAGCTGGATACCATCACAGGACATCACATGCCTCAGAGCAGAACGTCCCAGATGACTAACAGATCCGCAGGAGCTCAGGAGGACCACATCCTGCATCTGTACTGGGAAAGGAAAGCCCTCCCTCACATGGACGTAGTGCTGAACTCTGCAGAGCTGGCTGGAGCCATGCTGACAGCCTGTGTCATAAACACTTAACTCATCTTGTTGACAGTGAGTTGTACATGTATACAGCAAAACCAGAAAAGTTTCTCCAGCCTCTGAATTCCTAGTAATGCCAGGGGTTTTTGTACATCAGGGCTGAATTCTCAGCAAGGAAGAACAAAGCAGTAGGAAGAGATTTCTTCAGACAGCCTAAGCTTCAGTAGGTAACACTGCAGGAGTGGGAGTTTTTTTTAAAATTTATTTCACAGACAAAAGTTGCTGGAATTCCCCTATATAACTGTATCTCCAATACGCCGCATCTACTGCTGAGGTGCCAAAGCCTTTGGCACCCAATTGCTGTCAAAAGGACTTACCAACATGATCCCTTTTGTGTCTTAGAAAGCTGCCGAGTCTCAAAATCTGCTTTTATTCACTGGAGCACTCACTAGCCTGCCGAGTGCTTGGAAGGCACAACTGTGGGTTGGCACTCCCCCAGTATAGCTGGGAGCTTTGATTCTCATCAGGTGACACTTATTACTTAACAGCAGCATTCTGAGTCAAGTTAAATAGCAAATAAATATAATGAGAGGAATTGCTAAAGAGCAAAATAAAACAGAAAACTAAAAGCAGGAGATTTTGCTCTGAGCATCCCACACCCTGATAACTCTGAATAAGCACGAGGAAAAATCCTTTTTAGAAAAACCTGGCACTGAGAAACATCCTATTTATATACGTTTAAGAGAAATTATAATAATGATGATATCAGCTTCTACAGCAGAATACTGCAGTGCCTTTCACACTAGTTGGTGGATGGTTATATAGATGGCTAAACAGAAAGGTTTTGTTCTATTTAACAAGGAGCTCCAAATTTATAATCCTTGGGTTGCAAATTCATAATACTTATGAAAATCAGACCTTTCTTTAGGGGAAGATGACCATAGTCATTGTCATAGAACATTAGCTTTTTTTCATAATAAATCACTCTCCTGTATCACTTGTTTCACTTGGAATAATTTTTCCCCACAGATTTAAAGACATCCTAAGCTGAGTAACATATGATAGATCATGCTCATATAATGTGAGCTGCTCTGCTCAAGGTAACAGATCAGACGTACTGCACAAATATCAGAAGAAACTCTATGGGGTGTGAGATAAGGCCCAGTAGATGCACTCCTTTTATTAAGATGAGCAGAACTCCGTTTGTGGGGAAATTGTATGACCTACTGTGCACATGGGAGTTCTGCCTGAGTAAGGACTGTGGGACTGGGTCCTTGGACATAAAACATATCACGAAAATGTCACCATCTGCTTGAATTGTTAGGATTTATCTGTGATTACTCTTCGGAAAGATAGTGTCATTAAGCTGAACTAAAAATGATTAAGGTCAGTTGTGCATGTGTACATAACTTGGCAAGGCCTGTGGAATTTCTGATACAAGGTCGGTAGGTTAATCACCAAGAATACAGATTACATGTTTAGAACCACAAGGAATATGGTCTACATGAGAATTTAGACGGGGAGAAAATACCTACCCCGAAACCTTTAAAATGCTCAGTGCTATCGGGAGAAGGTAGACATACACACTTACCCATCAGACACTATGCCCTCTGCAATTTCACACACAAGCACAAACAAGAGGATAAAAGTCAGTATCCAGCGTAAATTGTGGCCAGGAAAATGAAGCCATGTGCTATGGTGTATATGTACTTTGGAACTCTGACTTCCCCATCCTAAGCAGGAAAAGAAAATTAGAAAGAGCTTTCTTAACAACAAGAGTGACATACAAAGCTCCTGCATAGAGAAAAGCATATATGTAACAAACTAGTGTACTAAAGTTGACACAACTGTGTTGTTAAACATGCACATATTTGAATATTTTCAGAGTTGTGTTCTCATTGCTTTACTTCATACAGAATAAAATCAGTAACACAGACAAGACACAGCCTTAAATTCCTATACTTTTAGCATCTTGCTATCAAGTAATTACATGCATTAAACATTTTTCAAATATATTAGCAGTTTAAATGAACAAATGAACATTTTGACAAATAGGCACAAACACTATAACACATACACTATTTTTTCTTCAATGCATTTAGGAATTTACACCTTATCTTACTTTTTTTTTTTTTAAAGTAACTCATGCTTTTGATCTAGATAAAAATCAGCAATACCGAGAAAAGCCAAATAAACACAGATGACCCTAAGCAGCTCTTCAGCTGACCCCCGTTTTAACAGTTGTACTGTTATTTCAGCACCGGACCTTTTACTCTCCGCAGACGTGAGTGTTCAATCACGCAGCTCCTGCCCTGGCTATCTAGAGGACAGACCAGGCTGAGGAGAATGGTACTCAAGTAGTGACAACCGCATGTATTAAACCACCGGGCCACCTACCGGTAACCCCAGTTTTATGTCATCAAATCATTCCCGCTGCAGACACGGCAAGAGTTACAGCACCCCGGCAGCCCTCGCAGTCGTTACCAGCGACGAGGAGGGCTGTCCGGCTGCTGCACCTCTTCAGTAACTGCAGGCAGCATTATTTGATAAGGTAAGACTGCCTTACCAGGTTTTCTGGTTTTTAACAGCGCGTTTATTTTTCGCTTCCCGCGCTGCCAGTCCAAGCCTGCAGGCAAACCCTGCCGCCTCCTCCGGCATCCCTCCCCTGCGCACCGGGTTGGTTTCACCTGCAGGGAGGGAGCCCCCAGGCCGCCCCCCCCGGGGAAGCCCCCGGCAGAGGGAGGTGGGCACCGCTGCCCCGAGCCGGGAGACGCCCGGGGAGCGGCCGGGCAGCCTCCGGAGGGGCGGCCGCCGGGGCGTCCCGGAGCTCCCCAACAGCGCGTCCCGGCAGCCGCCCGCCTCCCCGCAGGGACGGGAGCGCAGCACAGAGGGCGAGGCCAGGCCGAGGAGGGGACGCGGCACGGCAAGGCCAGGCGAGCGGCGGGGGAGCGCGACACGCACCACGCGGCAGAGCGGGGGAGGGAAACCCACGGCAAGACAAAGCAAGGCGGGGGGGGGGGGGGGGGGACGCGACAAGGCAAGACGGGGGGGGTGCAGGAGAAAAGGGGGGGGCAGAAGGCGAGGGAGCCCCGCAGGCACTCACCGATGAAGAGGATGGGGAAGGTGATGAAGAGCAGGAAGACGTGCGGCACCACGTTGAGCGCGTCCACGAAGCAGCCGTTGTTGAGCACGCCGTGGTCCACGTTGTAGGCGGTGGAGTTGCCCTCGTCGCCGCAGAAAGCCAGGGCCATGGCGGGACCCTGCGCGCAGCCGGGCGCCGCCTCCGCGCACATCCAGGCGGGGCCGGCGCGGGCTGCCCGGCGGCGGCGGCGGCGGCTCTGCCCGCACCTGCCGGACGGCGACGGCGGCGGCCGCCGAGCGGCCCCGGCCCCGGCCCCGCCCCCGCGGCCCCGCCCCGAAGCCCCGCCCCCGCGGCCCCGCCCCGAAGCCCCGCCCGCCCTCGCCCCCCGCGCCGGGCTGGGGGGCTAAAACGGCCTCGGGGGGGGGGGGGGGGGGGGCCCGGGGAGGTTGGAGCCCGGGACGGCAGGAAGGTGTCCTCCCTCCCGTTACTGCGCCGACCCGAGACCCACGCGAAAACACCGTGACAGCCCTCGGCTACCTTACTGCAACACAAACCAGCGTTCCAGGATTCCTGGGGCACGGTAATTAAGCATTTCACGCATCCCTAATGAGACAGAACATTACAAAAAAACCCCAAACAAACAAAAAAACCAAACCACAAAACACTGCATTAGTCGTGACAGAGGACCACAGACTACAAGAAGTATATATTTTTAACCTCATCAGCTTTGTGCTTTTTTCTCCACCATGATGAAGATACTACGAGATTAAATCGTGCACACAGCTGTACCCTGTCCTCAAAAGAGAGTTCAACATCGTATCCTAAACAGCTATTACATTCGTGCTTTACCTTTTTTTTATCCCTAAAATGAGTTCAAGCCTCACTTCCCCCCCTGCCCCGAGACCGCTGCAGTCTGTGGGAATCAGACCATTGAGTGGGTTCTGCATCACTCCCTAAGCAATTTTATGTATATCAAAATAATCTACAAATCAAACTTTTCAAACCTTTTTGTCTTGAGGAGAAATTAGGCTCAGCTGAGCCAAAGCCAAACAAATACTCTAATCAAATACCTCCATGCTGGGGGACAATACTGGAAAGTAAAATGTGATGTGCATCAGAAATCTGCACCTGGCTTAGACTTCCAAGCACAGGTGGAGTCAAAACCTGAGATTCGCGTATCTCTGGTATGTAGCCATGAAATACTCAACATGAAGTTATGTAACCAAATCCTTTACTTCAGAGCTCCTTTCATCCCCAGTCACGCTTATCCACTGCTCAGCTGAGTATTTAATACAGCTTGCCACATCCTACCAACAGAAGTGCAAACAAATAATGCCTACATATCTAGGCTTAACTCTTCAAAATGCAAAAGCTACAAGTTGGCTAAATGCCTCTAAGGGAAATGACCCCATAAATGAAAAATCTCCTTGTTTTTCCTTTAATGATCAAGCTATGGATGCTCAACATAACAGAGAGCATTCCATTTCTAGGACAGACAGCTCCACTAATAGACCTGAAAATTTTGTCGTGCTGCTTTGTTGTCAGACAGGAGAAAAGAAAAAGTAGTTCTCTGCATGCAACATATTAATTCCTATATAGGGTCTTCTTGGGCTACAGCAGTGTGGTTAAGAATGAAAATTAAAAGACAAACCCCAAGCCAAATCCTGTGTATATGTATTTTCAGATATTAAAGTTACACCCACACTGGAAAGACTATAATTATTTTAAGTTTTGGACAGAACCCAGCATTCATCTGAGCTTCTGGTTAAGCTCATCTCTGTTATCCTAATAGTTATTTAATAAACAGTATGTGCAGTTTACATGCAGATAATTTTAAAATAATTTGTATTTGAGTATTTCCTGAGGCCCCAAGTAACACAAGGGTTCTGTGTTACAGACAAATAGCAGCGAGGAACTCTTGACAGTTTACACTCTAGAGGCTGAAATCATGGGGTAAGATTTGGGGGAGGAATCATCATCACCTTCATTGTAGCCAGAGAACTAAACACAGAAATCGAAGTTTGCCAAAGCCTCCAAAGGAATCCGGGAACTGAGCTCACATCCCCACCCTCTGCACGGTATCTGAACCTTGAGACCATCTTCCTTTACTACAAGGTGTCAATTACAATATTTTAAAAAACTTATTTCTCAAACAACAAAACATCAGGAGAGTCCATAGTTTGGAATTTGAAATTTATCTTTTCAATAGTTTGCAAATGCAGCCAAGATGACATAGTTAACATGGTGGTTTAAACTTAACGGTCCTAGTCCAGGTCCTGCAATATATGTGCACCCATCACAGAGCTAAAGTTGAGTCAGAAATGTGTTGGCAACCTGAACAGAAAGGTGATGGATTAAAATGGGGAAGAGTCTTCGATTACAATTAACTGCTTAATGAAATACTGAAAAAAAACACACTGACAGAAATCAAAACACTTGATAAACTAAAATTGGTAAGCTGAGCATTTTTAGCAAGAAACACACACATGCACACACACAAACTCTTTAAAGAGCTCACACTTCCAATAATAATGCCACACTTTTGTCCCTGCTATAACAATGAAATTAAGAGTGCTGAATTTGGACTAATACTGGTTTTGCTCACTAAAGCATCAAATGACAATCTCTTTTTCACTCACAAATGGTGAAAGAGCTGCTCTGTGACTTTACAAAATAATTCTAAGATGGAGTTAGATCCTTTTCTGAAAAGCTTAGACGTGATTGCCTGTGGTGCTGAAAGACTGAATCTACTTACCCAGAATATCTTTGCCAGTCCTGTGTCCGGTGGGCTTTGGTCACAGAGAAATAGTTTTTTTCCTCAAAGTTGCATTTTTGTGAAGCTTTGTGAGAACAGAATTACTTCTCAAAGTTCAGAAAAGGCAAAAAGCAATATGAAACCAACAGGTAGGCAGCTATGTTTATCTGCATGTTGCAAATGCAACCTAATTTTTCACAAAAGTCCCATTAGATCTCTTTTCCCTCACTCTTTTTTATTTCCATATCACAAGAAGTCAGTTTTCTACTTCATCATTTCAACATATCTATTAGCAAGGAGAAATCAGGTTAGATCCTGGCAGCCACCAGCACATTCAGTAGGTGACTGGAAACATTTGGGAAGCATCTTGATTATTTGAAATCGAATTCCAGGCAGCCAAGGGCAATATTTTTAATACAAGAAAAAAAATCACTTTTTGTGCTTGCTTTGGAATTTGAGTTTGTCGACAGGATGCAAACAGATTCTGGTATTTACAGTTGAAGTATTGACACTTCAGAATTTAAAACATAATACTTGTTTTTAAAAGGTAAGACTATTCATTTACATGGAAGTTTTAATTTTTCTTTTCCACCTTCGTCATTTGTTTCTTGCTCCTCTTATTCAGCTGCTTTGCGCTGACCTGTCATTCTCAATAGTGCTATGCAGGGGAAGCGATCTATTTCTAAAAATCACATTTTGCTACTACAGATCACTCTGCAGGTTTTTGCTTGTGTTTACATCTAGAAATGCAGATATAAAAGAAAAATACACTTTTGAAAGTTCTGAACAGCCACAGCCCACATTCAAAATTAGTTAGCATATAAGTTTAGGCATCAAGCAGGAAAATTTCATTTTCCTGTGTATTTTAAAGTCCTTAATGGGACCATGTATTAAGAGGAAATCTTAATCAGAAAAAAACCTAATAAAGCAAATCCTTACTGTGATTTAGAATTTGCTAAACAAGATATACTGATTTATGACTTTTGCTTCCTATTAAATTTTGCTCTTGGAGGTAGAGAGGAAAAGCAATTTACATGAATGGGAGAAAACTACTAATCCCTTTCAAAATCAGATTGGGAAAGGTTGAGAGGAAAAAATTGGAGAAAATCACCTCCAGAGAAAACTGTTATTTGATTCTTGTGGAACAAAGAATTCCATTCTATAATTTCATAGAAGATACCATTTGTCAAAGTAAATGAAATAACTTTGTAAAAATTTTCTAAGGTACTACTACTAAAAACAGTGCAATAAGCATAATAGTGCAGAAGTTCACAGAAATGGCTGGTTTTCTCTAAATAAACCTTATTAATTTTTAATTGCTGTCCCTCATTAAAAATGAAGAAAGAGCTTATGAGTAAGCAGATCTATCTTAGAGTGGAAACAAAATACAATCATCTTTAGGCAAATAGTCAGATAGGTGTTTTAGATTAGAACACCTTATTTTTAAGTGTGTGCCACAGAGTTCCATCGGAACTAATGAATGGGAACTCTTCTGCATCCACTTGTGTCCTGGTTTCAGCCGGGACAGAGTTAACTGTCTTCCTAGTAGCTGGTACAGTACTATGTTTTGAGTTCAGTATGAGACGAATGCCGATAATGCTGATGTTTGCAGTTGTTACTTAGTAGTGTTTAAAGTCAAGGATTTTTCAGCTTCTCATCCCCAGCCAGCCAGAAAGCTGGAGGGGCACAAGAAGTTGGGAGGGGACACAGCCAGAACAGCTGACCCAAACTGGCCAACGGTGTATTCCATACCATGAGACGTCCCATCTAGTTTAGGAACTGGGAAGTGGGGTCAGGGAATCGCTGCTGGGGGACTAACTGGGTGTCGATCGGCAGGTGGTGAGCAATTGCACTGCGCATCACTTGTACATTCCAATCCTTTCATTATTGCTGTTGTCATTTTATTAGTGTTATCATTATCATTATTAGTTTCTTCTTTTCTGTTCTATTAAACCATTCTTATCCCAACCCACGGGTTTTGCTTCTTTTCCTGATTTTCTCCCCCATCCCACTGGGTTGGGGGGAGGGAGTGTGTGGCTGTGTGGTGCTTAGTTGCTGGCTGGGGTTAAACCACAACAACTTGTTACGTCACCAAAAATAGCAGCATATATATTACTGATGAAAATGTCCAGTTTGTTTCCCATATTTTACATGGCAAGAATGGGTATCAGCACTTGTTTTCTCCACTTCATCTTCAAGGAATGCCATTCTCCTTTACCTATGATTGAGGAAGCCACATTATGTCATTGTAGTCCTTGAATACTCTTTAGGTATCTTGCGGCTTCAGCTACATACATGACCTCTATCTCTAAGTCATTTTACAAAGCACATTTTCTAACATACAGCATAACATTCAGGCAGTTACACTTGCTTTCAACTAGCTCCTCTGCTGAACACTAGCTTCCTAGTTCAATACAGCCAGAGCAGTGCTGGCTTGGCAATACCACATGCCATTTGAAACCTGAGGAAAAAGCTTGCTCTTCTTTTCACTCACTCTCCTTTGAAGCTTTAAACAAACACTCAGGCATTTGGTGATACCCAGCAAAATGCATGGTGAATCAGCTGAAGTGCTGCAGGCTATTTCCCCTACTAGCCTGACCTAAGGATACACCTGATGTTCCACTGCCCCCCTGCATCACCAGGATCTGTCACAACAACGAGGACAATATTCTCCTGGTACAGTGCTTTCCTTGAGTGACAGTATTCTGCATCTTGCTCTCACTAAGCAGAGAGGTTACTGTTGCACTCATCAGTCCCCTCTCCTCTGGGCATCCACTTCTCATTCCAAAAGAAGAGCCAGCTTTTCAGTAAAAGGTTTGCTTTTCCTCTTACCTGCCCACTTATTTACACCACCTATGGTTCTGACTCATCCTGTAAGTATTTTGGAAGGTAATTTATTATCCCAGCTTCAGTTAGCTTGGTTGGTGCTCAACACTTGAAAATATTTTAGGTTGAGCTGAGAAATGCTGAGGCAACCAAAGCAGCAGGAATTTTTGAAAAATCAGGCCTAAACTAACTTCCTATTCACTCCTGACTATCCTCGTACGTAGATGTACTCTCACAATCTCCGCATGATCTCACTGGTGACATTGTACATTAGTTTATTTTTCCAGCATTTAAGTGGTTAATATTTTGAATACTCCCTGCGTAGTACTTGTACTACAAGTGTCATGATTTCCTCAGGAGAATAAGTTGAGTGCTGTAGACTAACTCATGCCAATAAACAACTCGCGTGCTGGCTCCAGTGTGGTATTCTTCAGCAAATGTTATTTTAGTTAATGATTCAGTTAAGCGCCTTTATGATGCCTGCCTTGTATATGGACTCTTGTATACAAAAGATTATTTTGCCTGTTTATACTACAAGAATCACACGCACTAACAAATAAACACATAACCAGCAATAATTTCTAAAAGATAACAGGGCTAAAAGTCACTGGCCTTTCTAGGAACTCTTCCAAGAAACAGAAATTAGACTGAAAACTAAGATTTGAATTGTTTGTTAAAGATTATTAGAAACAAAATGAAGCTACCACCTTTCCTCTTCAGAATAGAATATGGTTTGCTGTTCAGGCACACTAGAAAATTGTAGTTAGTTGATTTGTTTATTCACCACGTGGGAATTGTTCCAGGCTATCCTCAATTTATCCTGTGGGTAAAACCGACACAACTGTTAGAGAGAAACTTAAAGCTGTCAATTCAGACTTGGATTTGGAATGTATTTTTCTTGTGCTGCTGTTTGACTAAATTATACAAAAAATGTTGCAGTTTAATTAGGTTTTGCACTACAAATTTTTCTTTTATCTATTTTTAATAAATTCCATTTATTCTAGCTCTTAAAATAAAACAACAACAACAAAAAAAGTCACATTGTGGATTCAGTAAAAATAAAAAAAAAGAAAAAGAAAAAAGATCATGAGTATGCACAAAACCTTGATCCTGTATAGCCAAGACCGTGTATTCCCTGTTGTGATTTATCATATAACTAACTAATTGTCAATGGCCTATTTCAGGAGACTTTCCTCTTGAGTTCAACCCACGTGCAGACTACATTTGGGATTTCCAGAGGCTCAAGGGAATGAAAACAATCAATACCCATACAAAATATACAGAAGATTAGTTTACTAACTTTCTACTTACTAATTGAACTCCTAGGCAGTGGGAACTTTTTTTTTTTAATTGTTTTTCATTTTAACCTGAAGCTCAATCTCTTGGAGTAGTACAGTATTGTTTGTATACAACAAAGCGCTGTACCTGCATTCATAGTTGTGGAAGCTTTGCATGGAAATAACTGTAGTCTGTGACACTGTTACCTGGCAGCAGTAAATCCTCAATGCCCTCACTTATGGCAGATGGTCTCTTCCACTATTGGGAACACAGCTGACTATACTGGTCATTGCCCCATGATTAAGAGACTATATCGATAATAAACAAAGAATGGTTGAAATTTAATCCTCAGGTATAATCTGTTTTCTAGGAAAATAGTGACATGCCTCATATAAAAGTCACTTGCATTGTGGTAAACAAGAAGGGTAAGCATTTTGTCCCTTTGTGTCATTTATAAATCTAGCCACTTTTCTCCATCTATTTACTATGGTATTTTAAACACATCTGTTCATGTACACATGGGTTTAAATATACCATTAGAAAAGGCAATACTGGGTAATTTTATCATCGAGAAGGTAGGTAATTCATGAAGTACTTCAATAACAGAACAGAAAAAAATGTCTCTGCATCTGTTTGTCTGGCTAGAGGTAGAGAAATGTGAATATTGACATAGTTTTAAAAAAAGCAAACAAGCAGCTTTCCTGCAGCAGTACAACTTAGGACAAATCATTACAAGTAAGCCAGGCAACTTAATACACTCAAATAACTTTTGCCTGTGAACAATCCAGCCACAACATATGCCCACCCATGCCATTTTAATCTGTCCTATGAGTGTTAACACAAATTTGTTGCAATCAAATTCTCTACTCCAAGAAGAAAAGCAACGTTATAAACTACGCTGTACCCACCTGTTAAGGCTGAAACCACCAGTGAGCAATTTATATATTAGCTGGAGAATAGACTTATTTCTGTTGTCCTTCTCTCAATCTGGACTTTATGTCTTGATCATTTGCATGATTTGTAGACCACAGCATTCCACATACACTGACTTCTTTATAACAATGCTGATTTATTTGAAAATAGACAATTTACCCATACCCAGATGTATGGGTTATGTGATGGGGAAGTTGCCTTCCCCTTTGTGAAGAAAAAGCAACCTGGAGTCAGGGGCACAATGGACATACCTCAATCATCTCAGTTCCTTCTATTCTCTTAAACAGCTACAATCTCTGTATGAATGGCTTGATGCCTGTTCTAAGTGATTGCTCTGAACTGGAATTCTCTTGCCTGGCTTGAGGAACTCTTCTGTTTTTGATTCCTGCTATGCATGTCAATCCTTTGCACTAAGGTGGTGCTGCCTGATTTTCACTAAGAAACAGTATGCTATTTCTTCTGTCCTACCAAGTCCATACTTCACATTCAAAGATCTGCTTCATGACAATTCTTTGTGAAAAATCAAAATGTAAATGTGCATCTCCCCTTCTCTTTCTTCCCCTCTTTGGAATTGTTGCTGATCAAAAAGTGTTCCTGGGTCTCTCTCCTCTAAAAATTCCAAGTTTTATGCTGAGAAGGGGAGGAAGGGTAACAAAAACCACATTGTTACTTGAAAAATTATAATCTACTCAGTTTCAAAGGATAACCCTGAAAAGCTATTTCACCCCGTCAAGGAAATATTTATCAAAAGATTTTAATCAAAGTTTAATTTTGTGCCCAGTGTTTCTAACCAAATGGTTTCTATCTAGTGTTATTTACACTCTATTAAGCAGCATTAACACTCAAATGTCTCAAGCTGTTGCCAGCATGAACATGGAGTCTCAGTCCCACTTCTTGCTAAAGCATCCAAAACTGCTTAGTGGAAAGGCAGAGGGAAGGGAACAAAAACTCAGAGTAAAGTAATTTGAAAATTTTTGGGGGGTGGGGGTAGCTTTACATAAAGAATAACTGTTGGCAACTTTCCCTCTCACTTCCCTGTTGTTTAGCAAAGTTCTTGTCCTCAAAAAAGCTGTCTGATTTCTATCTAACTCAGTTTATGTTGGGAGGGTCTCAGTCTTTCTCTGCCAAATTTTCTTTTAAGCACCAAATAAAAAACCTCTGTTATAGCTATTGAAGACTAATGGGTTCTACTGATGTCTGGAACAGAAATGGTGAGAAAAGATAAGAGGAGGACAAGCCAAGAAAACGGGCGGGGGGACTGGCAGGAGGAATAACCTTTAAAGATTATTTGAGAAAAGGAAGAGGAACCAAAATTCAGTATGAATACTAGAACCTCAGTATTAACAATAATAACTTTCTATAATAAGCATCTCCAGGGCTTAGGCATCCTTTGCCTTCAGATTTTGACTTCAGGCCCCAATCCAGCAAAGCCCTTAAACCTGAGTAGTATTAATGAACTCAACCTATGTCAATGGGATGGGCTCATAAGCTTAAATTTAAGCATGTACTTAAGTGCTTTGCTGGATCAGAGCCTTGCTTGTTCTAGTCGATGGTTACCTTATAAGTGGGAAGTGTCTATCAAGCAAAATTACCTTACAGATGTGTAAGGGAAATCCATTGCTAATCATGCAGCAGGTTTTGTGATACTGGATGAAGCAGCTATCTGCCATGCATCAGACTCCACATTTTTTCCATGTAGACAAACAGTCCCAGTTGAATACCAGCCACTCAGACTTAAGTATCCAAAAGCTGCCAGTCTGCAGTGTACTTGTTCAAAATTAATTCCTTAAAACTTCCTTCCAGTGGTTGTTACACTAATAGTTTAGCACCTTCATTGGACATTATCATACACATCCAGCATCACAGTGCTTTTGTTTCTTACCCATAATCCATGATCCTCCCAAAGCTGAACATGCTTCACATTTCAAAAACTTCCTTTCTAGATCTTACTGCTTTTCCTATGTCTGTCTCCACTTCCTCTTTCATCTTAGATGCTTTCAGTGGAGATCAAATATAGCCCAAGTTTCCTTGTTGTAAATATAGATAGACCCTGAGCCCCAAAGCGCTGTACTATTATCTGTTTCCTCCAATAATGCACCAAATGCAGACCTACTAATAGAGGAAGAAGTATTCCCACAGAGGCCCCAGTATTCCAGCAGAGGCAAACTTTTTGCTACCTTCCTTAGGAAGAAGGAAAGAAAGCATCCTAGTCAATCTCCATGAAAACAGTTTGCATGACTTGTGAGCAGCCCACCTGGAGCCTCTTAAGATTTCAAGTCTGCAAAAAGGGAAGTCTGGATTCTGCTCCAGAAATTTCTGAAGGTCAGAAAAAACAGAAAACCCCTGAGAATAAGAACAACAGCAAAAGATAGAATGAATGGGCAGATGGTCAGAAAAACACTGGAGGACAAACTTAGTATCAGGATCAAACACTTATTAGCTTATCGTAAATTGATAATAAGGGATTTTAGATTCATCTGATCTATAATCCTATGAGTCAGCTCCTTACAGGTAAAACGCTGACTTTTCTATACTAGATCTGGTCCTTAGATGGTGTAAAGTTTGTTCATGTCAGCACAGATCCCAGGGGGACATTTCTTTGGTGAGACGTGGCTAAGAATTCCATAGCAGCTACCCTGAGTCTGACCCTGCTTCATCAAATTCAACATATAGCTAAAACATACAGAAAACATGTATCAGCTATTGTGTACCAAGCTACTTACAACCAGATATATGTCCTTTGATGTGAAACCATGGTTTTCAATCCTGTTTTTAAGGTAAGAACATTTTCTAACAACTTATTTATAGTCAGAGGTTATATCTCGTATTTGTGAAGTACTGAAATTATCTGTACATGAGTGCTACTCAAATCGATTTTAAAAAATCTCATTGGTTTGTGTACACATATATACCTGTCCTTTATGTATGTAAATTTTTTTATTAATAGAGCATTTTTTAAAAAATCATAACTTGTTTGAAACACACTTAAAAGTTTTAAAAGATGCCATGGTCATATGATAAACAATGGCTAAAGTAGGAATTCTTAAAGTAGTGGAATGGCAGTAATAAATAGATCAAAGACTTCCCTATGGTAATATCCATATGATTAATAAACAACAATATTTCCTATCCTGTAATCCATGTCATGGTTCCGATATATAAGGTTTCACATTTTTTGCCTGCACACAGGCACGCACAGGCTCACAGAGCAGATGTGAAAGTCACAAGTCTCTAATGTAATTCATGCTCCAGTTCAGCAACTGTGAGGGTATGCTGAAGACAACGCTGTGACTAACACGGACAAGAAATTCCTGAGAGAATAAGAATGACTGTTAACAGTTCTGAGAAACTCTTCCTCTGGGTTATTATCCCATAGAGAGAGATAGTGGGTTTTAGCGGTCTTAACCAAACAAACAGCTCTGAGAAACTAGACATATTCCCTCTGAGATTACAGTGAATGAAAAACAAAAACCCATCTTATGTTAAAAGTGGTTTGAAGCATTCATGATACTCTCAGTGAAGTACTTGGACTTCTTCCTGCTTTGTGCATCAGGTCAGAGTTTCCATACTCCCAAAGGAAACTAAACATTGGCTGAAAAAAAAGGGAAAGTCCCATTTACCCTTACTGTTATCTTTTCACAGCTGGCTTGATTGAACAGGGGTGAGGCATGGGCATATGTAGTGACCATTACAGCAACCAGAAAACAATGCAGTAGCAACTCAAACAGGTGCACCTGTTTAAATGATTTACATCTGGGACACTGCTCACACACATCAAAGTAACTGAAAGGGAAGTTGCTTGAAAACTCTATGTTCTTGTAGCATTCTCCATCTCCTTAAGGTAGCTGGCAAGTGAAAGATGTGATCCAGTCCCAGGGCACTGAAAGCCAGAAATCAAGTAAAACACTACCTAACTAATGGCTTAAGATCATTTCAAGATTTCAGAAATGTCAGCCTCCTTTTTTCTCACACCACCTACTTACATTGCCTAATGCAACTCTGCTGTCCTAACACAGGTTAAACACACAAAGAAACACTATCTTATATACATGAAGTAACGAGCAGTAACCATTTCTTCAACTGCCTCTCATGCAATTCAAGCTGTGTCAAAGCAAATCAAGTTAACAGGGTAGATGGGGAGAAGAAAGATAGTTTTGCGACTAAGAAGCATGGCTACAACTCAACTGTTGGTACTCCCACAGATTTCCCAGCTCAGTCTTCTGTGCTCCTTTTGTCTTTGAAAAAATAACAGCAGTAAAAATATTTCTAGTATTTAGGTTTTCTGCATTACGTTTCCTAGTGTGCTGAGACAGTGATTGGCACAATCAAGCACTGGCTGCAGACTGAAGTTCACTACTGGTGCATTACTGTGGCACTTTATTTGCTCGTACATAGCATCAGAGCATCCCTTAAGACAACATTTGATAGCATCACTCATCTATCTGCGTTGTCATACAGTCCAGATGGTTGCGATATGTAGGCAACTGGGAACCAGAGCAGCAGGAGTACATCCTGCTGCAATTTTCCCTCTGGTGCTAATCTTGATGCATTTAGATTAGTCTGTTGGTTAGAAAGTCTACAGTTCTGGTGTGATGCACCCAAAGACCTAGCAAACTAAATAACTGGACCAGCTGCACTCAGTAGCTTGCCAACTATCAAATGACCAGATTTGCCCATAAAAACTCAGTAAAAGATTACTGCAGCTCAGCTGAGTGACAATCCCCTACTATGCAGAGTGAATTTTCTTTTGAACTCCAGAAGGATGGCACTGTTGCAAATGGGTCTGTTATTAAAGATCAACTCAGAAATCTGTGTACTTGAGCAGATTAACTATTACTATGATGTACAAACCCAGAGGCAAAGAGGAAACAAGACTTATTCCATTTGGCAAATGCAATTTTATTTCTGGATTAGTTGTAAGAATTAAAATTTTAAACATTCTATCATGTGTACCCTGCCAGACGCATTAATTGGCATACTGCAACAATACTGCAAATGAAGAAAGTCAACGTAATTAATCATCTCTGTATAAGTACAGAGTTCTCAGGAACGTAATAGTTATTTTTCTGTGTTACAGAAAGGAGGGTTTCCAAACTTCGAAGAGGCAAGACTTCAGTGGGAATTTGATAAGCCAAAAAACTATAAACTGGCTTTCATTAGTCCAGGTAAGAAAAATCTAAACACAATATGAAAAACAGAACACAAACTGACAGATACAACGAAGGAAGGAAGACAAAGACATTTCTAAGGAGGCATCTTGATAAAATAAAGAAATTACTGAGTCTGTGACTGTAATCATACTTAGTTAAAGCCAGGTTAGTATAGATTTTATAGTCTTGAGGAATTTACTCAAACAGAAGATATAGTCACCAAGAGCAAAACGTTATACTTGGTGACTTCCTGTACAGTTTAGTCACGTATATAGCCTCACTGACAACAAAGTACATAACTGCAAACTGTGAATCACACCCAAATTTTCCACCCATGACTATATGAGGGAGTATTTTTTGCCACCAATACAAATACTCAGTGGTATAACTGTGACTACACAGAATGATTTTATCTGGACTAATTGCTAGCTATTTACTTTGCTGGTAGAGAAGATTCTTTATACCGTATAAGCATCACCAAAATTATTCCTTATGCTAGCACTCATGGTGTTACTGGTTCTTCCACCAGCAGGGTTTTTATACTCAAAACAACTCACAACTGAGCAACAGAAATGGACACCAAGAGAGCTACAAGAATATGAGTGAGAACAGAAGTTACCTATATACATTCCCATTTCCCCAGGAAAAATCACTGTGTGTGGAGTAAAAATATAATCCTTTTCACAGCCAAACTGGCCTGTGAACGTGTAATCACAAGTGTTGCATGTGGGAACAGACATCTGTGTTCTATCTTCATTTGTCATTTTGGTGTCTATTTCCAGGAAAATTGGAAGATAATTTTCAAAATTTGGCCCCCCAAAATAGCAAAAAATAGATTGAGTTCTCACAGACCAAACCATGCTCACTGGCAGTCCTTCTCAATGATTTTGCAAAAAATTCTTGCTGTATATGTATAGAATGATTTGAAATTACTCTAATTACCTGAACAATCTGAAGTCTCTAGTTCAATTTACAGGTCTGATTGCTCATATTTCTTTCAGATAGAGATGCATTTCATGTGGTTATTGATTCCCTATTAATTTATAGAGCAGCAGGTTCCTGCAGGGGAAAGACTTCATTTCTCCAGTATAGCCTTCTTTAGAAGAATGTCCTGCAGAAAAAAAGAAAGAGTGATAGTGAAACAGATGCTGTTAGCTGTAGTGCAATTTTTAGTCTTTCTGGTAAGCACGATTTTATATAACTGGATCTCAGTGGCGTCATTTTGATTTGTACTGTAGAGTAGTAATTGAGAAGACCACAAATACCCACATGCAACAAGAAATTTTACCTTGGTTCTTCTAGAGATCTATGACTGTTCTTACAAGTAATTACAGCATAGAGAAACCATACACAGTAAACTGAGTTTGTGACACAAGGATAATTTTGGGACAAACCCATTGTATAGTGACAAATTAACACAGGCAAACTTCAGTGAAAACCAAACAGTCATGAATACTTGTTTACAGGCACACTATCATATAATACAAATGGAAACTTGTTCTTTGGACAAGCCTTAACAAGGAAGTAATTTGTAGTTACTTATATACTTATGAATTCACAAAGCCACAGCAGTGGTCCACAGAGAAGGAAAAAAAAAATTAGATTAATCCTACTTCTTTAGGCAGGGCCTATTTATTTTATAGTCTGGCAGATGATAAACCAATTCTGCAGGGGACATCTAAGGGACATTATGAAGTAGAAACTAAATACTTGTATTTTAATAGGACAGGCATGGCAAAAGCCCAAAGAACACTCCAGCATGCCAGGAACAAAAGCAAGCGTGGCATGCAATGCACAGGCAGGCACATGCTGAAAAAATAATGCAGCCTCACAATGGACAGTCATGTTAACTCAGGTCTGGCTATTCACCATGAGGTAACACTGCAGTGGCTACAGCTGCAGGAGATACCCTTGTCTGTACACAGGTGCACTGCCTTCAAAAACCTTTCTGTGTGTGTTGGGACTGACTGCTGATGAGGGAATAGTAGGGCTAAATATACAGGATATGAAAACAAAAGCAACAGTGACAGTTATTTCCTTGCTTGTTAGTTTATGCACAGGTATTAAACAAATTTTTACAGCAATCTTCAGTTGGTGTTAGCCAGTAAAACTATACTGATTTACAGCAACTAATACTCTAGTATTCTACATAGAACAAGAGTCTGGGTTAACAGTGACTACAAAACTCTCCTCTGCCATTTTACATAGCAGTAAGAATATCTTCAAGTCTTTTCATTCAGTCAAGCTAGAAAACATTGGTCTTGCTTTTGAAACTGTTTGTCCAAAGTAAAGCAAGTTGTATCGACTTGATACCTCTATCACACTAAGCCATGGATTCTTCTGTTTCACAACTATGCTGATTATCTTTAAAAAAAGGACTCTGTGAACACCACAAATTGCCAAGACACCCAGATCACTTTGCTCTTTTGAAAATTTTACATTTACTTTGGCTTAGACAAGGATAGTGACTGCGATCTAATTAAAAAAAAACAAACAAAACAGAATTAAATGTCTAGTTGTGATGAAGAATGCTTATAGGCATTTGTTTCCTCAAATTATAATTCATGGGACCATAGTAAATGATCCAGACTGAAGTAAGTAATTTCTAAAAAAAACAAAACCACCCCCAAAATCCTCAAACTTTAAACCAAAAGTATGAGTGTGTAGTCATGTACAACCAATTCTGAGAATCACCATTTTGAAGAGTCTGGGAACCACTGCTGTAATGTGCGATAGCTACTTATAACTATCAAATTAGCAACCATGTGATGCAGGTTATGTAGTTCACAAGAAGTAAATACTTGAAATACGTCTGATGAAAAAAGCAAACTGTATAGACTATTGTTACTAGCCTTTTAATTCCCAGAGAAAGAAAGCTTATGCACTTACATTTCATCATTGTATTCCTTTGGTGGTGATGCCGCAATGACTAAGTCAATCCAATCCTGAAAAAGAAATGCACAGGCAAACATGTGCTGCTAAATGCTTTTAGAGATGGTTAGTGGACCACCATGGAATAGCAGATACAGGATCAGGAAGGCAATCTATTCCTGGAAAACCACAGAGAGCAGCAGAAAGATATCTATTAAAGAGTTCTATAGGAAGACCATTTCAAGATTGAGCTTTTTGATTTGTATCCTGAAATTAAAGAAAAATCTACTGGTCTTGCAACGAGCTTTTAAAAATCATTTTTCTAAGAATCATCCTGTATTAGGTCATGTTAGCAATTAATACAGTTCTTGCTGAGAAAACTGTAGCTGTAGTGCAGTGTTACTTGTACATTAAGAAATCAAAGATAAGATAATCTATTATCATAAAATTCCAATCAGCTTGCAAGTAATTTTCAATATCAAAGAGAGATTCTACAGATAAATGTACTATAAACACTCAGAATGTAATGTGTTTAAATACCAATCTTGACAAGTGACTAAACACCATGAACTTTCACAGTAAATTACATGCATGATTTTCAGAGATGCTATATGCCAATATCTTCTGCAGATTTCAGCTCACTTTGGTAGTATGTGGCATATCTGTCACTTCTGATGTTTGCAACCTTAATTGTGTTGACATGACAATGTCATGAAAGAAAAGTATACCTCATATGAGCGTTATAGGTAGAATGAAGAAGTATTCCAGGTTACTTACCCCACCCATGTTCCAAGCTTTTGCTAGTGTTGCCTGTGCTTCTGCCAGCCTGCTGTCAATTAATATCTTGCCATTTACAGCTAGTATTTCATCCCCTTTCACTATGCCTCCTGGTGAAAAGACCAATATGGTATACATACACGTAAGCAAAAAAAATTCTGTGGGTCTTTTCTGTCCTGTATTTATGCAGTAATGAGTATAATGATAAGTGTCTTCACTAGATGTGAAGGCTTACACTAAAAATTGATATAAACAAGGAAGTTTGCTACAGGCAAAAGCAAAAGGAATTTTTAGGCATGGAAAAGCCACACTGATCTCTTATTGATCATGACCAGTAAGAAACTAGTTCAGTAAGATTTTCCGTAGTAGCAGTTTGCCTGTCTGGGTAATCCATGTATACAGTCTACAAACTGGGGTTGATTGTAGGCTGTTACTACTATGAAAATGGCAGCATTACTTAAAAGACCTGAAGGTATAAGTAGCATTTGTCAAGGGTTTGCAGAACTGTCTTTCCTTTGCAAAAGCCTGTGTAACGTTTAGTCCTTAGAACTGACTTTGACTTGCTAATCTGGAATGAAGCACAACCAACTGGGATTGTATTTGAAGAGGGGAAAGCACAGATGGGAAGGGGACAGCATTAGCTATAAAAGACCCTCACTACAGTGAAGAGTCAAAGAGAAGCAGAGTACTTGAGAGATCAAGTAGCTGAGATGTTTTCACAGCAGGAGTGACTTGAAGTTGGGTGCAGATTGGGACAAGGTCAGCAAAGACAACATCAGGAGATACTGTCCTGTCTGTCTACCTGGTCATTGCCAGAGTTCTCAAGGAAAGGATGGAGATACTGGCCACCAGGAGCAAAGCCTGGACGTGTTGGTATGCACGTTTTTCTGCCTTCCAGAGAGCTAAGCTGCTACCCAGAAGGCTCTGGCCTTTAGTGGGATTTTGGGAGTAAAGCCAGGTGTTATACAAAACAAATTACTATTGAAAGTAGCATTAAGAAGAAAACTAAGCAGTGTAGTGTAGCCATGGTCAGGTGATTGCTTTGCACATGGAAGTACTACAAATGTCATTGTTTGGAAATTGTGAAATAATGGAGACCATATGCTGCTTTCCTTAATTAACATAATACACCAGAGAATCAGCTGTTGTTGTGTTTTTGTTTTTTTTTTATATATCAGACCGGAAAAAGGGGAGTCCTTATTAATAGAACAGCTCTACATTTTCAGGCCACATAATTGAAAATTCTGTAATGATAGAAATACAGCAGCAATGACCATTTCTTCTTAAACACTATTTATAAATTTTACATAATTATTAATTTAAGCAGCACCCTTCAAATCATGATCCTCTCTCTGAGCTGCCCTTAGAACTGAGACAGAACTTGGCTGCCTTGGACAATCCAAGTGTGCCTCTCAGTACTAGGCATAGCTATGAAGTTAGCCAATAACTCTCAGTCAGCATAAGGAGCCACTCTGCAGCAGCATTCAAATTCCTCATTGTTACTCACCATGTTTGTCTGCAGCACCACCCTCATAGATGGCAGACACAACTATCTTTCCAACTGGAGAATCAATTCCTCCCTCAACTGCAAGGTCTAATGATCCTTCCTATTAAAAAAGAGGTTTAGTTCAGAAAAGGCTGTTAATTTTTGCCATCAACAGGAACTTAATCTTTCCTTCATCCCAGTAAATGGGACTGTACATGAAATGCTCACATGAACCCTTTAAATATCAATCAAATAATATAGTATTTACCTTTTTAATTCGTAATAGCCGTACATCTTTTCCCATAATCTGCTCTGGGGTAAACTATGAAAAAGATATAGTGATTAGTCATTTCCACCTTGGAAACACAAAACAATTAGGCTGATCTATGTAGTTCGTGGGAGAAAAGGGACCTTTCCCTCCTCCAAAATAGTGTTAGCAGAAGATCAGAACACCAGATAATCTTTTCCTCTAAGAAAGCTCCTTTTTAACATGACTAGAAAAGACAAATACACAAGCCCCAGCAAACCAACAAGCAAGAATCTTAAACCCTTCCAGCCCTCAAAATCAAGGATGCGTTTTTTCTAGTGTATTTCATATTAAACAGAGAGACATATTTGAATTCTCTCCTTACCATTGAATATGGATCAAAATCTTCCAAATATTTCTGGAAGCCCTGAGAATAAAACAATACTTAATTGTGAAAACATTAGACTCATGCACACACTTAATACACAAATTCCATTTTCTTTATTAGTGAGAGAACATGTTAGTCTATAAGCTATGAAAGAAGACAGTAAATGGAGAAGAGCACAGAAAGGCAGCAACAGTCCATCCTGACAGTCAAAAGACGTTTCAAAATCTTATGACAGATCGGCAGTTTGAGCTGGTCATACTATGGAGCAGTTTTGAGGAACAGTTTACCACTCTGTCAGCTCCACAGTTTCTCTCTACACCTGACAGAACAGAAACAAATCTTGAAAGCATCACAGGCAGGTATGTTCTGCCACACTCTTCTGAACAACGCTTCTGGGGACTATCACCATGTTGGGCACTACCTAACACAGGCAGAAGTGACAGGCTCCAATTCACCTGTCAGCAACACTACTCCATAGTGTCTGGGTTGTAGGACCCTCTTCCAGCCCCATTCTCTCCTCCTTTCCACAGAGTTTCAGAGAGTTGGCTCCATACCACAAGCAAACACAGGACAACAACCAATTTTGTTTTCATATGGTTCTGTGGAGGACTTAAAAGTTTTAGCAGGGAGTGTCTGAAATGGGGAAGATAATATTGCAATTAGGTAAAGCAAGATTTAAGCTTTGAGAGGACTCATACCTTCTTAAAATTTCAAAACCTAGTGCCTTACCCTTGTCAGACCAACACTGCAGGGAAAAAGCAGGAGTTATGTTTTCTGCAAAGACAAGAGTTCCTGAGTCAGCAATCAGGAATCAACGGTGTTTGGGTGGTGGTTTCTTGTGGAGGATTAGTCGTTACCAGGTGAGACTGTGTGGGCAATGCTGGAGATTTATAAAAACTCTGCACTTATTCTGCATGTTAACATAAGGACTATGGGGACTTAACAGAAATCTTTACTGAGGTATCTACATGCTGCATCGCTCTTGTGACTTCAAGCTGCAATAACCTGGGGATATGAGAACAACACAGAACCACACAACCCTTTGCTGACACAGCAGGCAAGCCAAATCTGATGCAGACCAGTAGTTTAGTGTGGGATCAAGTTTTATATATGCATTATTGCCCTCTTTTCTACTGGATCCATCTGATGACAAAGTCTATTCTACTCTCAGACTCAGCTAAGCCTTTTTCCACTTGTAAATCAAATGCACAGCTTAAGGTTCCTCTGGTATCTTTAAGGGTTGGCTGTTAAATGACAAAGTTGCAGCAGAAAACACTAATGCCTCCTGCTGTTATCATCTTTATCATCTCTCTCAGTTGCCTAATTTTGACATGACTATGAATGATCCTCTGGGGTCAGATCTCATCCTTACCACCACTACTTCTGACAAAGTCAGGGAGCAGTACTACACAGCTCTGCATTAGCAGACCCTCAAATGTACAACAGTGCTGCCCATTTGTCTAACCACACTTATACAGACCATGCAATAGTAGTGGTGATGACTCTTGCATTGACTGGCAGTCATTACACACAGGCATACTGAATTGCACAGTGTGAACCCTGGCTTTCCTGCAGGCTGCCTCTCCCTTTATCCTTCCCCTGAGGTCAGAACACTAACTTAAGCAAATCATGTCCTCGTTCTGTGTTTCTTCTGAGACAGAAGAAACACTTGCAAGGACTGAAGCATGACTTTGTCTCCCCAAGCTCCAGAGAGCTAAATCATCAGGGCACAACTGCAGAACTTTTGCTTACTGCCACAAGCGGGTGTTTTTTGTAGGGAAGTATGTACTAAAAGCATCTTTTGGGAATAGGAACATGATAGACGTTATTTAGCATTTAAATTAGTATGGGTTGAATTACATTTGTTAACCGCTACCTTTGAGGAACTAAATAAATGGGAATTTCATCACAGACTTCAGAGAGGGTAGAATTTCATCCTGGGAAAACCCCAATCATTCATTCATTTACAAAGTGTATTAATACTATAAGTAGTTTTACTAAAACTGTAAGAGAAACATTTTACAATGACAGCTACCTAAACAACTAATAGTTTGAATAGCTGAATATGTATTGACTTTTGGAATCATGGCTGAAGTAGACATCTATGTTCTTGGAGCAAGCAACTCAGAGGAAAGGACTCCAATCTCAGCCAAGCCACTAATTCATTATGTAATCTAAAGGAAGTCATTGAACTCTCTTTGTCCCAGGTCGCCCTCATGAAAAACAGATGTTGCCCTTGAAGAAAGTTTTCCTGGGAAAATAATTTTTAAACAGAAAAAAACCCCCCACTAAACCCCACAACAAAAAACCTGCAAGCAAAGAAGTGACATGATCTGGATCCAATAATGTACAAATAGAGCTATGATACAATGAAGACATCCACTGAACTGTAAATAAATCTTCCCAGAAATGGGAATCACAAATTCAGAGAGTAGAGAGCGCAATCCATATCCAAGCAGGGACTAATAGACCAAGCAACACTGAGTGAAAACCACAGTGCTAAGCCCACTCTCTCACTACTCAGGACATCTCAGGTGAAAGAGTGAAGACCATTCTAATCCTTTCTTGACTTACAGTGATATTCATAGGACTGCACATAAGTAGAATGTGGAACATTAAAATGTTTAATTGCACTGAAACAACTGTCTGGACTTCTAGATGAAAAGTAAAGCTACTACTTAAAGAAAAAAACCACAAACACAAGCACCTAAGCCAATGGTACTGCTCACTGAAGTTTCTAGCATCAATAGTCAATAGCAATTGAGACTTAACTGAAATAAACAAAAAAAGAACTGAAAGAGAAACCTATGACTAGATTTAACAATTTTTTCCAAAAAACAAATTTGCTAAGAAAACAACTATTATATATACAGAACATACTAACATACAGTGGCAACTGACCAATCTCAAAGTTTGATTTATCTTAGTCAAATTCAGTCTTCCATTCTAGATCTAGATTGAAACTGATCAAAAGAAGAAAAAAATCAATTATTGATCTTAATGGTTTACCACTCAAAAGCTCACACTGTGAGCTCACAACTGTGCACCAACATTTTCATATAACATGGCAATGCATCTGACTTAGCTTGCATTAATGGTGTTTTGCACAGAAACTGACACATTTAACAGCAGCAGAGAAGTTAAGCAAGAAGTTCACTTCTTCAAGAGAACATCTATTGAACCACCAGTCAACCAAAGAGGAAGAGACGAAAATTTCATCACTGACAGAGGGAAGCAATAAAAGTAGTAACACAACAGAAATATCCTACAGAATACAGAAAGGTTATATGAATAAGTGCTTTCCACCACCAGTTCCTCTGATTTCCTACCAATAACGATGTTATGATAATAGCTCTATTTGTTAAACTATTTTATTACTGAAAGCATTGCAACTGGAGACTAAAAGAAACAAGGAAATCTTAGGAATAGAAAAAAAAAAGCCAGTATCACATCAGTTATCAGTGTTCAACTATCTTAAAGATTGTACTAAGCATATAAATAGTTACAGATGGTTCAACCTGAAGGATTTACTGTCCTCTCACTCTTCACCTGTCTAGACTAGCAGGAGCCACAGGCACACACTGAAAGTTTACAAAGACTAGCAGTTTTCATGCACTAGGGCTGTCTTGCACCTCTGTTTTAGAAACTGAGCAACAGGATTAGAAAGGAAAGTTTTAAATCTATGACCAGCCAAAACAAGAAGTACCACACAAAATACGAAAATTTTATTTTACTTGTTTTTTGTTAGATCTAAATGATGAATTGTAAACCACCATCCTTTTAAACATCTCTTGTGGCTGCAAAAGAAAGAAAATTGCCAAACCAGATATTAACTTTTTGCTGTTAATAACTATCACCTACTCACAAATAAACTCACTGCTTTTCTTGCACGTCTAGGGACCGAATCACACTTGCACACTTGTTAGTGGTTGTTCCCTATACCATTTCAAAATGAGAGAACACACACAGTGAAATAGTACTGAATACAAAGAGGAAAGAATTCTAGAGAAACTACATAAATAATGCACATTTCCATACCACAAGATTTCTTAAAAATATTTTCCATGACTCCTTTTATCCCTAATTTCTACAGAACAGTGCTGGGGTCTCTTCTCCATGATTTTGAAAAAAATAACTGAAAAAACCCACATGGACAAAGTGCTAGACAAGTAATTTCCAAAATATTGAAAAGTCATGATAAATATATATTACACATTTCAGATTTGCTCTCCTACCATGGATTTCCTATACTGAAAGGTGAATTTCATTATTAAGTTCCTCATGAAGTTGATAAGCTGAAAGAAAAGATATGTGTATTTGGGCTCATCCTGAAAGAAGCGATTACTTAAATATCAATTACCAGTACAGGTGCATTCTACTTAAAGAAAAATTCCTTCTGAATTTAAATTGACTTATTTCTGAGTGGTCTTGCTTCAATTTCGATATCTACAAGTAATTTCACAATATTGATTAATAACTACTGGATTTTTTTTTAATTGTGTTGGGCTTCAGTGATTTTAATCCCATATTGATTCTGTATTTCTTTTGCTTCCAGTGCATTAACAAAATGGTACACTGTAGTTTGGAATCACTTAAAACACAGAACCTCTTATTATGTTACAAAAATTTCCAAAAATCAAATGGGCTAAAAAAAAAACCCCAAACCCCAACCTTATACACCCGTTACAACTCTCCAGCCTCCATTCAAAACCCTGCATCAAATCAGGTAATGTATTTCAGTCTTCTGAAACAAGAACAACTTTCTACAGACTAAACTATGGTATTTACATTTCCAAACTCAATTTGCTTTAAAACAAATTACTATATATCAGTTTCACTACTGATTCTATCAGTGTCCTATAGTCATACCATTACTTGGAAAAACATATCTTTTCCCAAGTTGATGAGAGATTTGTTGTCTGCATTTAATTAATACAATGACAGAGTTTTTTGTCTTGAGGGACTTTTGGGCAAGCCTGGCAAGATTTTCCAGAAAACTCTTCAGGCCCTCTCTAGCCACTTAGAAAAAAATTTCCTTTTCAACACAGACAGTTTTGGTATAGCTGTGACCAATAATAACTGAAACTTCCAGTCACAGCACATCTGGCCACACAGTATCTAAGCACCTGTCTCAGGTCCCTTGACTGCAGTCCTGCAGAATCAGGCTTCAAATCTTGCAAATTAGAGGAAAGCTTAAACATTCATTCTTCCTTTTACAAATGCTGCATCCAACCACAAAGCAGTGAGGGAGGAAAAATCTTTAGTAGCAGCAAGCGCATCCAAGTTTTCTAACTCACACAACAGGATGTTTGTGATAGTTGGGATAGCAGAGGCTAATGTCCATGTTGGTTTTACTTCTCTGAAAACCCTACCACTAAATTATAACAATCCTCTCCTGTTCTCTGAGCCAAAATTTAATTAGCTTTGCCACGAGTGTATTCCAATTCACTCTAGTACAGCAGATACAAACAATTCACATTGATTTTGACCCAGAGCAACCCTCAGCATTCAAGGCCACACTCAAAGTTTAATCCTCACCCATCATTTTCCTATTTATAAGTGAGAACAATTTCATTTTCATGAACTGTTCAAAGACCTGGGAATTGTGACCTGAATTCAGTTAATATGAAGACTTAAGTCACAACAGACACTTCACTGTTCCTATCTGGCCCAACTACCTTCCAGGTAACAGGAATATTTTACCCATTCTTGCATGTTTAATTTATTCTTATGTTCATGCTTTTCAGCTGCTTTATTAGTGAATTGCTCGAGTATAGGCTCACTTGATTAACTGTTTGAATCAAGTAAATCCATCAAGATCAGTTTCTAGAATTTGGTACTCTGGACAGCTAAACTCAGACAAAAACAAGGTAGAAGAAATTATGTGTGTTATGTCATATTAAGACATAAAGACTAGAGTTCTGTAAGGTGTGTGAAATCTACCAAGACAAGAAATAGGGTAGCAAAAGATACTTTTCCTTTGGTGATACCCCCCTTCACTAAGAGAAGCCGAACCAGTCCGGTACCTGAACCATTGACTTAAATAAGGACCCCTCTGCAAACAAACAAAAAGCATTCCTTCTGCATGAAATCAAATTATAATTCTTATACATTTCTGGAAACAGGCAAGTACCTTCTTGTCTGTTTCATCATACACTGGCCTTTTCATTTTTTAACTAACAGAAGTAGACTCCCACTTCACTTTGGTACCCATAGAAGTGTAACTCCACATACTGCTGTGACTTCATTGTAGCTCTGTGCTGCATTAAAGTCATAAATGGAAGTAAGAGGTAACAGGTCTACAAAACCAATTTAAAGACTGATGTTTCTCTCAAAGTCCTATCAGAATATTGCTCCCACTGAAACTGTGATCTTCCAACTAACATAAGGCAGTTTGGGAATGAAGATGATTGACACCTGAAACATTTTAGCAGACTTGTGATTTGGAAAATGTGCATGCATGCATAGCAAATCATAGAAATTTCCCTATGGAGGTGGATCTTATTGCCAATTTCTCAAACTAATTGTAAGCAGTTACAAAAGAAAAAAAAAACCCAAAACCAAACAACCAACGTTTTCAATTTGTACCAAGACCGTCTGATCACACATAAGGGTATTATCAGTTTTGCAGACTAGTTTACATTTGCACACCAGGCATTTATTTTCAAGAGCTAGATTATATTAACTGCAGAATATGATTTTACTCTGTTTACTCCTCCCCTAAGGAATTTCATATTGCTTAGAGATGCTGAATTACTGAACACAATCAAAATGAAAGCTCCAATGCATACAACTGAAGGAAATATCTACGCTGGGGGTATTTGAATTTATTTTTAGCTCATGTAGCCTTCTCTTGAGCAACTTATAAAACCTGGTTTCATTTATCATTTCAATCCATTTATAATATAGAAGTTTCAAGATGACTATGTCTGTGGGAAAACTGGTTACTAAGTACCACTTAAATTTGTTCAAACTGTAACGGGGAAAAAAAAGGAACAAGAGTATCTAAATTATTAAAGCAGAAAATGACAAAAAAATCCATCGCACTTTAATGAAAAACAGCTAGGAATATTACACGCATCATTTACTGTCAGATACAGCATAAGCTTGTACTTAAATAAATGAAATGCAAATGCGATGGTTTTTTCCATCACTTAGAAAGCTCACGTGCTGCAATACACTGTCTTGCTTATATAAATGTATATATACACACATGTCCACACACATGCATATAACAGACACACAACTCTAATTCTAACACCATAAATCATGATGACCCTCAAGAATAAATACTACTAATTGGTCCACCACCTATTTTGGATGAATTTTCAGGGCTGTCACTTGGGAGTTATTACCTGTCAGAGCAGTATTTCTCTTTTTTTTTTTTTTTCCCAGTACGCTTTGGCTCACTTTCCCTTACATACCACAATTCCTGAAGAAGCTACATGGCTGGTCCTAAAATACTTAACCTAAGAGTTTTTTTCTTCATTTACATTTGAAATAGAAATGGAAAAAAAAGAAAGAAAAAGAATCTGATTGTGAGTCAACTTTGCAGGAACACTGCACAACCAGTGTATCGGAGTCTAAGATATGACAACACATGTTTTTTTTCCTCTGGAAATGAAATGATGAGATATATATCTACATTTCAAGTATGGTCATGACTATTTACAAAGGAAAAATACAGTGTAGTTAATTTTTACTCTTTAATTTCTGACAAATGAATTCAGAATTTATAAAAATAAAAACCAGCATGTGAATAAATGAAAAATAGCTTCTACAGAGTCTAAGGCTCTACACTGCTCTGGAATTATGCACCCCTGTATAAAAATTGTCACTAAAAGTGACTTCTAGATAATGGGGGGGAGGGGCAGAAGGAAAAATACCCTTTTGTACTTACCATTAGTGATCGCTTGACAATCTACATGAATTTTAGTTAGCAGAAGATGAGACAAGAACTGATTCTTTGAGTACAAGTCAAGAACAAATCCCACAGTACTATAGCACTCGGAAAAAGAACAATAAAAGGCTTACCAGGGCCTCTGATTTGATTGTTGGCCTGACCATAAAGTTTGGGTCAGGATGCAGCATGACAGGTTTAGAGACTATTGGTACCCCTGGAGGTCGTTGGGTAGGTGGACTTGGAGCAAGCTGCTATGGGGTTAATTTAAGAAAATTACATTCACAACGTAATTTGTGCAAATCCATCATTTCATCAAGATGCCTCAATTCTAATAGTTTATGGTAACCAATTTAATGACACTAATACAACAAAAAGCTTACAGAATTATTTTAACTAAGACTTAAAAAGTCAACAAGCCAAAACATAATTTCTCTTGCATCCAGATAGTAGCTTTTTCCCCTAAACTTTGACTTCACCACCAAGATTATGGAAAAATCTCATCCCTGCTTTTGGCATTTATCCTGTAAAGGCAATTAACTTAATAAGAAACTACAGGAAAAAAAATAATGCTTAAGTTGAGTATAAGAACATAGTGAACCTCAAATGAGATTTTAACTAATCTATGGCTAAATAGATCTTTTAAGATGAAATTCACCAGGACTGCAGCAATCAGCTTTCCGTAAAGAATTTCAAGCTAACTTAGCTTGACTTAAGAGCAAGGGTTAGTTATGCTAATTACCTATCCTTGACTGTAGAAAGTACAGATACCCAGAGGCATCTAAGACCTAATCATCCAGCACGTACTAACCCGGTTGTACGCTTCTTACTCAGTCAAAACTCCCACTGACGTCAAGCATAGTTTTATTCAAGTTCAAAACTGAGCCCTGTGGGTTTAGTTTCTGACTTAACCCCAGCAACTCTCAGCACACTCTTGTCAATGTTTCTCATAGGAAATGTGATGTATTCCAGATATCATTCATATAGTACAAGCTGTATCCTCTGAAATTATTTGAATTGCTTCCAGCAAATTGGTTAAGCCATGTTGTTGGTTTTGTTTTTTTTTAAAGGGGAGTTTTTGGAGTGGTTTTTTTTTTTTTTTTTTTTTTGTTGTGTTTTGTTTGTCTTTTTTTGTTTTCCTCCTTTTTAAAATAATTTAAGAAAAAACTTTTGGAACCAGATCTTTCAAAGTCCCTGTGGATATCCCTCAACGAATGTTGTTCCACACTGCAAAATGTATCGTATCATTAAGTTTTCTGATTTTAGAAGAATGGGCAGGTTCACAGATATTAATTTGTTAAAGTTGCATGAGAACCAGATGATTTCTTCTGCAGTTGCACAGTTTAGAGACAGACTTTTCTAGAGTGCGTCAGAATGGGCAAACCTGACATCCAGCCATCTTGAATCAAAATCAGTGCAAAGAGTTATCAAACAAATGTTGGTTCTTCTGAGAAGCTTCCTTCTTAGCACCCATTATGTTTAAAATCTAGTTTGGTCCTAGTTCCTTTTGTCTGTCTTGGCAGAAGAACAAAGTATATGCTCCATGACATACAGATATCCAGAACATGGATATCCAGATATCCAAACATGGACTGTATGTTGCTGAAGTGTTGAAATATGAAGTCCTCAGACCATATAGGAGTCACTTCCACTACCTGGTATTAGGTTATATTGTTACAGAGCAATGGATCCACGCGCATGAATGCAAGTGCTGAATTTTAAATAAGCCATGCAGTGTCAAACCCTTGGCATTTCCTTGACATTAGCATTACATAGGAAGTCCATAAAACTACAGTCATTATTAACAGTATATGACATACCAGCGGATTGCTTGACACAGAAGATACTTTGCCGCCATGGGAGGTGTTTCTTACAACCTAAACAGTAACAGACTTAGTACTGGGTTCACATGAAGTATATAGCTAATAATAGTTTTGAGAAACAGATCAATTTATACCAGATATTTTAACAGTTAGTTGTCAAGAATGTATATGACAGCATTTCATTCCTTTTTGGCTGGTATTTGTTCAAGCTGAATTTAAAATTAAATGATTGGGGGGGGGGCGGACCCACCAACTTAGCAACATAGAGGAGATTTACCGGTTTGATTAATTTTGGAAAAGTACACTTATGGGACAACAACAGTTGTCTTATTTTTTGCTTTAGCAGGCATAAACCCAAGATATTTAATCACTGACATCAAATAAACACATTGCTTCTGCTTATCTGCCGTGTTAAAAACCCACTTTTTAAAAAGCAGCAAGGATAAATTGTCCAGCTTCTGATTTTTCTTCCATTTCTGAAACCACATCAGAAATACTGAGTTATCTACTTACAAACAAAGCAACTTTGGCTCAGTATTCATACTTTACTAAGAGCTTAGTTCTTTCCTCATACACACTAATTATATTCAGTGAAAAATGACTTACCATTTTTGAAGGCTAGGTCTTCTTTTGCTGTTGTTACTTGATGTATTTTTCTTTAATTATTAATGTCTTTTCTCTAACATATCTAGCAGTGAAAAACTGCCAGAAACATATTTTGTAATATATGGGTTTGGGGTCAGATCCAGTATGGCAGTTCCTATATTACTTCTTTTATCTGAATATTTTCTATTAGCGTTAGGAGAATGTATTTCTCCTCTGAACACTAGCACTTTGTACATTTGTGTCATTTCACATCATTTTTATTTCACAAATAACTTGGGAAACCTGTTATCCATAAGAACATCTGACATCTCCATTTCAGTGGATCTAGTATATCCTTGGCACTTCAAACATAATAAAGGACATAGATCGAGCACTACCAGAGGTCTACTTAAGTTTATAAGAAGAGATTTGTAGTTCACATTAGGGCGATTATTCACATAGAAATAATCTGCAAGTTTCCCCTGAAAAGTGATGAATTTGCATATCCTTCCCCACCCAACCAGAATCATGCAAACATAAAGCCTATTATTTCCAAGCAAACATGCAAAAAAAAAAAAATAAAAAAAATTAAATCCAACAATGCAGTCAGTCAATCCATGCAGAAAACTGTGCAGGAAAGACGTGACCGTATGGGATCCTCTTCTGCTGTTCGAAACAAATAAGAATCTTTTGCCACAAAAATGAGTACGTGCATCCCACTACAGTGCTTAGCAAAGGGAATTATGATGCAACAGCCACCATTTCTCTCCTAAAGTGAGATCTGGCACAAGATTTCTTATATTTGATCCTCTTTTGGACTGAGATTGTAATAAGGAGAAAGTCAGAACATTTTCTCAAAGAAATCCCTAACTCCTGTGTGTGCAGAAAAAGTCAAACCTGATTATCAGCTCTTGCTCATTTAAAAGTATTTTACTGGTAATTTATACAGTGTTGATATTTTAAAAGTTTGAGCTTCTGATTTTAAGCTAATTTTTTTTTTGTCCACACTTCTCACCTAACAAATCAATTTGATGACATTTAAAACACTTTCACAAGTCATTTTCACTACAGAGACATTTTTATCAACTGTGAGTTAATCTGCTGCCTGCCATTGCTTTTTTTTTTTTTAATCTTTAAACACTCAAGTTCAAATTGTCTTTTTAGCTGATACGTTCTGCCCAAGATACCTGCATGTGGTAGGGTTACAATGTACATAGGGAGGAGAGAGCATAGCCCTCTGGACTTAAATTAAAAAAACCAACAAAACAAAAAAATCCAACAACCTATCTCTGGACTGCATTCACTACTATGAAGCATTGAAACCATTGCTTCTTTTAACATTGCATATGGCAGATAGGTAGATCCAGTGGATAAAGTGGGCAATGGAGCAGGGGAGGAAAGCCAGGCAGGGGAATGGTAAAGGTGCATGCATCTGAACAGATCATGAGGTCACCTGGGAAGCTGGTGTTACTGCCAGGGCTGGACCTCTTGAAAGTGGAACATTTGATGTAGGAAGCGGATGAGCTGATGATGCTGGAGTAACAGTGGGGGGTGGTAGCAGAGGCGGTGCGACACGTTGTTTAGGCTTGTCAACTTCATCTAAGTTTATATCATCAAGATCTGTGGTATGAAGCTGCAGGCCACCAGCAAAACGCCGCATTGATGTGGCCGAAGGAGAAGCGGAAGGACGTCCACTTGCCAACTATGTGCAACAGAAAAGAAATCTGCCTTAACAGTTCATCTGCCTGCAACAGCTCTGAAGAAATTAGTGGCAAATCTTAGGAACATCACTCAGCCTAACTGCTCCTGCACAGGAAGCTCCTGGCTTCTCCCACACAGAATATACATAAACTTTTTCTCTGAAAGCCATTTTAAAAGCACTTTACTTCTAAACTGGAAAGAAAACTGGAGTGCTGTGACACTAGGCTTGGCTGTTGGGGCAGGGGGGATGACACACAAGAAAACCCCTCAAAAGACAACCAGAAAACCCCAACTGCATGGAGTCTTCAGAAAGTAAAATCATAGGACAAATCACAGATAACACAACTCTTGCCTCTCTAGCTCTTATGAAGAGAAAGCAAGAATTGCTCCTTGAAAAGGTGATTATATAAAAGGAAAGTAATTGAAGAAGGGCCCTGAAATTCCATGCCATTTAAAAAGGGAAAGGGGCTAAAGTCTGGGGTAAACATAATGAGACATTAATACATGTGAGAAAAGTAAGCTTAAGGAGCTATCAAAACAAAAAGTTTAGGGTGCTATGAAATTCAGATCCTCAGGAGGTTCTGGACCTTCTAATTTCTGTTAATCAACACCAGATGCATGGTGGGGCTAACAAACTCCAGAGTTTGAACATAACAAGCAGCTCACCCAAAAAATAAGGTTGTGTATGCAAAGAAGGATTCTACATATGCTGTTAGAGTGGCTAACTTTTCTTTTGTCAGTGAACAAACTGAAGTATTTAAGAAAATCCAGTTGATACTCTTTCATTTTGCTATTTTGTAGACTCGGCTGAGGAAATATTTGAGATGAGCTGTCCTACAGACACATGCATCTCAGTCTAATATGACAATACTTCCCTCAAGTAGGTATCTCTGTTGACATTCTTTGGGATCTCCTTATCTGCCATACTCACCCCTTGGTACTAAAAAACAGGTATTTCATTGGCAGAGGTCAAGAGATCTTGACCGCTCTTATACTCAAGCAGCAGTTCAAGCCTGTGGTACCTGAATATTGTTCAGCTGCATTTATCTCTCAGAAGCATTTTGGTTTTGTTTTATGTGAGTTTAACTGCTTAGGTAGTTTTGTAGAATTGTAATAGCATATTTATATGTAATGTAATGTAACAGAAGAATTGATGGAGCAAATACAACAGAGTGCTTGTCTTAAATCAGGGTAGAGCTCTGGAAATACAATAGTGATTTTAATCCGTAATGCTCCCTTTTACTTTACAAAGTAAGTGGGACAAAGACCTACCAGAACAGAGGCAGCCAAAATCGGGTAGCGAGAGAAAACTCAGCATAATCATTCCACTGTCCTAGAGACCTGCACTGAAAGAGCCACATGGATCTGAGCCCGAGATCAGGAAGAACAGAAGACCAGCTGCTTTTTTCAGAGCAGCTCCACATTGACCTGAAGGAAATTCATGCAAGAGTGTTCCCCAAGGGTCTTCTTTGTGGTTGCAATTTCTCGGGGATCCCAGGGGAATTCAACAGATTGCAGTGTTCCTCTTGAAAGCAGCTGTGCTTGGAAGAGAGCCAGAGCAGCAGGATGGTGGGAAAGCCTCACTCCACATCTAGAACCATCAGGCTCTAAGGCACAATCACTATCTGCAACTCTCTTCGTTTAAGGGGACTATTTAAAAAACAAAACCAAACCCTGTTATTTGGGAGTTTCTTATCTTTGTCATTTTCTTAACCTGTAGCTTTATTTCCTGCAACACAAGGAAGCATCCAAGAGCCCATCGCCAATGACATTCTTATTTTCATCGGATACTAAAAAAATATGGCTGGGTATTCTAGTTTCAGTTTTATTGTTGGTAGCACATCCCACCTAGGCCAAACAGCTCACAAGCCAATAAAACCGTTAATTTTGTGGTGATAATATACTTTAAAAGAACAAAATAAAACCAGTTCATTAAAATAAAAAACAAATCTCAATAAAATATAGGAACAGCAAATTATATCGATTGTAATTTATCAATTACTGACATTTTTTTCCCCTCTTAGAATGAAGGCTGAGAGGGAAAGGTCAAAACAGACTTTTCTCTGGTAAAAACCTGTTGCTTTTAGGACACAACTACTGAGTTATTTAGAGCTCATGCAATATATGGAGAAGTCAGAATTTTACCTCAGGAGACTCATTCTCCACAGAGGAAATCTGTTCTAACCGTGTCTGACAAAGTCTTTCCACCCAGTGCTGCACCTTTTCTGATTCTTCCAGGTCTTCTCGTTCTGTCTCAGATACCTTAACCATAACATCAGTGCATGAAAAAAGGTTATAGGTACAATTACAATACAAAATGTTTCAAAAGTATGAAATGCCATTTAAATTAGTTTTAAAACTAATAATGCTTTTGAGAATGATTTCCTATTCTGCTGTCTTTCATTAAATTCATCACTACACATGGACACTCATTAACTGCAGAGGTATCTTCATTTGGGCAAAAACTGACTGTAGAAACAAGCAAACATGGGAACAGAGTTCTACAATGAAACAGCAATTTTTAAAAACTTCATTATCTTTGAAATAATTAAACAAGTGTCCTGCTAAGATAATTGCACTAAAGATTCAGTTCATTTTCTTTCAATATAATTTTGCACTTCATAGGAGAACACAACATACCTCTTGTACAAGACGATTTATTTTCAGTTGTTTTTCTTTCTCCAACATTCCTTCTTTCTCTTTGGCAAGTTTTTGCTCAAACTCCATTTCCTTTTTATTCTTCCTCTGTTCACACAGACTGTCACTTTTTGACTTCTTTCGCTCTTTCCCTTTCTGGGAAGTTTTGGTGGTTTAATTTTTCTTTTTTTTTTTTTTTTTTTCCAGTTAAGCAGATTTTTACATCAGCTAAAGACACGGCAAACTTCAAGCTTGGTACATGAGTGCCTGCCTTGAAAATATAATTAGTCTGTGCAAGTATGGGGATGGTCTTTTAAAAGAAAATCTGAAGTCCATTTCCCCAGCAATTTGCAGGAAACTCAACCTTATTTGGAGTGCTTGTGGACATTAACATAAGTTGGACAAGATCAGACAGCTCAACTTTTTTGCTCCTCTGCAAAGTTACAACATTAGGGCACAAAGGCCCAGTACAAAACTTTGAATATTCAAACAATTTTGGTTAGGTCTTGATTTGCCATCACTCTGTTCTGGCATTTTTATCTAAATACAAGACTGACTGCTTTCAGGTGACAGATGCTCATGTACAGGTAGATGTGAATATTCTATGCATAAAACATCTTCATGCATATGCCCTAAAACCAGCATTACCTGCCTTAATACCACTGAAATAAGCAATTACAAAGGAAAGGCTTAGATCAGTGCAGAAGCTGAATTGCTCCCAGGAAAGAACAGTCCATCACGACGGCCAAGTAGCTTTTATGAGCACTGGATAAAATCTGCTCACGTGAGTGAACTAATACAGCACAAAGCAACTCTAAAATTTTAGATGTAGAGTGCAACCAAAGGTGAAAACTACATAGTCTTTTTGGAGCCTCTGTTCCTGTTATTTTCGAAGTACATCCTGCTCCTTATTTCTACTTTAATGACGTCACATTTCTGCCACCCTCTCCTGTTTGTACCGGTATTGGAAAGCCCATGTTCTCCTTTTATTTATGAAAAAGTAAAAAGGAGGAGCAGCTGGCCACTTATTGTCAATTACTGCCAGTGCCCAGAAAGGCTATGCTTTGGGTTTGATTTTGCTCTGCTCATTATCATCAGCTACTGACTCTTCATGGTGGTTTGGGGAATTCAAGGCATGAACATGCTTCACTTTAAATAGCATTATTTGTCTTCCTTCCACCTTTTACGTGTAATATTGATATTAAACCCTTGGAAAACAGACATTTTCCCTGGCAGCTACAAAAGATAATTCTCCAAGGCAAGTAGTTAGTCGGAACTTTGTACTACTGAATTCAGTGGGATGTTTTCTATTGCTTCATGGTTAAGTAGAGTTGTTGTTGGGGAAAAAAAATAAAAAATAAAAATAATAATAAAAATCAATAATAGTTGGCAACAAAAATTTAAAAAAGTTTAAGTAAAAAAAACAATCTAGCTTTTCACACTAATGTTTTAACATAAACATAATTCTGTTGGCATGTTTTATTCAGGGCTAATTAGTTTGTACCTTAATAACAATTGCTGATATTATCTTATCTTCTAATAAATTAGAAGATACATTTAGCACTAAATGTAACATCTAGCAGGTCAGCTGCCTAGGTATCAACATGTGAAAAATTACTGAATTTAAAGGCACACTAAGCAGTACACACACAAGCCAAAGTGTTCCAGAACATGAACATATATCAGACAATCTTAGCTGCATTCACTGCATTCAGATACAGCAGGATGAGTCACCCTTTCCATCCATTTTCCCCATGGATTCAGTTTACTTCCTATTATAGACATTTTTAGTACAGAATGAAATTTTGTTTTTAAAACAAAACAAAATATCAATTAGCAATTTGGAGTAGGATGAAAATTCATCACTTCCAGACTTAAAAACATTTCTGAAAGCCGAAGATTAAAAATATGTCTTTTCAAGCTTCTAGTCCACACTGTGCAGTAGAGTTCAACAGGAACTGGGTAAGATCTTCATTACTGTATGAAAAGGTATTTGGACACTCTATAAACTACCTTTGTCAGCAGCAATACAGAAGATCACCTATTTGTGCGAAGAGATTGAGCTTTCATAACATGTATTTATAGTTTTCAGATAGATATCCTAACTGTACTGGCTTTCACACAAGTTACAGATCCATGCTGATTTAGAGTTGCTAGCAGTACAAAATGGTATCGGAGTGTACCATCATTTCCTATTCTCTATTAAGGTGAACAGGCATTTCCTGTCCACACAGAAGGTTAAAGTAATAGTCCTAAACTGTGACACAAATACTTAATCTGTCAGACACAATCCTGACCTACTCAGAAACCCTGAGCTCTCAGAAGATAAACATATGAACTCTTCTTGACATTTCTACCCCAGTTCATGACCATCAGCCATCACAAAAAACCCCATCACCAACACACAACACAACCACAAAACCCCTATAATATGGCTAATATACATTGAAAGAAATAAAGAGAATAAAGCAACAGCAGGAATAAATTATTAAACTCTAATAATTTGAAGTTGCAATACTTTATCAGCAACTCTACAGATATAAAAGTATCCTGTCAAGCTTAAAGATTTTCTTTTTTCCTTTTTTTTTTTTTGTTTGGGTTTTTTTTTCTTTTCTTTTTTTCTTTCTCATTCTGTGTGATGTACATGCCTAAAAGCCTTTTGCCTTCAGCACTCCTCTTACTGGGATATTTGCAAAGGTATAACTGGGAACTGCATACTTGATTCCTATTGAATTTTTGTCTCTGCCTTTTTCTATACATTATTCTGAGGACTTTTGGGGAACATAAAGACACGTACTGCCCACCTGTACTGAACACTTTCTGCAAAGTACTGACATATAATTCCCACTGCAGCTGGCAGAACTTGAAAAGTCCAAAGTATTCAAAAGGACAAATTCCTAGGCAGATGCATCCCAAACACATCTGAATTTGTGCACACGTTAAAAGAAAAAGCATTTGACTATAAAGAATGTCTAGTAATAACAGAGAAGAAGAAGAAAAAAGAGGAATTAAAATTCAAATGCACAGCAAACAAATTCACATATCACACTTTGTACCTTGCGGATTGTGGGAAATTTTCCTTCATACCGATAAAACCATCCAAAAGCTACAAAAGGTAAAGGAAACGTTGAGGTTTTTTTGGAAGAAAAGTCAAGGACTGGTTCAGATTCAGATCAGTCCACGGTGAAACATATAACTGATGAAAATTTATTTGAAAGCACAAGACCAAAGGTCTGATAGTATATGACAAGTTCTTAGATGATTTCTTGATCAATGGTGCTAGTACATTTAGTCATGTTACCCTTATTTTAGTGATACACATTTTATGTTAAACAAAGCAAATGCAACAAGTAATCTTCATACAGAACCATACAGCCATATGCATTGCTAAGATTTCTATGGTCACAGTCCTACTTTACACTAGTTTTAACAAGCCTTCTTAAAATGAAACAGGTATTCAAACTCATTTGAGCTTGTGGCAGAACACAGTGGTGTTTGAGGAGACAAGAAAAGCTCCATTTCCTAGGATAGAATATTTCAAGCCAAGTACATAGAGTATTACAAAACACATTGCTAAGTAAAAACATACAAAAGAATCTGTTACCATAATTTTATATAAGAAACACCGATAACACACACAGCTCTCAATTTAAGCCACCTTTCTGTAGGATTGATAGATTTTGTATTTGTATCAAGGTATCTTTAGAAAGCAATGACAGCAACAATGTCATACCTTTCATCATTTACCAAGGGACCACACATATTGCCCTAGCAAAATCGAATGATCAGTTCAGTGTCAGGACTGACTGTCAGGAGGAAGTGAAACACAGGAAGAATCTGAATCAGGAAAGGAAGCTAAGGCTGAGCTGCAAACCTGTTTGTCCTGCTTCATGATCACTTCATCCATGTCATCTGTTTCAAGTTGGTCATGTGCAACTCCCTTTAAATCTACTAGAGAAACAAAGGAGGAAAGGAGTGAGGAGACAGAAATGACAGTCTCACTGGAGGTTCCCATGAAATGAAAAAGAGATCAGCAATGTGTGACTAGAAGTTTCCATGAAATAAAAAGTTAGCAACACGATATTCTTCCACATAATTTTAAAAAAAAAAAAAAAAAAAAAAAAGAGGTCCTGCTTAAATCAAATCCATTTCCAACCTCCTCCAACCCTGAAAAGCAGTTAGTATCTGCACATGGCCAATTAGTCTGCTCTGCTATGAAGGGAAGCCTGCAGAGGTAGGTGGCTTTTCTGGGATATCTGGCTTCAAAAAGAAGTATCAGCCTTCTACTGTGCTGTCACTGGGGCAAATGCTATACAGAGAAAACACTGTCCTGAAGAATCAGAAAACTAAATGGATAAAAGAGAGTTGCAGAAAAAACATTTCCCCATCTCAGTTTCTCATCCATGAAAAGTTACGTGACTTCCCTGAAGTCACACAAAAAAATAACGTAATCAGGTTAGGAACTGACCCAGGTCTCCCTTAAGTTATGCAACAAGCACTTTCCACTTTTTCCTTTGTCTAATACCACTTTAGTACACTCTTCACATACTATCTGTAGCTTCCAATTTAGCCAATTAAGCTCCAATTAACTGCCAATTAAGCTCCAAGGGTCTTAAATTCCTTTGGACATCTAAGTCAAACTTACACTTCAGGGCAATTCTTCATGGAAAAGTTGCAGTGTAACACAGTACCTCCTCAGTCTCTTGACTAATTCTGAAGCAGCCTGCCCAGTGATATCAAATCGATTTTCAGTGTGTGCAGACTACAGATTGTTTGTGAAAGATTTGGTGCAATGGATGAAAAGAGGAAAAAGACAGGAAAAAGGACAGGAGAGGAGGAAAAACAGATAGATTCAGTAAGAAAAATGATAGTAGGAGAGGAATAGAAAAAACAAAAAGTAAGGAAAAGGTGTTTCAAAATCGACAAGTAAACCACACTTGAAAAAGCAGGATTTTTCTTCTACTCTGACAGATGATCTATTCAAGATATTAACAGATCTGCTACTACACACAGCAACTCATGGACAGATGCCTGAACTTTGCAAATTCTTAGAAATGTGCCTAGCTTTTTCACGATTAGGTCCCTAGGAAATGATTCAGAAGTTCTGATTGCATGCTTTTAATTAGTACATGCTTACATGTTTGCTACCCAAGCTCTTAGCATGCAAGATTATTTTTGCACTGGTTGTAAATATCATTATACCATCATCATTTCATTTTCAAGATAGTTGTCAAAAGAGCATGAACTGAAGAAAGTGATATGCAGAAAAATGATGTGGTAAATACTTTAGCTGGAGAAGAAATAAATTAGATGTGAAAGGCATGCTGGCAAGAAACAGATTTGTCAAAAGATCTAGGAAAAACACTTAAGTCACTGATTCTTAAGAATCTTTGATTTTTCTTTTTTGTTTAGTGTCTCACTGTTCCTTTGCAACAATGATTTCTGTTGCAATTTTTAATGACATTTAATATATTAAGTTGTTTACTCAATTAAGTTGTTAACTCCTCCTCATATAAGAGAAGCAAGGGAGCTTCAAGACATTCCCGCAGCCCTCAAAGAGTGCCAAAGTAAGAGAGGACCGAGATCCTGCTGAAGAGATGAGGGAGAAGATCTTTAGATTATTCTGAAAACTAACCATTGAATTCATTTCCTCCAAGCCAAAAGCAGGGATTCCATATCTGTCTTTTTTAGTTAAGAGCAAGCAGACAAAAATACTCAAAACCATAACTTCCACCCTCTGTAATACACTGATTCAGAGTAAGGGAGAAGAAAAAAAGGTAACAATAGGAATAGTACAAAGTGCATTCATTCACTCTAAATGAGACTGCAAATCTAGTACTCGTTTTCTACCTTCAAACACTCCACCTCCCAAGATCTCTTCTCAAATATAAAAATGATGTTAAATTATTTGCTTATATGATTAATGCAGAAAGCTCAAAGCTAATTCCAAATGAAGGAACAAAACCAAATGCTTGTCTCCCCTTCGTCATACCTTCATTTTGAAAAGTAACAAAACCCAGTAGAAAAAAGCCCATAAAACCTAAAATATTACTTATAAGTAATATTTTCTTCACCGAGATGAAAGCACTCATACGTATATAACTTAGCATTTGAATATCAGCTTATCCACAGGGACATAAAAACATAATTGCATAGCATATAAAAAATGCAGCACTGCTTCCATTTGGGCATGTAGTGGAAATTAGCACAAGTCTAGTGACACAAGAACTGCTCTGTGAAAAGGTTGACAGGCAAAACACTGAACAGAAACAACATGGAAAGCAAGGCACCAAAACCCCAAACTAAAGAGGCTGATACTTCAAACGATTTCTTAGTGAGCTTTATTTTTTTATTTCTGCTGCTTCTTGTTAAAAAACATGACTGTTTGAGTGGATGTAGATTTTGCTAGGTACCTGTTAAATAAGAGCTATTAAATTAATCAATCATATGCTTTCAGCCTTCTGAAAATAACCAAGTCATAGCTAGCTTGACTTGGACACACACTGGTGATATATTCCACACAGCTCAGTGATGTGTCTGAAACAAATACTTTCCCTAGGAAGCAGATTGAAATCAATTACTTACTTCTGTGTTTGGAATGAGGGGCAGGGTGCACTTCTGCAGTCACAGTTTTTAGAGATTTGGGAGGTTCTTTAGGACCCCAGTCTTCTTCCCACTCCTTTTTAAATTTCTCTTCCTCTGCTGTTATCCTATAGGAAAAAAATGCAGCTAGGAATTCTGACTATAAAAACAGCATCATCAATATAAACTCATTACAATTATTTAGTGTTCTATGTTTGGTTTTTTCCTCTTTAATATAAAGCACAATAAACTGCCCCTTTCCCCAAAACAAATTCCTTTCATCAATCTGTTTAATTTACTAAGCTACTAAGATAATTTGTAAAATACAATGTAACTGAGTAAAATATTCTTATTTAATATTGAGACTTCTAAGGCCAGTTATATAAACATGTGCACAAATATTAACCCCAGAGTGATACACTGCAATACTGACTGTTACCTTAACTGAAGCCAAAAGCCATCTCTCACCTAATACTTCTTCATTTTTAGAACTGGGAAATATCTATTAGAAAAACAGTCAGTTTTAACTAAAATACTAAGTGACAGAATATTTACCACATGCCTAAATCAGATGTTACAATGGTAAATTATACCTCAAGAGCGCGTGTCTTATTTCTGTATCTTATCTCCATTTGGATGATAGTTTCCTAAACACATAATTCTAGGCTACACTAAAAAGTGACTCTTCCCCAAAAGAACTAGATACTCTTGAGACACAAACCATGTAAAATTCAGCGTTCTAGGGGGGGAAGGAAAAAAAAAAAAAAAGAAAAAAAGAAAAAATTGTCACGCTTCAGGACAAAGCAGCTCATAAAACAAGTAAATTACCTAGAAGGCACCTAGAAAGACATCATGATCAAAAAACCACATTTTGAAGGAAAATTCAGCAAATCCCAAGTATGTCACAAGAGAACTACCATATAACCTAATGGCTTGTAGCTTCATATATGGTGCCTTTAAGTGATCCAAGATCTATTCTTGGCTGTAGCCTGTCTTGAACTGGTTAACTGATATATGGTTCAAAAACTTACCAGATCTTAGATATATATGAAGCTATTCATACTTGGATTATGTTTTGCATCTCTAAATTAGCTAGGGTATATTTAAAAAATATCCATATGTGGTCAAAGTGCTATTAAATCAGCAGCTGAGGTCAGTATTTAGATTTGGAGGCATAGTCAATAGCAGGGAACATTGGACAGAATGTTTAGATTTGTTTTTACATTTCCTTTTAATTAAAAAAAGGAATGGGGTTACAATGTAACTTGAAGTACACAGAGTTAAGGACCTCTGCCATTTTGGCATATTTGAAATTTCTTCCTAAAATGTATGCAAGATACTAATAAAGGGCACAGTGAAGCTATACAAGGAATTCCTGCAGAAAGGATTTTAAAAATACAGCAAAGGGTCATCCTCACAAACTGTTAATACAGGAAACCATTACATTCTAGTGAAACTGCCTGCCTGCAATTGCTTATTAAACCTAAGCTTCAGATTAAATCGAAGCTGCTATACTACCATCCTCCCTCCCCTTCACCAATGAGATTGAGACAGATTTAACAGTTTGGATTGTAATATGGAAAAGCTTAATAAGTGCCTGAGCAGCACTTGGAAATTACACAACGAAGTATAAAGACTTGCTAGACCTTACAATGAGCAGCCCGATCATGAAAGTCCTCCCAGAGTGAGCAAAGATGCACTTAGTTCAGACGGATAATGCAGATACCAAACATTCATTATAACAGACAAGCAATCTACATTTGGAGAACGGAATCATTTTTCACCTGTGATGGTCTGCTTTTACAGCAGATTTCCATGGCTATTGCAGCAATTTCTACAGTAGACCACAATAAAGAACAGGATGTTACCTATTCCCCAGGAATTAGAAAAAGAGAACGTGTAAGAATTCATCCACGTGCTGCAGTAGAGCCCACAGCAGGACTGTCAGAAGAATATATTCCTTTTTGCACCTCACATATTCAGAAATCCCTACACTTCTTCTATCAGAGAATTTTAGCTAATACAGGTACATGTAAAGGGACTTAAGTGAATGAATATGAATTAAAAACTGTTTAAGGTGTCAAAGGTGCAAAGCTGAATACTTCAGGGTCAATTTTGGCTCTAAAAGGATGCATAAAAACAGATATTGTGCAATTTCTCACTATCTTTTCATGCAATTTCCCAACATCATTTAGAAGGGAAATTATTTACTGTGATAACAACAACATATTAAACTGGTTAATTTTAAAGTTCCAAATGTAGAACTATGCTTAAGTTACATTTATAGTACTGACTTTATTATAATACAATCTTTGAATGTGTCTAGTTCCTATAATCACAGATTTTTAAAACCAGAATAGACTGTGATAATAAAAACCAGATTTCCTGAATAAAATAGGTTATAAGAACTTCCTGCTTTAGGTGCCACAGTTTTAATTTAATTAATTCTCTCCCTAGAAAAGCAAAAGCCTACTTAAAATTTATGACTGAAATTTCTACTCAAGATGATTAACATCACATTGTCCATATTTTAGTCTAAATCTACACAGCTTTTGTTTTCAGAACTGTCTGATAGACTGAAAAGGCTATTAAATTTCACACTGTTTACACTCTTACAGATAATGAACAAACTACCTGTGTTTTGTTTTTTTAAAAATTTAAGCTAAGTGGATAAGTCATCAAGCCCCTGAGTATATGCATGTTTTCTAGCTCTTTAGTCATTCTCCTATTTCTTCCCTGATCCATTTCCTTGCAACATTAATTTCTTTTTTTCTGTTAGAATTAGATGTAGTAGTTCAGTGACAACAGAGTAAATGAGTTCTGAGACACAGAACTTCCTTAATCTTAAGTTTCTCTATACATTTATAATATATTTTTAAAATAAGCACTCAAATTCAATTTCAGATTGAATTTATTATCACCATAATCCTCATGTTTTCAAGGTGCTGATTTTCAGATCGTTTCCTGTTCTGTAACTGTGGTGTACTTACTCATATGCACTGGACCCTACATTTCGCTAAACTGAAATATTACACAATTTTATTAGAAAAGAACATGCAGAATGTTTTCAGCCAGATCTAATATATAAGGACCCTTTTTCAGGCAGCATATTGCCTATGTAAGCTTTTTACTTACTGCTCTATTTCTCTGCGATATCTCTCTTCTTCCTCTGCAGCCTTCTGGGAAATCTCCAGTTTTCTTCTATAATAAGAGGAATTAGGACACCATGATAAAAATAGTACTTTCTGAGTAAGAACTTGCACAAAGTGTGTCAGCATATAGTTAGTAAAAGATATGGACAGTAAATACATATGCATTGGGGAAAAATGCTCCTTTTTAAAAGTCATCTTTAAGATACCAAGGGTTCAATATACTTTTGTAGGAACCCTGAGGACATTCATGACCATCTGGATAAGGGCATATCATCTATTTAACTCTGTAAGTCACTACCTGCTTCTGACACAGTTCCATAGTGTGTTATTGTAAGAGTATAAAATTTGTAACTGTCCTGCTAAAAATAAAGGATGAGGGAATGGCATTGGGAAAATAACTAATATCACACTGAATCATAGGGGTATGACAGACAGGGAACAAGGTGACCCTTCTATTCAAGACGTGTTTGAATGATATCAGCTTTGAAAACCCAGAAGATCAAAAGCACCACAGGATAAGGATTTATGAACAGAGACTCTGTAAGTTAATCTAAATTGGGAGTCTTGTCACAGTTGCTCCTGTCTTCCATAACCTTTCCAAATCCAAGCTAAATTTTTCAGACTGTCCTATACCGAGTCCTTACAGTCTCTCTTTCTCTTGCTGCTCTTTGATGATTTTGTTAGTCTCCAGCGCGAGTCGCTTTTGATGCATTAACTCCTGGCGTTCTTGCTCACGGAGACATGCTTCTCTCTGCCTTTCTTCTTCAGTCATGAACAGCTCCTTTCCCTGCAATCAGAACCGCCACCCAAATCAGTTGTGAAAAAGTCTCATGAATGTAGTTCTTCTAGGAAATAATTCAAAACCAATTACGTACTAGAACATCTGCCATTTCCTCACATCACTTTTTCTGAGGAATGCTTTCTGAAAGACCCTGAAAGATCTGACCACTTCATTCCAAAGAGCTACCCCAGTTTCAGTATCAAAGTTATGATATTAAACAACTCAGAAGAGGCATGCGACTACTGAAGTCAGCAACAACAGCATAGAGGTCATGCCAGAGACATGCTCAGTGTGTCACCCAGAAAAAACTCCACATTATACTTCCTTGAAATCTGAGCAATGCAATGCTAGAGAACAGCACATTGAATGAATGCCAACGTGGAAGGCAACTACACAGTTACTGTGTTTTAATGCTCTTGTGCCTGGCTGCTGTGGAAATGCACCATCACTCACGGAACTCAAATATAGGGAACCTACATTGCCAAAAGGTTATATAGTTGATGTGTTTTATTTGCTTTAGAGTTAAGACACCAGCACTATTTCTATTCAGGAAAGGTATTTCCACGGTGCTATGTGTGGAACAGTTTGATAACATTTATCTAATTTTCATTACTGAAATTACAATCCCTTGTTAAATAGGAAGGCCAGATTTTTCATGTCTCTAAGGCTCAAAAGCAGACGGCTTGAACAAAAACAGGCAGTGAAGAATGCCTTTGCACCACGGTCTTAGCTGACCAAAAAACAGGAGTAGAGAAGCTATTTCCCATCGCAATCTCTTCTTCAGTACAAAGATGTGTACTGTGGAAAGGAGAGACATGCAAGGTGAAGCAGGGTGGAACAGAAGAGTTCCATAACAACAGTTCACCATTTTAAGGATGCAACCCCAGTGGTACATGCTGGAGTAGATCCCATCTTTTCTAACAGTTGCTAACATATCTGGGAGTTGAAACTAAGCCCTTAGGATGTTGAGTTCCTGGACCTTAATCACCTAGTCTGGAACATTTGTTTAAACAATTTCTACAAAGCCTTTGGACAACTGCATCTTTTTGTTACTGTAAGAGTAGTTTAATTAAACCATGAATTCCTTACTATAGCTACACAGTATACATGAGCCCTTAGGAAGCAGCTTAAATCATTTAATAAATCTTGTTTTCCCTATTTAATTCAATTGCAAGGCAATCAGAAAATACCATCTTTGATTAGTCAATGGAACTTGAGTATCCTCTTGTATAGAACTATACATTTTACTGTAAGAAGGCTTGAAGCAGTAAAAACATTAAAACGTTTATTGAAAGTCACACTGAAGTCAGTGGGAAGACTTAATTAATTTCAGCTGGTTTTAGATTAGGCCCCAAAGGCATATAGTTCTGTTATACAAAACAGTGGAAATGGAAAATTGAACAATTTTCAATGTGTTGATACACTGAAGAGATCAGATAAAGTTACACAAGGAATTAATTTGGAATAAGACTAAGACATCAGCTATTCAGGATGGAAAAATTAATTTACTCCAATTCACCTTTCATGTTTCAGCAGAAGCAGCTATCTATTAGAACAGAAGCTCTCAAACATGAGAAACAATTACAATAAAAGTTAATTTCCATTCCTTGTCAAGGGAATGGTTTTGCACTGGCCCACAGTCACGAAACTGTTTTATTTGAGAATACTGTGGATAGTTATCAATTAAATAATAAAAAGCTACTCAATGCTGCCCTGGTTTGACAGAATTTAGTGGTATAGACATCATAAAGAAACACAGCTCTACTTCTTATCTATTTTTTTCTACCATTTATTTGCCCACATAGTAATTTTCACAAATGTTCTGCTTTTATAAATATACTACTACTTACAGCACCTGCTACCACAGAGATAGTCAAAGTACGACTACTTTTGAGCACTCTGACAGCCTGCAAAGTAAAACAAAACAAAGATCAGTCTGAATTAAGTGGTAAAAGTCCTGTATACATAGGATGAATGATGCTGGTTGTCAAAGCTGGATTTCCAGAAGACCTGTCTGAACTAAACAGGGTGGTAGATATTCAGATCTCCACATTCCCATGTTCAATACACAAACTCTTTGGTTATGTAGCTCAGTATCAAAACATATTTTTTGCAGCCAGGAAAATCAGACAGATGCTTAATAAGCTGACAACTACAAATTCAGCAAATTAGGAAGAAGACTTGATCTTACCTCTTTATGATCCACATTAGAAAAGTCCACTCCATTTACCTCAACAATCTGATCACCGACCTAAAGGAATTAATTCAAATTTTAGTACAGATGCTAAATCAGTACATACATTAAATTAAAACATAAATAGATATACTCTCTAACATTCTTAATACAATAATCATAGCTACTGGCAGAGTACAAGGGGAACAGACTGGAAACTGGCTAAGCTTGCACATCCTCCTGTATTAGCATTTCCTATTGCCACTGTTTTGAGACTAAATACTGAGCTCGATAGACTATTGGTCTGACCCAGGAAGGCGCTCTCATGTTATTAAAATTTAGGAAACTTGTTTCATTTTGAAACATAACCACAAGGTATTTCTTTCCCACGGAAAACAAACAAACAAACAAACAACCGAAAAAAACACCCCACTCCTAGTGACTTCACAGTGATCCAGAATCCTCAATGTAGTAAATACTAAACAATATTTCCTTGTGGTACCTACCTTGGACGGTGGCATACTTACCTCTAAGCCCACCTCTGCTGAGAGAGAACCCGGCTTAACATTGCTGATAAAAATGCCTGGTTTTTGTGTTGGACCACTGGAAATACTGGTATAACATAAAAACCAAACACTTGAAGGATAATATTTATAAAATATTGCAGTGTAATACAGTGAGAAGTCTTAGTTATTTTCTCATAATTTCTTTCTGATTAAAGAATATTTTTGTGGTATTAGCCTACTTTGAAACAAACCCCCAAATTTGCCAGTACACGCGCAATGGTTTATCATCTCACTTTTCTATCCCTTGCAGCACAAAACTATGACTTAAAAAAAAGCTAAAATAAAAATATTCAAGCTCCTGGATTTTTCCTTAGATGTTGAAAATAACAGTATACTGACCTACTGTCTAAGGGACTGGGACACTAATGACAATCAAAAGCAAGCATCGAACACAATGAAGAATTACCAATTGCTTCCACATTTACTCACTGAACTGCGGTATACTGTATATATAATACAATGGTATTTTTCAGGATTACTTATTAGAAGCAGTAGGATGTTTCAACCAGGGGTCAACATCTAGCCTGGAAACTTTAAGCTGCAGTCTAAGCTGGGCCCAAACACAGAAATTATTTTTGTAGATAATATATCCAGCAGGTGATGTTGAACCACCCCTCCAGGTCTGTAAATAATTTTTAAAACTTTAGATCTTCCAAATAATATGAAAGAAAAGTTATGGTTTTGAAAATATTCTGTGCAGTTCAATCTTGATAACTTCAACTGTATATTCCTAAATATATAAGAAATCCTACAATATCCTTTCTACCTCAAAACTTCCATAACTAGCTTTTCAGCTAGGACAGGAGTCTGCACAGCATCTGTTCATATTTCTAAAAATCTTGCAAGTTCAACATTACTTTTAGGAACTGGATATATCTCTGTGATGGCTTCTCAGTTTTGAAAAGGGCCACAGAAAGCAGTCTAAGTTCAGGGAGTGAACCTGACACTGGACAGTGCTGAAACTTGCTATATCACAGAGCAGCATTTAAAAGTATTTTAAAATGGAAAAGCATTTAGAAGATCCAATTCCACAACAGCTTGTATTATGTCACTTTCAGCCTGCTCTTATTTTAAAACCAAAAAAAATCTTTTAAAGTCAGAACTTGTCACACAGGTATTTATGATTTGTCTAATAATACACAATGTGTGCCATAGATATCCTCCTGTTCCAGTTTGCTTTCCTGAACCAGAGTGGATCTCCATTTTCCTGATATCGTATCAGTGAACGATGGAAATAACTGCCTTGGATGTCTCACTTAACAAACCAGTGACATTAAGTAAGAAACATGTACCCACCTGCAACCCATGCCTTTTGTACCAATCAAGCTAATGAAGACTTTTTTCTCTTTATTGTCTCTCCCTCCAGAAGAAGCAAGCCCAGCAACACTGCCCTTTCCTTCCTGTAGGGGGATTGAAAAATGCTGCAGATGATAGAGTTCAACACAGAGTAACAAGACTACTACAAAACTTCATAAAGCCAGGATCAAACCCTGCCAACATCAAGATAAGATTCCTCTGAGGTCCTGCTGGAGATGAATGTGAAGTACAGTCATTTCAGCAAAGCTGCATGGCTGAGGTGAAAGACTGAACTTATCTTTCTATTTAGAGAAGATTGTTTAAATAGTCAAACTGTCTTCAGAAAAGGGTGAAGGAAAATTAGAGGAAAGTGATATGGCAAAATAATCACTTAGATGTTCCGTGACAAAAGAGCTGGAAAAATACATGAAAGTACTCGCTATTTAACGAAGTCTTTCTTCCTGAAAGCAAAAGAACTGTAATTGTGGTCTCTCTTTCCACTGCTGCAACCCATAGAAGCCACTTGCATTCATACCTGTCATTCCTTCACTAATATAGCTAAGATAGGCCAAATAATCTGTTAAAGACTTATACAATAGAACTATAGGCTGGTAAGGTAATAAGCTCAAGCAAAATAAAGTACCAATTAATGAGTAAAAGATATTTCATTTGTATCCTGCCCTTTCCTTACCTAACGATTTTAGAATCATTTCATATCACAGAAGATGTTTCTCCGAGAACACTTGTAACAAGATATTGCATCACAGAAATACATACAATAACTTCTGTGATAAGGTCAGAGGAGAAAGTGTTTCAGAACCATTACAGATTTCCCAGAAGATATCTTCATAAAATATTGATCTCTTACCCCAGAGTCTGACACAAACTGGTCCACATATTGCCATTTAAGGGGTTCATCTGCTGAACTGGAAAGAAAAAATAATTTAAAATAATGAGGACAAAAATAATTGTGAATGTATTCAAGAAGCTGCTTTGGAATGTGGCATCCTATTTTGCATCCACAAGTTCCTTTGGATACCATTCACAACAACTGGTTTATTTTCCAGCAATTTAGATGGAACATCAAACAAGTATACAATTACTTAGGCTAGTAAAGCTCGTCAAACATAAAATTGAGAAAACGTCCTCAAGTGAAACAATTTCGGGAAACTCTAAGAAAGACTGTGAAAATAATCATAACAACTTGAACAGTTTATGTAAATGTCTAAGCAGAGAGACACCTCCCATCATTAACACTTCTCAAACATTGCACTTAAAGTTTCAACTTTTCAACAAAAATTGAAAGAGGACAATAATTTGAAATTTTTCTAAGCTCTGAAGCAATCCTCAAATGTCATGTACATAGAGAAGCAGTGGAGCTCTCGGTTAAGGTAGGTGCATTGATAATGAAATTTCCAGGTAATATCCACAAATAATGAGGAAATAGAAATTGGTTCATTTAAGTAGGCAACTGGCATAAGAAATCAGATTCATCAAACAAGACATCTCCCTGTTTATCACAAATGACATGACATTTTAATCAGCTGCGGAGATGCCCATTCACACATTTTCAAATATAAACACAGAGGTTCTTTGGATATTGGCTATGTGAAAATTAATAATCTAATTTGTTTTCAAATTAAATACCATTACCTTTTGACAGGTATCATGCCAATATCTGAAAAAGAAAAATACTCTGTTAAGTAACACTTTCTACAGATCACCAGCAATCTTTAGTGATGCAGGTGATTTTTTTATGTTACTTACGTCTTACTTTTATGGACACTATTTTCTTTGTGCGAATGAGGTTTATGACTTCTTCATGTGTGCATGATGAAATGGAATATCCATTGATACGAACTATCTCATCTCCAACCTCAAAAATGAAAGGGAGAAGAAAAAATAAATCATGAATTAACGTTAAAAGGTTTTTAATCGATGATGCAATCTGGCAATCATTTTGATGCAATGGTTTGATAACGTCCTAAATACTTTTTGAATTTCATGTAATGTCCAGATCAGATTTACCTGTAATTGTTTGAACTTAACATTTAACACCAAAAGGGCAGATTAATGGCCAAATAACAATTTTATAAATAATATCTAGTCTCTACACATCAGACTTGTACTCCACATATTACCTTAAACACACGTGTCTTTATTTCAATTCAAATAATGTTGGAGTGATTTTCTTCCTCTACGCTTCAGCAATTTAAGTTTGCTTCTACCATATGTTCTCCAAGATACCTTAACTATTTTGATGAATAGGAAACTAAACTTCATCTTATTACCTTGTCTGATTATGAGTTATTTTAATGGCACTTACTTCCATTAAAGGTGCAATTACTCTAATTAATTACAATAGTCATACACTAGCATAATGAATGCTTGTTCTGGGGTGCAGTAGCTTAAGCCTTCTTGGATCATCTACATTAGTTACAAAATTGTGTGCTATTCACGTGTGACACATTTTCAAGTGTTTCACAGCAGCAACCCATCATATACTATGGTTGAGAAGATGGTATCACCACCCTACTGTGGCCCCTAGACTGTGGCATTCCCTCTTTTGTATTACATGAAAAAAGTGAGAAAACTTGAGACAGGACAGAAACACAGAAGGAAGCTCCCACCAGATAGAAGGCAAGTCAATCACTTATTCCCAAGCTTACTCAGGCCTCCATGCGTATGCAATATATATATATACATATTTGGGCCCCAGGGGTGACAGGAAGCATAGTCAGCTACAGAACAGACCAAGAACATGCACTCTGAATAGCAGAGACAAAACCAGTGTTATCCCTGAGGCAAATTTAGATGAAGATAACTTGACTGAAGGGAGCAGTAATTTGTGCTCTGTCCTCCACCCTAGAGGACTGGCTCTGGATTTCTGTACAGATACAGGCCCTCTTTGATTATCTTCCAAATCTATGTGCCTTTTGTCTCACAAATTGGGTATACAATGGACTGTATACTAGAGGTTTTTCCACAGAGGTTTCATCTGTTGCGCAGGAAAAGATGTAGGGGTTTTACTAATGGAAAAAAACAAACAGAGAAAAAAAAATACTAGATAACTAAGTGTATACTAGTGTAAAAGATAAACTTCATTGCCAGTGTGTACCACCTGCCTCAAAACAGTTCAATATTGTTCTGAACAAATCACAGAACATATCACAAAACTCTCATGAAGGAATGAGAGCAGAAATACAAAACAACTGAACTATCCTCCAGTATCTTTATATTCATATACTGCACCAAAAAGAAGTAACATATCTGGAAGCAAAAGACTGTAAAAACAAATCTACGTGCTGAATTCAGTTGATCTCCAAGACTCTGTCTGATCCAAAACCAGGCCAGCCTTAAACAGAAATTACATATGCCCTCATATATAAATTAAGTATAAAGACCATTCTCTAGCACTGAAGACAATTCCTCCAAAGTAGGGTGGCTCTATGTAACCTGCTCTCTAGGAATCACCCCGGCACATGCTATCACCTGAACTGTGTAGGAATTGATCAACAATGCTTGCTGGCATAGACCAAAGGCCATACTGAGGACCACACTAACGTTCAGCAGCAATCAAATGGCAGCACCCCAAGAATATTACCCACCAGTGTTCAATTTTCTAGTGCAGAACAGACAGGGTGCCATAAGCTTTCAGCTGCTTCTATAAAATTTCAAATCTTATTTATCAGAATACACAAAAGAACTAATAGAACTAATGTTTATTTGGTGATAAAATGACCGTACATCACCGGAAAGCTTTTATTTCAAAAGGCTTCCCTTCCTTTAATATAAATCCAAATTTGTTTTGATATTACAAATAGACTAGAAATTTCCAAGTTTCTATGAACTCTGCCTAATGATCCCCCTAGCTATGTAGATTGAGAAGGAATCAGTGATGGAAACATTGCCCACTTCAAGGTTGTACCTTATTAGCTGTTCAAGATAACACTGAAAAATGCAAGGCCCTGGCTAGAGCATCATAAGTAAAGACTTTTACCTAACGTGAACCACATGACATGGTTGTGTGAAAACTAGTGCATAACTCTTCCATTAGGCAATTCAAATCAATCCTCCACACAGTAGGATACACAAATGATTACCAGGAAATGGCTCTAACAACAAACCATCAACAATACCCTCCTACAGCTCTGTACTTTGATCTCCACAAGAACACCTTGACTTTACTGCTCTCCAGTAGCATTTCTTATGAACTGCTGTGAATATTTATTATGTAAAATGTATCAAAATGTCACCCTGATAGTTGACAGGACTTTTCTGATTAACATCAACAGCCTAGGATTTTGTTCTTAATCACCGACACTTTGCATGCCCCCTCGCAAATATGTCCACTTCCACAGCAGCATTGTCCCTAGTTAATGATTGCCTAACATGTTCCACTTAAAGACTCAAGTTTCAAGCTGTCAAATTTCAGTTTAGGCTTAAATTTTCCATGCTGGTATCTGCACCTAAAGCAACTAGTTCTAAACAACAAAATTTGGGTGAAATGCACTGTCACACTCATTAAAAAAAAATAAAATATCTACAATTAACTTTGTTGAGAGGCTCTGTGCTTTCACTTTAGGTTTGGAAAAGGTCCTTATACAACAAATTAAGAGCACAATTTTTACAATCTTAGTGCACATCTTTGTTGACTAAAAAGTTTAGGGGAAGAGGCAGGTTCATCATAACACATTTGGTGAAAGTTAGTTAATAGGAAGACTCTGGCTATACTAGTTCTGATCTGGGGGGAACTTCCCTTTCATCCACTTGCATTGGGACTGCCCGTGCACCAGCCCCCGGTGCCAAGATCAGTTGTGAACAAGACTTTCAACTGCTGCTGCAAAAGATCAGAAGAATTATTTCTTCCAGAATGCAGGAGGCACAGGAGACTCACCAGGAACAGGAAGGGATAAAAAGCATCATTCAGCCCTAACCACCAAGGTGGTGCAGGAAAAAAAAAAAAAAAAAAAAAAAAAGCCATTGTGCAAAACCCACTATCTGCTTACAGAATTCAAGACTTTGTTGTAATTTCACAACAGTATTACAATAAACATTGTAATCTTTAATGCATTTGTTCAGACTGTGCAAGCGATTGACACCTTAGATAACTCTGTGACCCAATTTTATTTTTTTTAATATAACAGTATTTTTTTTTCTTTTGAGCCAGATACTTCTACTCTCCCCCATAGAAAATTTCCAACTTTACTGTCACTGGAAGGACAGAAGGTAACACCTCCAGTCTTTGTCAGACTGAGCGAGTGATCCACTAAGGCCATACAGACTAAATCATACAGTATATCCACTGTTCTCTCCATCACACAAGTTTGATGTGCCTGAAAAAAAGTGAAGAATTCAGTCTAGCTCACTGAGGACTAGCTTCCTTGTACCTTGCTGACAGTTTTAGGGAAAAAATGGGCACAGCTGGAGACTCCTCATCTAGCACTGCACAGCTCAGCACCAAAAGCCTAAATTTGCATCACCACATTTATGTGAGAGGAGGAAGGGGAACTGCAAGTAGGAATTCCTCAGTATGGCCTATGTCTTAAAGACTGTCACATTAACACACACTGTGACCCTTGGGTGACAGGGCAGTAGGCATGCCATCACCTTCTGCCTTTTTTCATATGTAATAAGTATTATTGAATCTTCCTACTGTGACCTGTTCAGCTAAAAAAAAACCCACAAAACCAAAAAAACAACAAAACAAGAAACCACCCGCTTATCGTCTTCACTTCTTTCACAAACCTCCCTACTTCTTCTGGGAAGCGCCATATATACCCTGCAATAGCACACAAAACATTAACAACACGTCCACTGTACCAGCATAGCTCATATAGTGCTGTTTCCTCTCCACTTAACTTAGAGATTTTTATTTGATGACACAGCATCAGAAGACTACAAAAGCAAAGAAAATGCAATATGTGACTGTCCTGCAGGAGAGAATACACTTGCAGAGGCAGAACATGACTGTGGTCCCCAGTTCCTAACCAGTGGGACTGCTGCTCCACCTGCTGGACATCCAAAAATCTCACCCAGGGCAAAGGCCTGTCTGCAATTTGCAGCAGTCCTGATTTTCGTTTAAGCCAGTCAGATTTTTAACATGATCTTTAATAAGAGTGGAAATAGGTCAGTACTGAAGGCTTTTGAACATACAACCTGTGCTAAAAATGCAGAAAAAACAAGGAAAAGCACATCGTGTCTACAGTTTAGTGTTGCACCCCTGATAGCTCTTGCTATGAAAGAACAATCACTTCACCAACTTGTTCCAAATGTTCAAAACTACATCCATCCACTCACCCACCCATCCCACAGGCCTGGCAGCCATGCCATTGCACTCCTCTTTCCCCTGCTAAATTCTAAGCTAGCTCCCCACCCCAAACCCAAGAATTTGGTCTAGAGCTGTTCCATTGCCCTCAACGCTTCAGGAAATCCATTTTAAGTAGGACTGGAATTAGCACTGGCAATGTGACTGTACCGCCAAGAAGCAAAATGGCTCAGAGAAGTCAGATTTGTGTCACTGTGCATAAAGACTCAATATCCTCTACAAGGATAAAGACTCTCAGCCTATTTAGGATTCTGCTGGTTATTCTAAGGAATGGTAAGAAAAGTGAGTCGCCTCTGCTTTTCAAAGGAAGGTTGAGTTCCTCTACAGTAAAATGCTCAAAAAGGTTCCTCCATTCCCATCTCTGGCCTCTCTATGGATTATTTGCTTGCAAAAATACCAGAAGTTTGTGTATAACTATTCAGCCTCAAGTATGCGAAGTTGACCTCATTTGATCTACCTAGACTCTGCTGTTGATCTCTTTTTTTTTGGTGGTTGGGGTTTTTTGTTTGTTTTTAGTTTAGTTCAAGATCCCTCCTTTACTCACATCTTCCGCATCATGCAGGCTATAACAGACCCTGGGGCCTGGGTTTGCACAAACTCAGCTTTTTAAAGGGGTAACCTAACCTACTGTTATGAACTGCAATGCCATAACACACAGAAACAACCCAGTTTTAGGACTGCAAATGGCAGTGCCATTTGTGAGTGTCCATATAGCTTCTGTATCAGCAGAACTAGTGCTGTTCTGAGGATGTCATCATTCATTAAGCAAGTCACATCTGTTAGTATTATATCATCTCCCTAAGAGGCACACAATTACAAAATTACAAATCCAGCCAAGATCATATTTTATTTTTTCCTCCCATATGGGAATGAGCTTTTCCCTTACAGATATTCTTAATACTCCTCTTTGCTGAGTTTCAGAAATGAAACGAAAATACAGTCTGATACTCTTCACTCATTTGAATGACTTTTCTGTTACTAACTGACAATGTATGACTGAAGGTGCTTTAGAAATACCTGTCTAGGCTAAACTACAGGAGACATAGGCATGTAACAAACTGCTTTCTCTTTAGGACACTTGAACAGCTTTTCTTGCAAAAGAGTGTCCATACACTGAAGTAATTAATAGTTATTTTCATATATTTTGTTACTTTTGTACTGGTATCACTGTATATCAACCTTCTGAATCAGAAGCAGTAGAGATAAAAGTCTGCAGGATTGAGCAGAGTAGAACAGTAACAATTATTTTGTTATTATATATCACTGTTTCCCCTTTCCCTATCAAACAGGGAGATGATGGACTGTCAAAAGAAAAGCTGCAAACCTAACTTTTCCCCAAGTAAAATGCCTATTATTTGTAACTTTTAACATAAGAAATATAATATTTAGTGCTTCCAGGAAATTGAAGCATTTTTACATAACACCACCACTGTTTCAAATTTCTCATTTTGTATACTTCTTCCACGTTCATCACTCATACCAATCTCCAACTCTTTGTATTCAGCAGAATCCCCACAGACATAAGTATCAGAAAGTGGGGGATGGGAGGGGTGGGGAGGGTGGGAAGATGAAGTACATTTCTTCATGAAAGGACAAAACACTTGCCTTCTAGAGAAACTGTAGTTAAAAAAAGGTCAAACTACAAATGCCTCAGTAAGCCTTCAGAATTATTCAATTATTGTAGCGTAACTTGGAAACTACTTCAAGGAGAAATCATGCAAAATTAATTTGAATTCTTTAAAAAAGCAGTAGGATGTAAAACTGATGGTATAATAGAAGATCATTATACCTTTCTCAGACAGCATTTTTGGGATAGAAAATGTGTAGCGATTTAGTCAAATAAAGCAGGTGGGTGAAATTTCAGAAGCAGTTGGCTTTACTGTGAGACAGCAATTTAGAACAATGGACTGCCTGTCAGCTCTCGTTATTCAGTGGGGTTCAGAAAGTGCCTGGTGCCACCTATTATGAGGGCACTTTAGGCTGGGCTTTAACAGAACATATGAAAAAACTCAAGTCAGACAGTTACGTGAGCTGTGAAGCACCATCTATTCATATTAATACATACAATCTAACTTTATTAAAGTCATAGTCAGTCTCAAGCATATTTCCCCCTTATTGTCCCTACTTTGTCTGCCCAACTCCAACCACATTCTGAGTTGCAGTACAATTTGCACAAGCCAGTCCAAAGATCCTTTACAATCCCATTCTCTGTCACCAATATGTAGTACAATGGCCTCAGCTACAGAAAGCCAGTACGGCCTTTTTGCGTACTGAAAATTGACATCCTTACAGCAGCCCAACAACTGAGCATAACTCCTTATCTATCATGTCAATACATTAGTCTGAAACAAGCAGAGAAGCAGAGCTGCAACACAGCATTAAGATGAACATACTAGCATAACAGTTTAAGATAGTGGCTATTAAGTCCTTTATTGCTTAGCATCATTAATGCCTTCCAGTATTTTCCCGGAGATGTTTTCAAAAGCCATGTAAGTGACTGGTCTTTGTCTATTTCTCAGTTTTCTAGCAGTGGAGGAAGGATGCAGCTGGAATCTCTCTACTGAGCTGATCACAATCCAGGAACAACTCTCTTGTCTACACTTCCCATTCTCACTGTGCAACGTAGCACACAAGGTACACAAGCTTCTGTAGTGCAAACTCTAGGAAGGTGCATCGATGTCCTTCTCTGGAGTTACCCACTAGCAAATCCCATACTTAGAAGTAGGCTACCAACACATCCAGCACAGTGTGATGTCCTACGCCACCCTCTCAACTGTAACTAAATACAGAATTTGGGGGGGCATATTCCCCGAATTTGTGGTTTTGTTGTAAGAAGGAGCTTCTAACAGCATCCAGGGAGCCAGTCACATGCCTGTCCAGAGCAGGCTGCCAGAAGTTGGGACTAATTCAATGGTGAATCTGAATTAGTGAATGGGATGTATAGGTATGAATGCACAAACAAAAGGGCACATGCATGTGTGCAAACAGACAGGAATATTTAAATAAATTTTAGAAAGCTCTCAGCATGAATTATACAAACATGGAAACCTAACTTTGACTGCCTTGCTGACAGAGCTTTTTTCTTTTATTAATCTAAAAGAGTCATCGGGCTACACTGAAGCATATCTACAAAACACATTAGTTTAATTAAACAGTGTAATGAATCGTGCCAGTCTAATACATTTTGAACTAGAATTAAATATAATCCTTAAACATCAATACGTCCAGCAACTATTCAGTTGACAAATTGAAATTAACCAGGCATATCAGCCTTTCTACTCAAACACAGACCTTTAATACACCTTATCAGCTTCGAAAGCATAGAAAGATGCAGACATTTGCCATAGCAATGGCTCACTTCTCTCCTCACCAAGGTATATACAAGCAAAAAATGACACATTCAAAAAAACCAAACACCCAAAACTTCATTAATATGAATTGCATAAGTATCAATTTAGAAAAAATGTGTTTCTATACATAATTATTTTTGCCAGCCTTGTTACGGTTCACGTATCTAAAATTCAATCACTGAAAGTGCAATTCCATGCAGTACAAAGGATACTGGAAATGGTTAAAAATACGTTCTTTCTTTTATGCACTTCCATTGCATAAACCAAAACCCCCAGCATTTATACATGAAGTTCAAATAAACGTTTCATTACACAAATTATATCTGTGCAAGGTGGAATTATCATTTTTAGTATTTATACGCTCTGTTCTACATTTAATCAGAATTTGGCAACTTAAAACACTTTTCCACAGTCTAGTTAGAGATCTTTCTTTCCACCCGCTTACATTTAACTGTTGCTACTCATGAAGTATAAACACTCCAGAAAGCCCTTCTATCTTCAAAAGTTATCATATCCCAAATAAAAAAAAAAAAAAGTTTACATATCATGAAAATTGGTGAATAGGAAAATATAATTTTAATTACTTGATTCACCATTGGTATAATGGTATTTAATATGGCACTGACTTACATATTTTATGAATTTTATTACAAGTGACAAAGAGCTTAGCAATAGCTATTTCTAAATATTAAAGAACAATTCTTACTGGCTGCTTCCCTAACATTGTAGCAAAAGGCTTTCTGCAGACAGCAGCCATGAATATAATTTTATTACCTGAAGTCCAACATTGTCTGCCTGTCCTCCTTTAACTAACTGGGAGATGAAGAGGCCACAGCTAAATTCCACTCCACCTCTCACACTTATTCCAAGTCCTTCAGGATGCGAACGATCCAACCTCACCTCTTTCAGCTTCCTGCAAAAATAGAACATACTTGACTATTCAGCTGCATAACACTTCATGGCAATAATGTTTCATATGAAGGTTACACATTATTTTTCTCTTACAACATTTAGGCATGAAAAAACAGCAAGCTGACTGAAGTTGGGACAGATGTGTGTTAGCTAAAGCCATCAAGTATTTTTCACAAGAAAAGACATCTGCAACTATTGAAGCTGCCTGCTTCTAATGGGTTAGAGCTACAAGAATTTTTTTATTATTAAATGCAGGAAAAATGAGAAAAAGATTGTTTCACCTGGAAAGCATCGCTTTTGACTCCCTTACACTGCTTTTATTAGATTAAGCTACTTGGCAACCAATTTCAGGTAGCTCAAAACTGTTCTTCTAGCAAACATAGCAAAAGTAAAAAAATTATGCCCAGCTCTACACAGGTGACTGATATTTTACTTGAAGTTTGTCTGAAAACTCAGTCAGTATTTCCTGCTTGTATTTAACTTAGCTGCATTGTTCTGCATTCTCTTACCGTGATCTTTTGGGTGTAAGCTGATCATATTCCACCTGATGTTTTAATGGGATAAGTGGGCGGATAGCATCAAATAGAGGCAATCTGCTGGGTTCATTAATCACAAGTTTTAGGTCCCCCACAAGCACTGGGAGATTCATAGATCTATAAAAACACAGTGAGAAAACAAGCACAGGTAATCAACACACCAATGCAAAGCATCATTTAATAACTTGCTGTACATGTGGCTTCAATGTTTGCATGCCCCTTCAACCTACTAAAAAAGTTACTTATGCAGATACTGGTTTAACCAAAGCCAAATAGCCTCTGAGAAAGCAAGCCTTCCATAAGCGAAGAAGAATAACAACTACCTCCTTCAAAATAACTGAAATCTCCTAAATATTGCCTTTAAGGTCACACACATTACTTTTACAGATGACATCTTTAGTTTCAGAGTCCCAAAAAGATTTATAGAACTGTTTGGAAATAACTTTCTAGATCAGATATACCTGCCTACTATATTTTTGTTTCCTTACTAGCTAGCAATCCTTCTAAGTGAATCTAGGTTACAAGCTCCTTCCTCTTCTGAACTTCGGGGACTGACAAATTGTTTTCATCCAGGAACAAAAATCATGAAGCTCAGTAACTAGAGCAAAGATTTGTTTTAAATTTAAAATTTTTTTTCCAATCAAAATTGAAGGGCCATCAACCAATAAACAAAATCTACAGAAGTTAAACCACTGTGACCATCTGTCTTACGAGAGCTAGGCAAAGTAGCCTCCTTGATATTGTCAGCACTGAGATAGTTAGAGGTCTAGAAAGTGTACTTTGCTGCCCAGCTGCAAGAGTGGAAGAACAGCTCCCTAAGGTTCAGTGGAGCTATTCCTACACAACCTCCAGTTAAACTTCGGCTATATTATTTGCTGTTCCCTCTCTTAAAATTTACATTTCCTGGTATACAATATTTCTGAGGCATATGCATTGACAATATGGATCAGGAATGCATATTACATGGGATTAGAGGTGAAATGCGTTTAGAAATGCTATTCACAGTGAAGCAGACATTCAACGTTAATTCCAACAGCAATTGCACATATTTTTGCCCTGGAATACTTCATATTGTATTCCAAAAGAGTGATACATCATCAACATATATTCACAGAGATATTGGAAGTTTTGCTCAAGTCATTGCAATTTTGGAAATTGAAGAAAAGTCACTATATGCATTGGTAATTTTGTAACTGCAAGAAGATTTTAAATAATTAAGAGCTACTGAATCAACCAGCTTTCCAAACAACAGGCTTTATGAATGGATTAGCAGTTAGACAGACATGAGTGAAACTGAATCAGATATGCAGCTGAATACACCCATAACTATAGCTCAGTGCAAACATCAGATGGAAATGTCTACATTTCACTCAGCTGAGATGCTATTAATTAAAATATGAATGGAAACAATGTCTGTCAGAGCCACTTGTCTATGATGAGTGGAAAATACATTCTCATCTTCTGTGAAAAACAACGGATCAGACACTGATCTCATTTGTGATGATACAGGTCCTAAGCAATGATACAGGTCCTAAGCAATGGTGGTTTAAATCAGTTCAGTAAAAGGATTGGTAACAGGCCTAGCACCTTACCATTTTTTTCCCATTATGTCATAATAAGACAGAGTTGTTAACCATGCCAACAGATTCCCAGACTAAATTTTTTCAGCTTTCAGATAAAAAAGTTGCAAAGAATTTTTTATCTGAATAGTTAGCAAAAATCTTTGGAAAGCAAACTCAATGAAAGCCTCTGTTGCAAGTAAGCATTATTTGGAAATATTAATGAATTTGATTAATGCTCTCTTCCTGTTTCCTAAGAATAGTTTTATAATCCAAGTGCTTCCCCCCCCCAATACGAATCCACCAAATTCTTTTACAAAACTGCCAAAATTTCTGGGTGATTACAGATATGCTCCTTCTGTGTCTGCAAGCTACACTGTAAAAGGATAAGACTTCATTAAACAAAATAAAAACTATCACTTCAACTGCTTTTCTAGTAGCATGTAGAAAGACCACTTAAAATCTTAATTATTCACTCTTCACATTTAAAAGCATTAGTAAAATTCTACACAGACATATATAAAGCTAGATCTTACTGGTGGTACATCCGCAGCACATCATAAAGGTAATCCTTTTCCGCTTCATTGTCAATTAGTAGATTAACCTGAAAACCCAAGAATATTGTTCTAAATCTCTGACTAAATAGCCACAAATGTTGAACATACAAGTCATTCACAAATTCTTAAGCCATAGAGCAAAGATTTCAATAAGACTTTTTTTTTTTTTAAAGATAAACACATTTTTGCAGTAGAGTATTACCTCACAATGTGAAACTTATAACAAGACCTTCTAAAATTAGCATTACAACAATTGGGCAAGGTGGTAAATACTGATGTATTCTCTATGCTACGTTTCCCTCAGCAGTAATATTATTACAATAATATGATATTTGCCTTACCTGATAATCACTGTATTGTTGAATAAATGTTTTCAGAAACCTTTTTGGCCATTCATTAATATAGCACATGCTGTCACAGATAAAACCACCACAATGAGATAATTATAATCTATGTTCTGTCATCCAAACCACTGATTTCAGGATCTCACTTATAACATTATGCAAACTGCTACACTACTGTTTCTCTTTGCTCCAGCTCTTAACTGACAGAACTTGCTAGTTATTCTTTCCTCCCCCACTAATAGTACATTTACTTAAACCAGTGTCATATTACTATGCCTGCTCTTGGATAATTACAGTAAAATAAAGCACCCCCCCGCCCCTGCCCAAGAATTCTTATATGAGTTCAATTTATATTCAGTGACACCGAGACCCCTGCTGATCTTACTTGGAGTGAGAGGTCACATCACATTACTTTTACATTTGGACAAGCTTAATGTTTAGGAAAACAATTTACATCTGACCTAGAGGCTAATATTACTGTGACGTGAAGTCTGAGGACCAATTTGCATACTTAAAGAAAGGCCCTTTCTTTCTAGAATTGCAATGGTTTGTGTTATATTCTAAACTAAATACATGCTTCATATTCCCTTTGTCCCTTTTGGCTCTCTAAGCCAGCAAGACTCCACATACAGGCGGTTTTCTGTTACGCCTCCTCTGGAAAAAGACACTTTGAAAACACCTAAAGGCCAAAAAGCTACATGCAGGACAAGATTGCTTGACAGCAACACTACTGAGTAAACCAATTTATTCATAGTGAATTTCAAAACACAGAAGAAAAAGTCTGCCTTAAAAGGAAATAAAATGGTTGCAATCAAAATTGACTGGTTCACCAATACTGTACACAGACTCAAGGCAAGGTGATACATGTAAAACTGTCCAACATCCATTTTTCCCTTCCCCATCAGGAAAAATACAACATATAAGTCAGCTTTGGTTCTGGTATACAGAACTCAATCCCTAGTGCTAGCTAAGATACAGCAGGAGCAGTGTCTCATGAAGAACATTAAATAAGTGCATCAGCCCTACGCAGCAAAGAGCAAAACCATCATCATTTTTTCTCCTGATTGGGAGAACAGCCGGTAACAACATTACATTTTTCTCCTGATATGCTAGCTGATAGACACATCTCCCACTCCCTCTCAGGAACTGCAGGGCCATATCTAAATTCTGCCATTTCTTCTCACAAAACATTCAGTCCTCCTGTTTAATTCCTGCACCAGCAACTTGCTGGTACTCTCACAAAAACAAACACCCAAGTAACTTCTTATATATTCAGAATGCTACAGCTGGGTTAATCTTCCTGGGCCATCTCTCTAATTAGGTCATTCTTCTGCTGCTGCCTTCTATTCCATCAATTATCACTTCATTGTAGCCACTTGCATTTCTTACCATTTTCATAATTCATTAACTCCTTAGGACAGAGTCTTATTTTAGACATACACTTTACCTCAGCTTATCAACTAAGAGCTCACTCTAATTTCACAAATCCTAAAAGAACATGTCCCCACATGTTAAGAAAAAAAATATTAAAAAATCGGTGATAACATGATGTAATTTGAATCATAAAAGTATTTTAGTATCTCTCTGTTTCTCAGGACAATAACTGTGGAGGTATGGGATAGATGATTTCACAGCTTTTAAACCAAGAATATTAAAAAACCATCTGGACGTGGTCCTGGGCAACCTGCTTGAGGTGACCCTGCTTGAGCAGGGGAGTTGGGGCAGATGACCTCCAGAGGTTACTTCCAACCTCAAACTTTCTGTGATTATTTAAGGGTATCTTCATAGTAGCTGTGTACTTTACAATCCTAGAACACAAACAGAGAGTTGCTTATGCTCTGTTTCTCACTATATAAATTGCACTGTTTTTCATAAAAATTAATAAGGAGTCATCACAAAACCTGCACCTACATACAAAAGAAAAACAAAATCTGGCAACACATCTATATAAGCTTATTCAGCAGAATAGAAGTTGGGGGGGGAGCGCTTTTTGGTGTGGAAAATATTCAGATTACAGGAATGCACTATTGTAGCACTAGCCCAATCTGTCAGCTTTCAAAGAATAATATAAAGTTCTATTTAAACTACACAGCCTCTGAAAAACTGATGGAAATGGAAGAACTTGCCAATATATTTGCATTTATTATATATTTTGCATTGCTGCTTGGTTGATAGGGAGAACTGATTAAAATTACTAAGAAAAAAATAGTATGGAAGCAGCAAATAATTGAGGAAACTCAGATCCTGTGGCTGAGCATTTTCACTGTTTTGATACAGAAAAAGTATCCAAGACATTAAACTTGCCACAGAATCCACTAGAAGCAGGATGATACAAAATAAAGAAAAGACCTGTTCCAGTATCCTCTTACTCAGATGAATTTTCACTCAGATATGCATCTTACTTATTGCACCAACAAACACTGACAGTAAGTCTTACGTTATTGGGGTGGGACTAGAATGATTTATGAATTATAGCAGCAGTGAAAGGGAAAAGGTTTAAAGTTCAAGATGGTAACTATTTGCCTAGGAACCAGAGTCTTTATAGATATGTTGTACAATCCACCGCTGAGTTACCCAGTAATAGATAGCAAGGCAGAAATAACTTGCTAGATGGCTGTAGTCATCACTACAGAGTACCCAGGTCCTCAATGTTTTTGAACTTCAGTTTGCCATATAGGTGTTTTTTTGCAGCCCTTCTACTTCATTACAACAATTCTTTGATGGTTTTATTACCAGGTGATACTTCTACAAAACAGAACATTGCACTACTCAGAAGAAACTCCATTCCCCAGCTGACCAAAAAAACCCAACGAACCTCCCCCCCCCCCCCAAAAAAAAAAAAGGCACAAAACAGTACTGAAAACTTTAGTGTGAGAGAGTCTTAAATGGATATGGAAAAACATCTCTTAGATGTGTAAATCATTCCTTCCCCTCCTGTCCTTAAATAGGGCTTTTTGAGCTTACTTTGCTCATAGGATTTTGAGCTCTATTGAGCACTTATTTGACTGGGTAAATGTCAAAATGACGTGCCACGCAGACTGAGCCGCTCCATGTATCAAGTGCATTTGCACATGACTGCACATGCACAATTGCACTCTTGAATGTTAAGGCGGAGCCGAAGTCTTCCGAGCAGCGGCTTGCAGCGCGCAGGACCGCGAATGTGACCCGCCTGGGCCTGGACTTCAGCACCTGCACTTTTGCCATCCCTGAACTGGACTGGGTGCAACATTTTTTACATGACACTAAAATAAAGTTAATTGTAGCAAGCCCTGAAAAAGCTCACGCCCGGGGGAACGTTCTTCCTCTTCTGTCCCTGCCTTTTCAAGGGCTTTAAGTTTTACATTCGCCCTCTCGCAGTTGGCTGCCGCCCTCTCTTCCGCGCCATTGGGGCGGCAGCGCCAAGAGCCCCGCTCTTCCCCCCCTTCCCCGCCGCTCGCTCTGGCACACAGGCAGCCTTCAGGCGCGGACGGCGCCGGCAGCCGCGCCCCAGCCCGCCGCCTCGCCTCCCTCCGGGCCGCGGGGCAGCAGCTCTGCCCACAGCCCGTGGCGAAGCGACCCCGGGCGCCCGCGGGTCCCGCGGCCGCGCTCTCTTACCTTGTGCCGGAACTCTCGGGCGACCCGGCGCTCCATGGTGCGCGGGTGCTGCGCGGGTGCGGGGAGCGGCTGCGCCGGCGAGGCCGCGCCCCGGGGCGGTGGGAGGCGGGAGGCGCGCCCGCCGCCGAGAGCGCCCGCGGCCCCCGGCCCCCGCCGCCGCCGCCCTACCGTGCCGCGTAAGCGGTGCGAGCCGCCGGGCAGCGATAACCTCCCCGCGACCCCCGGCTTTGGTTGTTTCGGGCCAAAGCAAAAGAGAAAGAAAAAGTAAAAGAGAAGCCCCCCCCCCCCCCCCTCCCGCCGCGTGTCACCTGGACTTTTTCCTGGGCTGATTGTTACAACTGGTGCTTCTCGTACAGCACGGAGCTCACATCCAAACTGCTCTTTTGTATTTGTAGGTATGTATGTCACTAGCCCTGCTAGTTAAGAAAAGCACGAAGATGTGACATTTAAAGCATGCTAACACCTGGGTGGGGGGGGAGAACCATTTGCTGCAACACGTTGCTCTACTGCAAACAATCTCAATTTCTTGTTTTTAGGTAAGCAGGGTGAATCTGATGTATTGCTGTCTAGGTCTGATTTCCACCAGCCTTTCCCACTACAGAGTATCTATGAGTAACTGCCTAAGAATCAAGGTCAGAGTACCTGAAAAGGTATTTCAGACTAATCTCTTTTAGGTAATTTTGTCTCGGGCTGGTTCTTCTCCCACATTCCCTAATGTAATACACAACAACAAAGACTTCTGCAATCAAGGCTAAAAGCGAGTGGAGGAGACCTGCTAACTTACGTCCCTTAGTCTCCCTGAAGAATCAGCTTTACCCATATAATTCCAGAGAGAACGGGGTTTTCGTAAGCACAGGTAGCTTACCTACTCCTTCTAACAGAGTGGAAACTTGTATGGATCCATATAAAGGGATGATAAAAAAATTCCATAGTGCCAAATACAAACTGGAATCTGTTTTATTATCTCTGTGTGATAACCTTCGTAAGCTACACCAGCTCCTTTAGAAATTGCTCTTAACCCTTTCAGAAGATGGCTTCGCCGTATCGGAACATTTCAATGGTATGTATGCTACCCCTTTCTCCTATGAGGTGTCAGGAATAAAAGAGGAATACATTTTAAGCCTGTGTACAAACAAATACAAAAACTGTTTTCAGAAAACAATTTTCTCTTAGAAGTGTAACTACTAGTATGCAAATCATTTGTCTTCTTCCTAAGTTCCAGTACCACACGATATTGAAAGGCTATTCTATCCAAGCATCAGACACACAGCTATAGAATTTCTTCCCTGCATATGCAAAACAAAATTGTCTTATATTTGAAAAGAGAAGGGAGGAGGTACATGAAATTTAAAGGACACATAAAATACTATGTATGTTTCCTTTAATTTTACATATAGACTGCATCAGTCATTGATATCTATCAATCGCTTCTAGAAGACTACAGGAATAGATCTTTTACAAGCTGAAAGTTATGTACATTTGAAAGAAAGTAACTTTTTTTATTATCATGTATATAAATTTTCCAGGAGTCAGAAACTCCTCCATGTAGTAAAACATTGTGGAATTAACTTCATTTGGTGATATGAAAACTGCTCTGAATCATCAGGTACAGGACAGACCACAGAAAGGATAATGAACTTGGTGGGCTGTCAGTCTGCTCTGTTATGTGAATTCCTGTGCTCTACTGTGCACAAATACAAAGCAAACAAACCCACAAAGTTATCCCATGCTCCAAAACTGGAAGTTTGATAATCAGTAAATTTATGAGATGGTTCTGAAGTTTCCATTACTTCAAATATGTCATATTAAAAGACAGTACAATTACGACTGTTTGTTAGATTTAGATAATGAAATCTTTCATACCAAGAAATCAAATTGCATCTAAATTAGCTTTAAACAAGTTTCAGTTATTGTTTGCTACTGGTGGCATTAATGGAAAATGAATAAAGTGGGCAGCCCATTTAGTAGGCAAAGAAATACATTAAAATGTGTGTTGTGTAAACTGATTCCTGTTGCTTTTGATCTACTTTCTCTACTTCCATTAATGTAACCTGGATCAGAGCAAGCGCACCAAAGCCAAGTGCATAGTGCATTCAGAGTAGCTGGGCTCTGCTACAGGCTGAGGCTAGCATATAATTCTAAAAACCTGTTTGGGGTTATTGGGAAAAGGCTGTGCTGAAGTTAAAGAATATCTTTTCTGTCTCACTTTCTTTTCTCTCATACACATTCTCCATCCAACACTTACAGGAGAGAACAGAATTCTCAGTGAAAACATCACTAGTTTTCCATCATTTCATTAGAAATGAAACACTTGTTGCAGCAAGAAACACAATCCACAGGGACAAATTACAAAGGCAGAAAAGAGATCCTTTTAATGACTTACTGTTAACAGACTTCCCGAAGCAGTCAGAAAAGGCCCCTTTTCATCTGAGACAGTTTCTCACCTGGTATGAGCAGCTTCTAAAGCTTCTGTTATAAGATATGCAAACCTGAAGAATGATGGGGAGAGAGGCAGCAGCAGATGGGAAAGGGAAAAGAACAGAAAAAAGGCAAAAGCAATAGGAAGAGGGAAGAGAAAAGGGGAGAAAAATAATGGAAAGAAGGTAAAACAGACAGCAAAATTTAATCACAAGGAAAAAAAAAAGAACCTGCAAAAGGGTCCACAGAGAGCTCGAAGTTCAAGAGTGTCAATTTATAGCAACAAAAAGTTATCAGAAGCTATGGAAATAATCCATACACATTAGCTGCATGCCACATTCAGTTCATGTCCTACTCATGCCTTTCATTACTCAAGTTCTGACACTTTTTTCAGTGGGTCGGGGCCAATGCTCCGTGTTAAGCATCAACCACGTTCGCTGCCTCTCAGCACAAGCAGGCAGCTCTCCGCAAACAGGCAGCTTCCAGCCATGCGACGTTCCCAGGAGCAAAGGCAAAGCCCGGGGTTCGTTCGCGTCAGAGGCGGGGCGCAGCCTTAACCCCGCACCCCACCGCGGAGGTTTGAGTTCCTCCCGAGAAGCTGTGACACTACTCGTTTCCTAAACCTCAGAAGGGCGGAAAAGTGGAAATAAACGTGGGGAGCCGGCGAGGTCGGCGCCCAGCACCGGCACTTAGGGAGGGGCGTTAGTGGGGCCGGAGCTGTTCCGCTGTGGGGACAGCAGCCGGCCTGGGGCCGCAGCCCCGCTGCAGAGCGAGGGGTGGTGTCCGGGGTGGGTGCTCGGGGAAGGGCCGGGGGCAGAAGGCGGGCGGGCGCCTGATAAACCCCTTGGCCGCCCCGCCCGGGAGGGCGGGATGAGCCTAGGGCGCAGGTAGCGGCCGGCGCTGAAGCCCGCAGCTCCGCGGGAAGCCGCTGCCGCCCGTCAGCCCGCATGGAGGCCCGGCTCCTCCTCGGGGCGCTGCTGTGCGCCTGGCTGCTGCCGGGTGAGCCTCCCGCCGGGCAGGGCGCGGGGACGGGACGGGAGGGAGGGAGGAAGGACGGGGCAGTCCTGACCATCACTAACCTGCCGCCTTTGCCTTCCAGTGCCGTCTCCGTGGGGCGCCCGGGCGCAGCTGCCTGTCGGCGGGGACCCACCGCTCCCCAGGTAAGAGCCAGCCGGGGTACGGTGGGGCTCCTTTGTCGCCGCTGAGGTGCGCGGCCGGGCGGGCGGCAGCCCTGAGGCGGGGTGGGCTGCCCGGGCCGAGCAAACCCTGACTTGTTCTCTTGCCCTCAGCCGAGGCAGCGCCGCGGGACCTCGGAGAGGGGGTGGCCTCGCCGCGGCGACGCAGGTAGGGGGCGCGGGCCAGGCGCTGTGAGGGGCGGCGGGCGGGTACGACGGGGCTGGGCGCTGCGGCGCCTTCTTGGGGAGACGAGGCTGCCGGAATGTGCGGCTTTTCTCTGAGGAGCCCCCCGCGAGGAGAGCAGCCCCTTCCCGCGGTCGGTTGCCTCCAACCTCAGTGCGAGCAGGGCTGATGAGGAGATGAGGAGATACGGTGCCGTCGCTCGTGGCCCAAGATGGCGCCTGGCTTTCCCGCGCTGCGCCGCCGCCTGACGAGCCCCTTCTGAGGGGTGGTTGGCGGCGCGGGTCTGAGGGACGGGTGTTCTGGTTGTCATCAGAATAACGTGTTTGTCATAGCTTACCTGCATGTATCTGTACATTACCACGATACCGTCAGTATTTCTGATGAGCTTTAGCTCGTTCAGAAATAGTTCTACGTCACATGAAGCATCCTTGCTCCAGGGAAAGCTGAGGTCTGGTCTGGCTCATCCAGCAATAATCGCTTTGTGGGAGCCTTTTCTCGGTAAAAGTAAATGAGCTGGTACTGTCAGATCACTACAACTCAGTACTGGTTTTTGGATGTGGTTTATCTTGGCAACCCGATTATATCATTCGTGGCGTGTTGCTGAAATGTAATTAGGGTGTGTGGTTCCCACTCCCTTGTTCGATGGTGGCAAAAGGGAAGTTTGCTTTGTAGCCCTTGTTCACAGCTCTGCAGAGGAGTTGCCTTTTTTTCTGCTTTCTCCTTGCTCTTTCTGGGAAAAGCTCAGCAGAGAGAAGAATGTGCTACATAACAGCAAACAGGTAACAGAATCGACCACCCATAAGAGCAAATGCTTGTGGATTGACACCCCCCACCCCACCCCCCCCCAAGAATTCAAGATACAGTAAGAGACTTTGTTTCCTTCTGTACTAGCCAACTGAGCAGAAATCTTCAGTAAGAAATACACTTAGGAGAAATTAAGAAAAAAAATTCAGTGTTAGTTTTAAAAAGATAATAACCTGAAGAGTACTTGTTCTAGCCATTTGAACTGTCTAAGAATAATGCATTTTTACACTTTCTTGCTTTTAATAAGCTTCTTCAAGAGAAAGAGATAAAGCAACACTAAGCAATGGTGGTTAAGCCCTCTGCAGAATTTTACGTCCATGAAGACTTAGTTAATGACATAGCTTCTGAGATCATTTGTCAGTCAAATGTCTAAATGGGTATTTAGAACACAGAAAAGACCTGCTATTTTAAAAATACTTTGCAGAATTGTGCACAGGACTAAGAAATTTGAATGATAAAACTAGGCCATGAAAATTAAATGCAATAAATCTAACCGAGGCCATAGGTAAAATTATGTAGACATAGCTGGTGTTGTTTATAATGTTATTTTGGAAATGTTTTGTTTGGTGATTTGTATCGCTGTCAACATCATACATTGTAGCTAATGCTGTTTTTTAACAGATGCTGTATTTGTCACTGAATTTTCCTTAATGAAAATTGTATTTTATAATTAACGTGCCACTAAAATATGAACATTCTAGAGGATAGAGCTGCTGCTCTTCATGAGGTGAAGAAATAATATGAAATGGCTGTAACATTTGTGTTACTGTATTAAGTAAACTAGGTAAATGTAATTAGATGCTTCATATAAAACCATATGACAAAATATCAACTGTTTTCTGTAACTTTGCTAAGCAGGTCTGCTCTTCTGTTTTCTCAGATACATGATATAGGCTGAATTGGCTTTTGTGATTTGATGTATTGCTGGGTTTTGGTTTGTTTGTTTGTTTTTTTTAAAGGAAATGTGTTTAAGCTCTGAAGAACTTCTTAAGGCACCTTTATAGATCAATGCTGACACTGCTTTCCCTTCTGTATGACAGTACATTTTACAGGACTGGTTGTTTTGTGTACACTAAAACCACAAGTTAGTATTATTTCCTTAAAGCATATTGTCTATAAGAGCTGGTGTGAAAATTATTTTGAGTAATACATAAATAATTTTGGATATTGTTTCCTCTCAGGGAAAAGTTGTGGGGAATATTAAACAAGCTATACATGCTCAGGTGCTATCCTATTTCCTTCAGTCATTAAAATGCTCCCTTTAAGATGGATTGTCTTTGCAAGTTTCCTTGAACTTGAGCATTCAAAGCTGTGTCTTAAAGAGCAATTTCCAAAATCCTATTTACAGCACCTCTTTGTATAAATAACTGGGTTTGCACCTAGTCCCAATTCTCTGTAAGTGGGGTAGGCAAGGTCATAAATTTTAAGTAAAGAGCTGAAACTTTGCACTTGCAAGACAATGGGAAGGAACTCATGTTCACACATCATACCTAAACTATACACCATCCTTGGGTAAAATGGTGTGAAAGAATGTTGTCCTTCCAATTTATCTAGAAGCTGTCAGATGACTAGTGACCATGACTGACTTTTAAGCTGTTAAAGACTAACATGTAGGTTTTTTTGTTGTTTTTTTTTTTTTTTTTTTGGTTCCCTCAAAGTATTGATTTGAGTTCTTGTTATGGTACTCTGGTGAGACTCAGTATATTTCTGGTTCAGAAGTGATACAGGTGCCACTGTGTAAATAATTTGAATTTGGAAAAGGAATGGAGGGATTGTGAGTGGCACCACTGATAGATGGCAGTTGGATTAGTAGATGAATATGGCAAGAATGAGGGGGGAGTCAACATTATCATGACATAACAGTTTATAAAAATGATTACAAAGTCTAATAGACTAGAAACACTGGGATTCCAAAGGGCAATTTATTGGAGAAAAAGAAAGCTTCATTCACCACAATATTGAGAATTAATACAAGAAAACTCAAGATACCTTGCTGCTGCCTGTTGAGGGCAGAAGTGCTTATGAGAAAGGAAACACAAGAGAATAAAAGCTTTAATCATCATATATCTTTAAATGTTAGAACAACAGGAAAAGATTAAGGAGAAGATGGTAGGAAACGTTTTGCAAACTAACCTGGGTGTTTATGACTTTTTTTTTTTAAAAACAAACAAAAAACCACCACAAAACAAACCTGTTGATTTTTGCTGGGTTTTGGATCAGGTTCTTGGAAAAGAGTGTGAATTTAGGACCTTATAAGACATTTCGTTAATTATTGTGATGTTGTTTAGTGATTTATGCAAGCATATACTCTAAAATGATTTTAAATAACTGCAACTGAGTGGTAAGAATTTCCAAAACAGCAGAGTATTTATACTGAGAATTATGTTAAACACACATGATGGTATAGAGGCTGTAACTAAGAGTAAAAGGAGTATGGAGAATGGCACAGAGGACAGTGTTTGTATATGCAGTTTTAGGCATTTTGGCTTAACTGGCTTAAAATCTGCCTGCTGTCTTCAGGCATAATGTACTTTACTGGAGTCTTCAGTAGAAGGACTATACTTTTTACTTTACAATGGTGGTGTTTCATAACTTTTTAGTAAGCCAATATGAAGCAGTGAGCTTAGTAAAAATGGTAAATTTACTGATAGACCATGAAGAGATTTTTCAAGTGTCTTGGTTATAGCTGCTGATTTCTTTGTTCTTTCTGAAAGGAGCCTGGAATGATGGTTTATAATGCTTCATCTACTGCAATATCCCTATCTTGGAACAGGAGACTTCACAGTATGAAATGTGGACCATCTAGTAAGTTATGTTTTTATGTGAAATAAGTTCAATTGTCCATCATGTTCTGCATCATTTAATTATTTTTATGAAGAAAAAAACCCTAAAATAGCTAATACAGGTCTTCACAAGGGGGCTCTACCTTGATTGGTCTCAAAGGACTACAGGAGTATGACAACTTATTATGGGGTTTGACCTAGCTTTAAGTTTACACCAGGTTCTGGTTTGAGCATTTTAAAGACTGTCTCTAACTGCAGTTTTTCTAGCAAAGAGCTTTCAGCAAGGCAATCTGGTCTTGTAGTGATGTACCTAAAGATGTGGATTGCTGCCTAGATGCCATTAAATTACCTGTCCTGTATCTTTTCTGTGCTTGGAGGTTTTTTTGTTTGTTGCTCTTTTGCTGAGGTAATCTATGGATGCTTTTTGTGTGTGTAATCTCTGGGTTAGCAGGATGAGGTACTCTTTAGCCACCAGCTTGCAGTGGTGGGCATTTGCTTGAGGAATTTGCATCTTGGCTTTTTTGGTTCATTTTATTTTCAGCAGTGGACAGGCTTAAATCTCTTTGCTCAAGGGTAGAGATCCTCTGTGTTAGCTCTTCTGTAGAGGCTGTGTCATGCTTGTCAAGGAGAAACATGAGGCAAAGTAATTCAGAGTAATTTTAGTTAGTGATGTGAAATCTCTGGTTCTTCTTCAGTCAGCCTGACTGCTGGCATTGAACATGGGACCTACCTAATAGTGAATAGTCTGGGTTTGCATTGTCTGGCTTTATAGCACAAAATGCAAGACTGATGTGTGGACTGGACTCTTATAAATTGTGATTAGGGTTGTGTCATCTCCAAAAGCTTTTAATTTCTTTAATACATATTGTTTTCAGGAGCTTTTGAGAAGTTTGTTATCTGAATGTGGAGGAATAATAGAAGGGTTTAGAGAAGCATAATACTACTCAAGTAAAAACTATTACCTATGAACCTCTTCAATATATGAGAAATATCATATATATATAGTGTATGATAAAATTGCTCTACAAATGTAGCAGTCTATACCAGTAAAACTCCCTCTGCTTTTGAGGGTTGCACCAGCTTATTGACCAAGAAGTAGTTCTTTCCTTAGCTCTATTTTTTTTTAACTGAATAAAGCAGCTTCCAAAAAGATGTGCAAATTGTGCTGAGAAATTTGTTGTCATAAGAATTGTTTAGTTCCCTGGGTTATTTTTTGCAAAGTGAAAATCCCTTTAGTGGGACTAGTGGGTTTCATGTTCTGCTTCAGAGCAGCCAGCTAGAAAAAAGACTTTTAAGATGCACTGTGCTACTGGAACAACTCTTGAAAAGGGTTTATGTGCAAGTTTATTGCTTTTTAAATAGGCCTGATATTTAAGGAAGGGAAGAACGAATCTAGAAGGAGGGAGAATGAAATGGGTAGCAAGTATCTCATGCTAGCTCATCACATGTTTAAGATTTTAGAGGAGGATGTAGTTATGATGGCAAGAATTAGGTTTCATTGCCCTCTGCAGATGTAATAGGATAAAATTCCTGGCTTATTTCTAACTCAGATTATTAAACTCTTTAAACAGTTGAATACCTAGACTTGGAAGTTTTCTCTTTAGATCCTTGTAAACTCTGCGTGGGAAGTGGAATCCATCATTGCCTGTGTGCAAAATATATATTAAAAACAAAACAAAAGAATAACCCGATCTGCTTTGTGCAAGAGTTTCAGTAACACGCTCTAAATGCTTAGAACAATAATTTTGTTTTGGCCCTTCCTTTTTGAAGAGAGATGCAAGCTGCTATAGCTCTGTCCATGGACTGGAGTTTGCACCAATCTCGGGATACATGAAATAGTACAGCTTTTTTTTTTTTTTTTAATTTATTTTAAACCATCAAGGTAGGTTATCATCTTTTTCCAGTTTAGTGATGTCTGTATGAAAATTTTTTCCATAACATGTTTAGAAAACTGTGATTATAACAGACTTATATTTCATCCTATTAGTCAGTTCTTGTTGCAATAACATTTTTTCTTGCTTCCTATAACTCTGTATATATAGATAAACCAACATGTTTTGTGTGCAACTTTGTATGACGGGTGCGTGATTTATTGTGCAACAGATCTCTTTACCTTTGTGTTATGTTAGTCATCTGAAAGTAGTTTAGAAAGCAGGGTAATGTCTTTTATGTCAACAAAACAAAAAAGTTGGTATAGTACAAGTAAATGCCAGGAAATAAACTTTTGTGTTAGTTTCTTGTACCCAGGGGATATGGGATTTGAGTCTTGAAATGTTTATCAGAATAATTGACAGCAGTTAAGGTGTAGTTTACATAGTTGTTAAACTTGTAACTTCCTTCCATACCAATCTGTTTTTCATGCAAAGTTAAAAAAACCAAACCAAACATTCAAAAAACCTAAACAAAAAACTCCGGAGCTAAAGCATATTAAGAACCTGGGACAGGAAAAACAAATGCTTTCTGGAAGTAAGTTTCAAACAACTGCTGAAAATTCCTAACAGGCTAAACACTTCAAATTTTGTTGTGTTGAAATGCTGTGGCAGGCACGAGTCTTCAATGTTTAAAGTCACCATTACTATAGAAGATACTTGTCCCTTACAATATGTGTGCTGATTTGAAGAGATGCACCAGAGCAGAAAATCTGCAGCTAACTGGAAGGCTCTTAGTATTGAAGGATTAAAATTACATCCTACTTATTCACCTCAGAATCTCAAAAGGAAAATTTTACATCCTAGTGTAATGAGATCTTTGTCCTCGTTTTAAGGCTGTACTGCATACTGTTGAAGCCTGCCTGTATGCCACAGAAAACTTGTGCTGTTACAGGCAGATGCTTTCAAAGACTATGAAGTTGAAGGATAAAAGGCAATGCAAGAAATAGTTGTTGTATTAGTTCTCTCATAGTCAAAAGAACACCTGAAAACTTTCTAGAGAAAGTGTGCAATGGAAATTATGCATAGTTACAAAATATAAAATTTCAAGAATGTCGACAGCAAAAGTTTACATATTCAATTTTAAGCATACCTTCTACTCTTTTATGCATGGCTATAGGTCCTAGTTGATGTTTCTTGCAAATTCTTATCCCAAACTGCTTTGCTTTTTCACTTTTCCATTTTGGAATAAAATTTGCTGATTTTTTTTTTTTTTTAATTATTGATTTTTTACTAGTTTGATAACCTTCAGGCAGACCTCTCTTTTATACTTGCATAAAGCTTTTAAAATGTGTCATCTTTTAAAGAATCCTGAAAACTGTAAAGTTGTTGTCTGTTTCTGGAAATGACTCTGGAGCTCTGAAACTGTTTGGGCCAAAGTTGCTGAATAGGCAGAATCATAAGAACTGAGGGAACAGGCTAGATCTTGTACCTGCCTAGCTTAAGTAAAACTTGATTGCTTTCAGATCTCTAAATTAATATTTCACACTTCAACTTTTCTCTCCAAGTGAATCTAGTAATAAATATCCTGAAAGGAAACCTGCCTTGAGTGATTTGCATTAAACAAATTTTTCATGCCATGTCTTAAAAAACAGTAGCAAAAAACAGAATTCCAACACTAGGAAGTGCTTAATGTTGTACAGAAAAATACCTGTACATGTCAGTCACAAATCTTCAAGAATTAATAGTGTGTTGATGATAATAGTGTATTACAATGAGGTAAAAATTCAGTTGGAGCAATTGGATTGACGTGATGATTAAAACAAAAATCAAATATTTCAAAGTAGATGTGCATGGTAATTTGAGTAGTCAGACATGTTCTTGAATGTATTGGCTTGCTTTTACTTTGTGAAAAAACTTTAATTTAGATGTCTCTGATTTAGTATCTTAACTTTTGTGTGGGATGCAGATACATGCTTTCTTTGCAGTCACCTCTTTGTGCTCCAAGAGTAGAGCTGTTCTTTAGTGACTGTATCTTGCTTCATGCTGAGGGGCTTCACGTTATATAAATTACTTTCAGCTATACTAATTTTACTGCTAATAAATGTTAGAAGATCAGAAGAACAAATCATGGATGAGCAAACCTGGACAGATAGTTGATTTGTAACTGAAATAAGTTCAAGAGATCTTAAGTACTCATTAGAGAAGTAGTAATGTAAGAAAGCATAATAAACTAAGTGGGCACAATATCATAGATACAAATGCACAAAATATACTGCATCTATAATAATGTTTCAAAATAAATGCTTATCTTGATGAAGGTGCAAGATGCCTTTCAACAGTTATCATATGAAATTGGCAGAACTTGTGCTTGGAGCCCAGGTGAAGAACATTTGAAAGACCAACCAGAGTTGGGTGGGACTGTACTGTATTTCACAATGGATTTTGGAACTTCCTCTTATCAGGTCTACATGATGCTATTAAAGCATTTCTTTTCAGAGAGCAACAGCAGTAATCACCTCTGTGAAGCTTGGGCACATCTCCAGAAACACTTGCAATGAAATGCACCCAGGCTAGATTAGAGTCTCATTTTTTCAAAGGCTGTGATAAATAATGGGCATGAGGTTCTGCTACTGCTTATAGGGTGCCAGCTCTGGCCTGAAGGCTCTTGCTGCCTGGCACTGAAGAATTAAGAAGGGGGATGAACTAATTGGAGGTCCAGGTGCCCAAGGGACTAAAATAATCCTATCTACATACTGAGTGGGGTTGCAGTCTATTCAGTAATTACCAGGTGATTAGAGTATTTAAGCAATGAGAGGAGCAGAGAAGAATTCAGACCTGGGTTATAAGATGATCCCAAGTCTTCACCCTGTTCAATAAAGAAGGAATTTGAGACAAGTTGCTTCTTTGCAACAATGGTCATACTATCGGAGTGGCTTGCTGGTTGTAATGGCATCATTGGTTAGAAATCACATTATTACTTCTGTGAGTTGAAAGATGTTACTTAGGCCTACTACTTTCTGCTAGAAAAGTATCACCAGTTTTCAGTTTCAGATTCCATCCCAATGTACTTAACTGGCATAATGTCAAAGGAAAAAGAGGAGCTAAGGACTTTTTAATAGAGGTCTCTTTCAGGTAAATGAAGGACACAATGTTCTTCCATAACCTTTCCTAATTTTAACCTTTGCTTAATCTTGATGTTTATTCCCTTTCTGCAGGTTTTACAATATTTCTCATGTCTCTAGGAGAGACCTAAAGTTGTGATAGGATCATATCGGTTAGCTTATTTAGGGAGCTTATACTCCTTTAATGACAAAGATCAGAGTGAACCCTTTGTTATAGGATGTTTACTCTGGATACCTGAGGACGTATTTCTGTGTTAATTGAGCAGAACTGGATGATTGAAGGAGGCCACGTTGTTTGCAGCAGTAAGATCACTAAATGTAATCTGAATCAATGCTATTCCTCTCATTACCTGGTTAAGGATAACTAATCTTTGTACCCAGAGCTCTTCTGTGCAGTGTAAGGAAAGATAACTACAGTGATGTAAAAAGGGATATAAGCAACTAGAAGAGCTAGGTTTATTCTGTTGTATTGGGTTTGCATGGCAAGGTTTTGGTAGCAGGGGGGCTACAGGGGTGGCTTCTGTGAGAAGCTGCTAGAAGCTTCCACTATGTCCGACAGAGCCAATGCCAGCTGTCTCTGAGGCAGACCCGCCGCTGGCCAAGGCCAAGCCCATGAGCGATGGTGGTAGCACCTCTGTGATAACATATTTAAGAAAGGGAAAAAGTTGCTGTGCAACAGCAACTTCAGCTGGAGGAAGGAATGAGAATATGTGAGAGAAGCAACCCTGCAGATACCAAGCTCAGTGAAGAAGGAGGGGGAGGACGTGCTTCAGGTGCCGGAGCAGAGATTCCCCTGCAGCCCGTGGTGGGTAAGGCCATGGTGAGGCAGGCTGTCCCCCTGCAGCCCATGGAAGTCCATGGTGGAGCAGATATCCACCTGTGGCCTATGGAGGACCCCATGCTGGAGCAGGTGCACGACCCCGTGGGAAGCCTGTGCTGGAGCAGGCTCCTGGCAGGACCTCTGGACCCGTGGAGAGAGGAGCTAGGCAAAGGAGTAGGTTTGCTGGCAGGACTTGTGACCCTGCAGGGGACCCACACTGGAGCAGTCTGTTCCTGAAGTACTGCACACTGTGGAAGGGACCCATACTGGAGCAGTTTGTGAAGAACTGCAGCCCGTGGGAAGGACTCGCTTTGGAGAAGTTTGTGGAGAACTGTCTCCTGTGGGAGGGACCCCATGTTGCAGCAGGGGAAGAGAGTGAGGAGTCCTGCCCCTGCGGAGAAAGGAGTGGCAGAGACAATCTGTGATGAACAACCACAACCCCCATTCCCTGTTCCCCTGTGCTGCTGCAGAGGAGGAAGTGGAGAAAATTGGGAGTGGAGTTGAGCCTGGGAAGAAGGGAGGGGTGGGGGGAAGATGTTTTAAGATTT